>NW_003314310.1:144958-188003 GCF_000143415.4 Selaginella moellendorffii
TGTTTAGCTTGGTCGGCCATTGCAACCAACTCCTTTGATACCAATGTTATGATCCGGCGCAAAAAGACAAAGATCTAGTTGCCCTAGACTATGCTATGCCACCTCTTAAGGTTCCTCACCACCCAACCACCCCCGAGCTACCTCAAAAGCTCTACTGCACCGCCGCTCCACTGTGAGCCCTAGGGTAGGTTAAGTCCCTTACCCTAACATACCCTTGAGCCTCCCTTTGACCGACGTTGACCACGTAGTCAAAGCTGGCGCCTAACACCCAACATCTCTGATTGAGGATCCAAAGTACTTGGACACTGGTTCTATTATAGACCACGTGTCCAAGACACAGAAGCAAGCTCTTGGGATCCAAGCACAGCAATATTGCCTTTTGGGAGGCTCCATCTATCGCTGCACCGCACATGGGGTCCTGCTTTGCTATGTCACTGAGGCTGAGATCCCCAAGCTCTTGCAAGCTTTTCACTCATGCTCTAGACACTATGCAGGCAAAACAACAGCTGGCACTAGAAACACTTGCTGGCATACTTGGCTGTGTCATGATGAATGGAAGGCCAATAGAAACCATGTCACAGAAGAAGCTGAGCTCAGCAATTCAACCCCCACAACAGCATTCCCCATCTTTCATTCTATGGGGCCTTTCTTCAAATGGGGTTTAGACTTCATCAGCCCTATTTCTCCCCCGAGCTCATGGACATTGATATATTTTGATGGCAACGGACTATTTCACGAAGTGGATTGAGGCAGTTCTTCTCAAGTGAGCAGACTAGACATCTACAGTAAAGTTCCTATATGAGTTTATTGTGTGCCAGTTTGGAGTTCCAGCTGTTCTAGTATCTGACTGCAGTGGTGCTTTACTTGGATGAGTTGTGGAGTATCTCTTGCAGCAGCTTCATATCCAACATGTCAAGAGCAGTAGCTACTATCCATAATCCAATGGGCAAGCTGAGTCCAGCAACAAGATCCTCAAGGCCATCCTCTCCAAGCTGGTGGATGAGCATCCAAGGAAATGGCATGAGCACTTACAAACTGCACTATGGGCATTTTGGACAATGTACAAGACGTCTATCTCAGCCACACCATTCTCCTTGGTCTATGGGACTGAAGCTGTGCTTCTGGTAGAGCTCCAAGTCCCTTCACTCCAGTTCTCTTTGTGACAAAGTTCCAGCTTTCAAACGACATCAAGCTTGGGACATCCTAGCTTTGGATGAACAGCAACAACATTCAGCTGAACACCTTCATGCTGCAAAATGTCAACTCAAAGCTAGGGAGGATCAACACAGGGTCAGGAGTAAATACCAACCTAGACAGTTGGTTCTTCTCAAGGATCAAACTCCTACCAATAAGTTTTCTCCACGGTGGCTGGGTCCTTTCTTTGTCAAGTCTGCCACTCCTGGAGGAGCATACACACTCACAGATGAGACTGGACAGGAGCTCCCTCACTCTCACAATCACTCCCATCTCAAGTTGTTTCGGCGGTGAGATCTTTCCATTTTCTCTTTTCTTTTTATTTCTTCTCTCTTTCTTGCTTTTATTTCTGCTCTCACTCTTCTTACATATTTCTTCAGGCCAGGGAATCATGTGGATCAAGTCTCTTCCATGGTGAACACACTTTAGCTGCATTACCAATTATATGAAGACTCCTCAACTCTTGCTAGTTTGTGCTTCATTTCTTTGGCTTCTTTCCCTATATCAATTCCATCCTCACATTCTCATCACCTCCATGCTTTAAAATTCCCTTCCACACACTCACACCATTGTTGCCTAGCTCTCACTACACATATTCAATCTACTCTTTCACATTTTCCACCATTCATCATCCATTCATACTAGACACTTGGGGACAACATTTCATCATAGAGGACAGGGGGGGGGGGGGATTTGTAGAAAGATTGGAGCATTTTCTCATGTTTGAGCAAGCATTGCAGGAGCATCCCTCATTCCCCCAACAAAGCTTCTCTCCCTCACTTCTAAAGAATTGAAAGATTCTTTTATGAGGCTTTAAGTACCCATTTAGGAGTCCAACCCAAATAGCATGAAGTAACAATATTGGTGGTTGATAACCATATTGACCAAGATCTCTTCCATCTAACCTGAATTAACAAAATCCCAAATGAACCCCAAGGTATACATAGGTTCACCACTCCCCCCAATAACTATGACTTGAGGTGACTTGAGCTCCACCAGATGCTCCAGCTTGAGGTGCTTCACAACCTCAAGGACTGACTGATTAGCACTAAAATCTAGCAACACCTCAACCTTTTGGCCAAAAATCATTGTTTTCATAATTGCATAAGGTTATTCTAGATAATCCTTCTTGAACATGGCAGTCTTTTCACCTTGCTTCTTCTTCCAATTGGCCTTAACTCTATGCCAATCTTCATCCACTTGTTTTGCAAGTAGTCTTAGGGCCCTCCAACCATCATTAGTAGTGAGGCTGAAACTGAAATTGTACAAGAGATTCCTTTATATACTTTGTCATCTCTTGGGTTCAGTATTTGGCTCCCTTGGAGGTGGTTTTATCCTTTCTTCCATAGCCTTGGCCTTCTCAGCTACAGTCCTCTTGTTACATTCTTCAAGTCCTCTACTGTCGTTCTCGAGTGTGAATCATATACAATTGCAGATCCTCTTCTTCATTGTTGTGCTTAGAATCTAGCTTATTTGTCTCTTCCAGATCCCCAGCCCAATAATCCCCTTCACACTTGAAACATTTACCCTGTCTATTGCTTTGGACTTGATCTACCACCTTTATACCAAAGGCCACCATTTGGGGTCCATTTTGAGTTGGGCTTTTTTTTTTCTTATATGAGGTTTGTGGTCAAGCTCTAGACCTTCTTATGCAACTTTTCTGCAGTAGCATCTTCCACATTCTTTGCTTGGTCCGTAGATTTCACCATCTTGTTCACCTTATGAATCTCTGTCTCATAGAAATCTTCTCCATGTTTGAACTCAATTGCTTGTGTTACTGCCTATGCATATGACTCCTATAAAGTGTTCTTCATACAATCTTTCAATAGAGTCCTCAATCCCTCAAGAGAACTAACCAAGCAACCAAAGACAACAACTCAAAATATAAATTATAAGGGGTTTAAAGAGGGAAAGGCCCCTTTTCCAATTAGTTAAGGGCATTGGGTTACTTAGGGTTAAGTGTCCTTAGGTTTGAATAATATTGAGCTAAATAACCTTTGAGGAAATCTAAATTTAGGAGTTTACATTTGGTATTATAGAGGGTCTCAAGTTTAACTTTGTTAGTTTAATAGAGGAATCATATCATATGTTGAAATTGACATTTAGTAGGTTCAATTTGCTTATGGCTTGGCTTGACCCAAGGAGTAAGGTGTCAAGAGAGTGAGGTTTTCAGAAGACCTATGGCAAAGTCCAAATTCAAGAGCATATGGGCCTCAATTGCATTGTAAGCCGACTCAAGGCATTTGCAAAAGTCTGGATAGTTTCACTGCTGAGTGACCTCTTGAGGAGAAGTCCAAATTTAGGAGCTTACAAGGCCCAACTACATTGCAAGCCAACTTAGGGCATTTGCAAAATTCCAGAAAGTCTCATTGTTCTTCTGAGTCTTTGTGGCAAGCTCATATAGGAGTCTTCAATTATCCAAGTTGAGAAACTAATCTCTAAACTTCCACTCAAGCCAGTTGAGCCTAATCTCACATCCCTCTGGATCCCCTAGGAAATCTTCCTTTGAAGAATTCCACTAAACCTTGGCCGGTCCAGTGGACATTGCACTTTCAGCCCATAGCAAGGTGTTGTAGTCTAACCAACCATTCAATTTTGCTATGAAAAGGGTTGCCAACCAGTTTTGATTCTTAGTTGGTTTACCATCTCCCTTGAAACTAGGCAATTTAAACTTGCTAGAGATAGTGGCATCTCATTCACATAGTGTAGTAAGACCTCATAATCCACTAAACATCCTAGGAGGATTTATCAATGATCCTTAGCATACACTTCAAACATAGAGTTGTAAGTAACTAGGACATGAGGATCTTCCTTCTAGTGAACACTTAAGTATTTACATAGTTTAGTTCTTTTATGCCCCAACTAGAATAATGATTTTCCCCAAATCTTTGTTATCCTCTAGCACAAATTCTCATTGCACAACTCCTAGGGAATATCTACATATCTTCACATCACACCTTCAATCAAACATGACTTTGACTATTTCAAGGGTTTGGACAGCACATGGACATATGGTGTGGAAATGGGATGGAACATGCATAATGAATGATGAATAATGGTGTCATGAGTGACCAAATGAGTGAATGGTGAATATGAAAATAGAGAGGATGATATGTAGAGGATGACATATAGAATGAAGTGACGTTGATAAGAACTTGGTATCTAACTTGGTATGACAATCTGATTAATAATCTTGGTAGTTAGGAATAGGGTGCCACCATTTCCTTACTGTGAAAAGTCTCCACTGAATAGGGTTTCTTTAATCCTGGTGTGGGGAGACTAGCAGCTGGAAATTGTGTGCATCTGACTAAAGTGCCTATTGGGTCCTAAGCCCACATCACCAGTGGATATTCTGCCACTTGGCCAGATGTGTGGCAAGCTCTTCTAAAAACATGGAAGCACAAAGTCAATGAGAGTAATAGTGCATACTAATATCTGAAGGGCAAGTTTGATTGTTCCCCCTTCCTTGATATCAAAGGGTAGTAGAATATTACATATCCTATCATTTGGTTGTGTAGGGAGTGAGACTAAATAGAGAGATCTGTCATCTTTTCTAGAAATAGCAAAGAATCTCCAGTATTAGCATCTATGAGGCATATTTGTAGAATGTAAATTATAAAACTACAATCTAATGCCATTTCATATTTAATAAATTTTCATGATTGTTTCAAAGACTAACTCCTAAGACTGGGGTGTGGGGGGGTTGTGGGGGGTTTTAAATGTATAACAAGAGTAGTGGATAGGTTGGGTATGGTTGACTAACTTGAGGTGTAGTGGGTCTTGGGCCATTGAATAAAGGGATGGGAAAATTCTTGAGTATATAATAAAGGAGCAAAGGAACTAAAGCATAGAATAATTCCTTAGAATATAACTCAAAGTGCAAAGGGACAAAAGTAACACTAGAATAGTTTTAGAGCATACAACATCTTAATGCTAAGACCAGCACACAAAATGGAGCTAAATGAAGTTTGGCACTACCACTATACTAGTGGTTTAATGTGAAGATATAAATCTTTTATCAACTAGCATGGTATGGAGCTTAGGCTTTATCCAAGCCAAGCAAAGGATAAGCATGCAAAGCAAGGTTCTCCCTTAGTCCATGTATTCAAGAGTTTAAATTCCATGTACTGCAAATATGTTTAGTCGTTTGTGTTTGTGGCAACCATGCACAACACCTTAATGCTGCAGTTTGCATCTTGAATGCTAGCAAAATTCTACAAACACATACACATTTTTTATTTAAATAATTATAAAAATATAAATTAATACACACAGATATAGAAAACCAACACAAAACAAGAGTAGAAAACCAGTAAAAACTTGATAAACTCCTCATATTGTTGTTATTATCATCTTTGTCTGGTTTTACATAATCCCAAGCCTTGATATCAGGCGGTGATTTTGTGCACACAGGGATCCCTACACCCTTCAATTGCACAAGATGCCATTAATCCTCTTTACCACTCCTTGAAATTTGCTGTGGCAGTTTGCATTTCCATTTGCGAACTCTAGAGTGGTAGGATCCCATGACCACAACATGCTCTCATTCTACATTTGCCATTGCTTGTGTGCAAAACATTGCCCACTGTTTGCAAAACACTACACATATTCTTTGTGTGTGTGTGTGTGTGTTTTAATTTCCCAGCCAAAGCAAAACAGATTTTGCGAACGTTTGGATATACTGGCAAACGTGTTCATAAGTAACCATGAAAGAATGCTTCACTCCTAGTGTTAGGTGCCAGCTTTGACCACATGGTCAACATCAGTCAAAGAGAGGCTCAAGGGTATATTATGTTAGGGTAAGGGATTTAACCTACCCTAAGGCCTACAGGGGAGTGGTGGTGCAGTGGAGCTTTTTGAGGTAACTCAGGGGTGGTTGGGTGATGAGGAACCTCAAAAGGTGGCATAGCATAGTCTAGGGCGACTAAATTTCTGTCTTTTTGCGCTGGATCATAACATTGGTATCAGAGGAGTTGGTTGCGATGGCCAACCAAGTTACGTTCAGCGATCTCGCCGGATTGCAGCCCTAAGTTGTTTGAGGAGAGAGCTCGAAGGCACTAGAGAGAGAGTGTGAGAAAGAGGGAGGGAGCGAGTGTCCAGGGCGGCACAAGCATCGCAGACCGCGGCAGCAACACACGGAGCTCGTCTCCCTCCTCTTTCTCCTCTTTTCTCTCGCTCTCTGTCGTTTTTATCGATATCTCCCAAACGGCTGGGAGAAACCTCGATTCCTTCGACGGGGGGCTTCTAGGAGTGTAGATTCTCATCCTCCTAGAAGGCCGCGGCGAGATCTGCCACGGATCTGGAGATCTCGCTGGCCCTAGGTCGCTGCTGTTTTTAGGGTTCTTCGGCGGCGGCTAGGGTTTTTCGGGGCTTAGAGATCTGGAGGAGTGGAGAGGGCAGCTAGGAACACCACGGCTGCAGCAGCTGGACGCTCTCCTCTCCTCCTCTTCTTTTTTCGCTTCTCATGGTTTCAAGTTTTTTGGGAGCTCATAACTCCTGAACGGCTTGGAATTTTTCCACAAAAATTCACAGGGGGATAGCTGGGAGGGAGCCTCACACCCTCCCAGAAGCGCAGGCAAAAATTCTTCACGGTCTCAGAGTTCTCACCTGCCCTAATTCGTGGCTAGGGTTAGGGTTCTTGGCTGGCTTTTGCCCTAACTGCGGTTAGGGCAGGACTTAGGGTGGCGGCGGGATCTTCGATCCGGCCACTCTAAGTGTCAGGGATCTTCGTTGCATGTGGTTGGCACGGCAGCAACATGGTGGAAACGCAACGGTTGCTGGTCTCGCAGCTTCGAGCGGGATTTCTCGCCTTAGGTCGGGCCATGCAAGGTGGCGACTAAGGTACGGAGAGCGTGAAGCTGCATGTGTCGGAGGTTCTTGGCGACTTGAGTCGTGGAAACACGACCAAGTCATGGGAACTTTGTTGACTGGTGGAGGACAGTTTGGGACGACATCCCGACATAGCGAAGTGTCCGCGGTGGATGGACGTGGAAGACACTATGGGCGCATTTTTGGATCTAGTGACAGGGAAGTGCTGTCACAAAGGGGGCCAGTGGCGGATGGCTGAGTTGGTTTGCTCGCGGAGGGGATCCCACATGGTTCTTGCTTCAGGGCTAGTCCTTTGAGGAGGTTCGCGGAGGCTTGCAAGTCTTGTGATTGTCGCGATGCCGGCAACGGGGGCTCGTATATCATTGAAGGGGGCCAGCGCACTTGTCTAGTGTGGGAGGCAAGGTAGCATGCTCTAGTCTAGAGCTGGAGGAGGCTCACACCTCGCTTGTTCTACGCTTTGGAGTTTGTTCGCAATGGGCACCGACTTAGTGCTGGAAGTACACTGGGGAGGTAGGCGCTCCAAGACACAGCATCACGTCTTGGGGCGTAACAGGTGGCTTCAGCTTGTGCAGTGGAGTCACCTTGGAGGCGAGTGACCCATGAGCAACGCCGGGTCATCGTGCTCGAGTTGGACCACTTGGCTGCGACGACATCGAGCTAGATCGACATGGTGTTCGTCTGGCTTGTCATCATTGTGACCGAGTGGAGGAGTGGCAAGGCGAAGCAGGTGGCTTCAAGCTCCGCGGTGGAGTCACCTGGGAGGCGGACGGCCCAAGAGCAGCGCCGGGCGTTCGCGCTCATAGTTTCACTAGTCTCTTCGAGAGTGCGCTCTCAATGTTGTTTTGATCCCTTTGGGATTGGGGTAATGTACATACATGTTTAGCGATGGCCAACCAAGTTGAACGCTGGAATTCTATTCTTGATGGTGGTGCCGAAGATGGTGCCAACAAAGCTATAAAGATTTAGACAATTTAAGATGTTGTTCATGAATTGCGAGCCCTTAATTGAAATCGGTAAATGATGCAAGACAAGATACATGGCATGATGGATACCATACGTGAGCATGTTGAGGCACTCGAGGCTAGACGTGGTAGCACTCCAAATAAGCCTTCCTTGGTAGATTGACTCAAGATTCCAATCTTTTCTAGTGATGATGGTATGGATGACTGTCTCGTTTGGCTAGCCAATGTGAAGAAGTTCTTGGCTGTTAGGGGAACTCCGGATGCAGAGGCTTTAATTGTTATTTCAATGGTTTTGTGTGATGCGGGTCTACAATGGTGGAATTGGCTTGAGGAGTCTCATGTTGTGGATAAGAAACCACCAGTGTCTACCATGGATGAGTTTGAGGCTGCTTTCTTTTTACATTTTCCCCTCACTACGACGTGGAGAATGCTCACACAGAACTTCGACATTTCCAGCAAGGGAAAATGACGCTCGGGAACTATATTGAGAAGCTTGCTCACTTGCTTAACTGTGATAAAACCCTTGCACCACAAGGGTAAAAGGGGGCATTTGTGAAGAGCATTGGAGCATTTCTCGTGTTTAAGTGAATGTTAGGGTAGGTGCCCCTTTTTCCCCCAATAAATGGTGAACTTAACGTGATGCGTAGCGCTTTTTATTGCATTATTTTTCTCTTTTCTTTTTGGCCACAAACTTTGAGAAGCAATTTCTTGTTCGTTTTGCAGTGGTTTTGCTTGATCTTAGGTGTATTGAATAGGTTTTGAGCTCCTCTTTCTGACAAGCTATAGCACTCATCAAGCTGTGAAGTATTTGAGGAGATATAATGTTTCTTGGTTTGGTTTAGTGAATATTTTGGGGTTTCTCCTTTCTTGCCTAGATTCTCGGCCCAATTTCTTAAGATAATGCATTTGGTTTTGTAGATATGGCCTAGATTTACAAGTAAATGTGCTTCTTGGTGCTAAATTTGGGAGAATTTATGGCATGCAAAAGGATTTTCTTCTTTAGCTAGAAAAGGGCATCTTTGCAACAGAAATTCATGCTTCTCTAAGTTTTGTTTTGGATGCCATTTTTTTCTGGAAGTGCTTCTAGTCTTAATCTTTTTGATATCAACAGCACCTTAGTATTGATCCGAATTGATGACATGCAGATGTTTTTCCATAAAATTAGTGTTTTGGGCTATGTTTTCTTAGATCTTACAGGATATTAAGGCATTTTCGTTGCAAATTTTTAGAGTAATATGGTAGATGGGGTTGAGCTCTTTCCAACAAGCCTCCTTATAATCAAAATAGTGAAGGATCAAGACCAAAGTACTCATTTTTCTCTTTTATGCTAAACTTTGGTGAGAGTTTCTGGGAAAGAAGCAATCTTTGGGGAGTAGAAGTGTTGAGATGTGGCATCTCAATTCTCCTCCTTTCTGTGGCTTTGCTCACATCCTAAACTCTCTCTCTCCATGCTCTAACTTAGGATACAAAGTGTAAAACCCTTGATATTTCACCCTCATAGGGCTTTTATACAACCATTTAAAATATTCCAGGAATTAGAATATTCTCTCTCTCTCTCTCTCTCTCTCTCTCAAGATGCCCACAGCTGCAATTGGGGTGTAGGAGGAGTAGGAGTAAGAGGAGTTAGAGCTGGAGTGGGAGTAGGAGTATATGGCTATGGTTGCAACAGGTGATCACAGTGGATTGCCACTAGCTCCAACGTGGCGAGAATCCACAACTAAGCTGAGGAAGTTTGATGCCAAGACCTGGTATCTGTTGCAAGTGGTAGAAACAAGAAAATATAAGGGAAAAGAAAAGTAAGAGAAAATGCTGCAAAGTTGAAAAGGGAAATGGAGTGTGAAGTTCTGGATTAGAGGGAAAACCACATGGAGAAAAATCTAAGCCAAAATTGGATGCTCAAATCAGGAAAAGTGATAAAGAGAGAAAAACAAAGGAAAAGAAGAAAAAGAAAGGAAAAACAAGGCACAAACCTAGACTTCAGCCTTATAGGTCCCCAAACCTTCGAGAAGTTCCTCTAACACGCCCAACTCACCCCTAAAGTTCTGAAAAGTGGAATGAATACATTGTGGTAAATGATAGAGAAGGGAGCTATACATGATGTGATGTAACAAGATTGGAAGTAGCAGCTGATATGTCATTGGGATTTGATGTAGATTATGCTGCAACCCAGAATGAAGTGGCTTCTATGGCCAAACGAAGCTGGAAGTATGTGGAGTGAGGAGTTTTGTCTGCTCCACTAGTGAGTGTCTGGATGCTTGTTCTGTGCAGGCCTAACTGACTAAAAAAATGAGAGAAAAACAAAGAAAAAGAAGAAAAGAAAGGAAAAACAAAGCATGAACCTAGACTCCAGCCTCACAAGTCCCCACACCTCCTCGAACACACCTGGCCCATAGGGAAGAAAGTGAAGTGGAGTGAATGCATTGTGGTAGATGATAGAGAAGAGGGCTATGCATGATGTGATGTAACAAGACTAGAAGTAGCAGCTGATATGTCATCAGGATTTGATGTAGAACTTGTTGCAACCCAGGATGAAGTGTCTTCTATGGCCAAATGCAGCTGGAAGTACATGGAGTGAGGAGTTTTGTCTCCTCCATTGGTGAGTGTCTGGATGCCTATTTTGTGCAGTAACTGATTGATGAAAAGAGCTGAAATGTCCCTGGATTTGCTATAAGTGTAATGGTTCAAGCTGTATCTTTTGTCTCCAACATCCAAAAAATGTGATTTTTGTTGCGTTGTATTGCTGAATGTCTTCCAGATAGAGTGATGCTAGAAGATTCCAAGTACCATATATGAATGGTGTAGAAATGATGAGAAACCAAGAGTGGGTAGTTGTGATGATGGAATGCAGTGATTATGAAAGTGAATAGGGTAATGATTTGTGAATGGATGTGTTCCTTAAAGTGATAAAGACAAAAACCTGGGAACCAAGGGGAAAGGCCAAAAGATGAACGAGCTCCTGGATGAGTGGAGTTAAGGCCACCTTGAGGCTGGAACCCAAGCTTGAGCTTGTGTCAGAAAGAGCATATAGGCCTTGAATGGTGGATTCAAGTCCCGTAGAAGAACCAACTGTCCCAGTGCGAACTCATCATCTAGCTTGGCACAGTCCTTTTGGGCTTTGAGTTTGCATTTTGCAGCCTGGAGGTGATCAATGGCTGCCTGTCCTTGTTCATCCAAGGTGATGATGTCCCAGGCTTGAGCCTGTAACTTCTCATCTGCTGTAAGTCATGTGTCTACATCGTGTCGAAGTGAAAGTGATAGTGATGGAACTGTGAGCTCCAGGGGAAGGATGGCCTCTATGCCATAAACCAAAGAGAAAGGAGTGGCTGAGATGGAAGACTTGAAGGATGTCCTGAAAGCCCAGAGTGCAGTTGCCAAGTGGTCGTGCCCTTTGTGAGGATGATCGGCGATCAGCTTGCCAAGGATGGACTTTAAGATCTTATTGGAGGATTCTGCCTAGCCGTTTGCTTGAGAGAAATGGCTGCTACTCAGAGTGTGTTGAACGTCCAGCCTTTCCATGAGGTGCTCAACCACTCAGCTAAAAAATGCTCCTCCATGATCGGAGATGAAGACTACTGGGATGCCAAATCTGCAAATGGTTGATTCATAGAGGAACTTTACCATGGAAAGTTGATCTGCATGTCGATCTGTATCTTAGAATGCAGTGATTATGAAAGTGAATAGAGTGATGATTTATGAATGTAAGTGGATAGAAATGAAGAGGAGGATGTGTTCCTGAAAGTGATAAAGACAAGAACTTGGGAACCAAGGGGAAAGGCCAGAAGATGAAAAAACTCCTGGACGAGTGGAGTTAAGGCCACTTTGAGGCTGGAACCCAAGCTTGAGCTTGTGTCGGCAAGAGCATATGGGCTGGTAGGACATGAGATACAAGTGAAAATAACAAAGAAAAGAAAAGAAAGTGAAAAGAAAGGAAAGAGGTCACCGGATGTTGAGGTGGCTATGGTTATAAGCATGGGGAAGCTCATGACCATCCTCATCAACCAAGGTGTAAGAACTGTGACCAAGACACTGCTGGATGAAGAATGGTGCCTGCCACTTTAGAGAGAACTTGAATGGTGGATTAAAGTCACGTAGAAGAACCAGCTGTCCCGATGGCAACTCACCATCTAGCTTGGCACGGTCCTTTTGGGCTTTGAGTTTGCATTTTGCAGCCTGGAGGTGATCAGCAGCTGCCTGTCATTGTTCATCCAAGGTGATGATGTCCCAGGCCCGAGCCTGTAACTTCTCATCTGCTGTAAGTCGTGTGTCTACATTGTGTCAAAGTGAAAGTAACAGTGATGGAACTGTGAACTCCACTGGAAGGACGGCCTCTATGCCATAAACCAAAGAGAAAGGAGTGGCTGAGATGGAAGACTTGAAGGATGTCCTGAAAGCCCAAAGTGCAGTTGCCAAGTGGTCGTGCCCTTTGCGAGGAGGATCAGCGATCAGCTTGCCAAGGATGGATTTAAGATCTTGTTGGAGGATTCTGCCTGGCCATTTTCTTGAGAGAAATGGCTGCTACTCAGAGTGTGTTGAATGTCCAGCCTTTTCATGAGATGCTCAACCACTTGGCTCAAAAATGCTCCTCCATGATTGGAGATGAAGACTGCTAGGATGCCAAATTTGCAAATGATTGATTCATAGAGGAACTTTGCCATGGAAAGTTGATCTGCATGTCGAAGAGGAACTATTTCAACCCACTTTGTGAAGTAATCAGTTGTAGCGCACGTGGTTTTGACCCTTTATCCTATGGTGATTTACCATAGGATAACACCACGAAGCGGAACCTAAACCCTTTTTGTGCCACGTGACAGATGCCACGTGTCACATACCACGTGTCCAAAGGACAGTGGTGTGGAACCCGAGGTTCAAGGCATTGGGCCACTGAATGAAGGAACGGTGCCAAACTCCCAAGTATGGAGCCAAGGAGTGATGGAACCGGACCACAGAGCAACTCCCGAGCATACAACCCAAAGAGCGAAAGGACAGGAGGCCAGAGCGACTTGGAATAGTCCTGGAGCAATCAACATCCTAATGCTAGGACCAGCATGCAAAATGGAGCCAAATGGAGTCTGGCGCTGTTTCAGCATACCAGTGGCCTAACGTGAGGACATGGGTACTCCCCAGCTAGCATGGAATGGAACTTGGGCTTAGACCCAAGCCGGATGCAGAACAAGGATAGGCATGCAAGTGGGAGCTAAACTATGCCTCAGGTTGGTCACCCATGCCCGACCTACCTACTATCCCTACTATACATTTGGAATCCCCCACAGCCCCCCCCCCCCCCCCCCTCCCCCTTGAGGAACACACGCTTTGGACTTTCACCCCAAGCCTCCCTTAGTATCAGGAGTTAGTCTCTAGGACAAGCTCGAAACTTACTAAATATGGAATGACGCTAGATTGCAAATTTGGACACAGGATGAACACCATTGTGTTCAGGCTAATCTTTATATTCTGTAGATATGCCAAATAAGCAAATCTAGACACTTTCCATAAATAGCATTTGGGACCGAAATGAGACTAACACAAAGGGCATGATAGCGAAGGTGTTTGGCAGACACAGTAAACTATCATTTAGCGATATTGAGGGACCAATCTCAATACGCAAGGGTTCTTGTCAAGCCAGTGCAAGACAAAGCAAAAGAGAACTAAAAAGCTAGGCCAAGTATGCTTGGCTAAATAGAGATTTAGGAATTCTATCCTTATGCTCATCCGGCCAAGTACAGATGCAAAGTCCAGTTTGCTAACACTTGAACAAGAGGGACTAATAAAGGGTCTAGCAATACCAACCTTCTGCCATCGTGGCAGTAAAGAAAGAGTGTCCATAAGGATTAGCTGACAGGTAACTTTCAATACTCGAAGTCACATTCGCGACACTCTCCCCCCCTTGTGAAGATCGACGTCCTCGTCGATGCATACTCGAGTCTAGAATACCGCCAAGGAAACAACTCCAGAAAAAGTTCATGGTATTCACACTATGTGAAAAATGCACTAACTTAAATGAGTTAGGAGGCAACCTCTTTGTCTAACGCGGATGCGCTACCAGCTCAGACACCTTCTGGCCGTCGCCGACAAGGAAATGACCAACGGAATTAGCCACCCTTGCTGCTCTGGGAGTCACCTAGCTTACAAAAGTGTGATATGCCCCTGCCCACAAGGACATAGAGAGAGAAGCCAGAGGCCCCAACCCTCATAAGCAAAAAAACCAAACCCATCGGTAAGGTTTAGATAGACTACTGTAAACAGGCAGTTAGAGTTGTTTACACGGTCATGCCCTTTGAATGGAATAAGGAACATTGACAGAGAGGTGGGTGATATGACTAGTCGACAGTAACTACCCCATGACTAAAGATTTCACTATGCACACGAAGTGCCGAAGCTAGTCTGCCCATTACTGGCCCAAACTCAAAGATCAATAGATGGACAATATCAAAGTCAGAGACAATGATATCTTAGAGACTTAAGTATCTGTGAGTAAATCTTAGATTAGAACACAAAAGTATTCCAAGTAAGTTATCATCTGATAAACTAGTATTATAAGATAGGAACCACCAAGATCATCATGTTTGGAAAACATAGGAGTCACCATCCAACAAAATTCAATAGCAAGTATATCATCAAGGAAACTCAATGATGAAACTTCACTATCGAAGATGGCAGATAGTATGCCAAACAACTTACTAAAGATAACTCAAAGAACACAAAGTATTATTGACTGGCAAGCAAAATGCTTGCGAATGTATCTTCCAAAGGAAATAACATCCCAATCTATCAAATCTAACTCAAGCAATAATCAACAAAACAGAATGAATGCGGTAAAACCAGCAAACACCCATTCATGCCAACTATCACAGAAGCCAATCTGAATAGATCCCGGTCAACAATACTAAGGAACTAGAGTTGCAAGTGTCAGCAACATCCTACTGATGTCTCAAACCCAAAAGACCAATCCAGAGCAAACCACAAAAAACATGTGGTATTGCGAAAAGCCAAAAGCTATCAAAGAGAACAACTAACTATCATGAAAGACCATTAATCATCCCATCAATAAAAGATATGCATAATCATCATCAACGAAGGAATCCACCATCTCGAAAAACAGCAAATCATTTTATATCAACAACAATCAAGCAAAACTTTTTGACAAGGATAATCAAGTATCCTAGATGATAGTCAATCGTCACTAATGATTGCCAGATGCATAAGCCAACTTCAACATTGAAGCTAATAAGCCAAAATGCCTTTCCCAACAACTTCAAACAAATGGACCACGAGCATGATAACTTAAGGAACCAAAAGCTCGAAAAAGTCTATAGCTAAGTTTTGCCTAACAATGATCACAAGTCTTGCATGAACGAATTTCAATGCTAAAGAAGAAATCATGGTACAACCCACAATATTCTCCTCAACACATCCATAAGCCAAACTTCATAATGCTAAAGCTAATGAAGAGTATATTTGCATCAATCCAAAAGCTAAGCATAATGAAACTATGCTCAACAAGTGACCACCAAACAATCTTCCATAAATCCATGTACAGCAAGGCATAACTCACTTCATAACAAGCACAAAAAGAATCATCAATAATTGATATATCTCAATTCAAATCCAACAAGGATTCAAACATTCAAATATCGATCACTAACTCTTCCACTTGTAAGGTTAGTATCGTCCACGATTGAATCACTTTTCAAGGAAAAGCTAAAGCTCAACCCTCTACTAAATAATCTTATTTAGAACACAACTAACTCAAACTTGCCACTCAGTTCATTTGAACGTCAACACAGTTGCTAACTAGCAAATGCACGAATGCCAATAACACAAAGCCATAGCCCCAAATCATCAACACTATTTTTATCAAGACTAATGAAACTCAATATCAATCCTAAGGATAGACATCTCATCTCACTTGAATCTCAACATCAATAATATCAATGACAAGGCATAACTTCAATGCCATCAGCACCAAATAAAGCTAGAAGAAAGCCAGAGTGAATTACCATCCAAACTCTCTAGCAATTAAGCTAACCAAAGTCGAAGATACTTTAGTCAGTATCCAAGACTAATCCTTCAGCAAAACTCAGTTACAGATAACACTTCCTCAAGGAGTGAATCACCATATCAAAGACTCTATGAAATCCAACACTACAGACTAAACATAACCAAATGTCATTGACAAAGGAATCAATATGCCAACATGGAAAATTCATATAAGTCTAACGACACGATCCTCCGCAACACCATCCGGTAAAGCAAGCCCATCACTACTAAATCATTATCAAGTGAAGCAAGTGTCAAACAGTCCTCGACAAAGTCTACAAGCAATCACTAGTTGCAAAGCAACTAATAATCAATTTTTCAACTTGCCTTCACAAGACCCAAACACTAAACTCACATCATCGAGTTATACACTTGTCCAACATAAACGTGATACCTCAGGTACGAGATAAAGGTTCATAGACAAGCACAAACTAAATGACTACTCGAATCCAACTCAACCGCAATAAACTCACTAATGCATTTAGCCAATAGCTCTGAGCATGCCTTGAAGAGGCTAGCTATGCATGATCAACACTCAGTTGGAACCAAAGTGAAGACCATAAGATGGACTCATATCGATACACAACCTCCACTTAGACAAAGCTATAGTACGGGTACCAACATCTCAACTGCAAATAACGAAGTTGGACATCACCATCCTCAGCCAAGATGCAGGGCCACTAAGGCCAAGTCAAGATCAGTGAGAGCTCACTACTCTCATAGAGTCTTAACAAAATGCAAGGTGCAACCTACCACCATGCATAATACTATAGAAGAAAGGCATAAGAGTCACCCTTCTTAGAAAAGTGCAATGGCCACTTTTCTACACCAACTCTAGACTCTATCCAACTTAATTGCATTAGCCCCAAAAGTTAATATCCCTTTCGGGTTGTATTATACAAATTACCTACTAAAGTTTAAGCCAACCAAAGTCAACTCCAACCTTTTCACTAGTTTGTATTGACTTACAAAAACAGAATGGTTTTTGAGCAAGATGATCAACAGATCAGCCATTGGAAAAATCTAAGAAAATTTGTGGAAAAAATTTTCCATCCTAGAGAAAGAATGACTCTCAGTCCAGGAATACAAACTTTCAAGACTCAACCAACTTCTTTCTACTAACAATTTCACATAAGTTTACCTCAACACCAATTCTCATAATCCAACAGTATGCTTAAGCATCGAACATCTTTTTGCCCATACTTTCGACATTCAACACCGACATCCATAAAATGCAAAATGAACATCCAAGGCTTGATCACGAAGACCACATCTTCGGATATCCACATTGCACTAACACTCTTCTTCATTCACCTTCAAGATCCAATGTGAAGCCAAAACACTAACAAGAAAAATGACATGGAAAATCAAGCTCTAAGGAAAATTCCTCATCACTTGAACAACAATGCCACTTTCACTAACACAAGTGCTAGCAAAGTCAATGCTTCAACTACACAATTTCTCCATCCAATAATTTACTCCAAGTGTTAACAGATCAACTGACAAGCCATAGCAAGTGAATGCTAAAACCCTTTTCCAACACCTCATGGGCAAACTCTTATGGAAACAAGGTACCAACTTAAGCTTAGCATATCATAGATCATTATTGAGAATCCAGTTAAAGCTACTACAACGCTACTATGTGCAAGTACACTAGCTTCACCATCAACCACTTTGGGGTTGATCATTATTTAACCAAGCAACTTCGTAAACACATTTCTCATTATCATATGGATATGATATAAAATCATAATGACTTGATCATCAATTGAGTAACACTACGAGCAATGCCAATGTCATTACTTTAAAGTGTTTATGTGAGCATCAATTCGACAAAATGCAACATAAATGCCACACTCCACCAATAGAGACTTACAACACTGAACACTACTAACTTTTGTTCACAACACAGATAAGCCCATGCTGCTCTCTTTCTGACCAAACTCAAAACTAATCTAACACAAAACTACTCAAGGAGCAATAGCAAAGTTCCCCGGAAAAGAATTGAGCATTGCAACCCAAGTCTTCCAATAGCAAGTCTAGACAAAATAGTTTAGCGCTTCACTACTATCCATCCCACAACTCACCATTTGTAAGACCATCATCTCCAAGATGTGTCAAGGTAGAGATTCTTGATTGCACAATGTGAATACAAACAATGAGTTAACACCTTGTTGCAAACCATCTCTCTAAGAAGAGAAAATGATTTACATGTTTGATCCTTCGTCCCTGACGACTCTCTTTTCAGTCTCATCTTTGACTAAACCTTAAGCTTGCATTCGCACTACCTTCAGTCTAATCTAAGAAAAGTTTATGAGAGAGCACGGTAATAACTACTCGAACCAATAAACTAATCCCTACAGTCTTGATTGATCCACTTGTATTCATACCTAGGAAGGATCCACTAGTGCCATGCTAAACAGCTATGGACCAGCCTATTTGCCACTCATAGCAAACCCAGGGTAGATTTACTTTCACCCATGATACATGGAACAACTCATGGAACCACTAGAATAACTCATGGAACCATCGATAGGCTAACATTAATCCTGCCAACTCAAAGTGTAACCTCGAGTTGCTAATGTGCCTCACTCATGAGCCCAAGTGTAAACTCGTGTAAACGGAACAACTCAATCCCTTTTATGAGCCCAAGAGCAAGCTCACATTATCATGGTACAAAAAGGTAACAAAAACCATACCCAAGGTACCAATGCGAAGTCTTTGCACCCAAACGTGTACCCACTCAGATCATCGTTTTCATCTCTACGTATGCAACGAGACTAGTTGCCCAATCTCATTGGATAGTACTCGCTGAGACGTAACCTTTGATACCAAATGTAGCGCACGTGGTTTTGACCCTTTATCCTATGGTGATTTACCATAGGATAACACCACGAATCGGAACCTAAACCCTTTTTGTGCCACGTGACAGATGCCATGTGTCACATGCCACGTGTCCAAAGGACAGTGGTGTGGAACCTGAGGTTTAGGGCCTTGGGCCACTGAACGAAGGAACGGTGCCAAACTCCTAAGCATGGAGTCAAGGAGTGATGGAACTGGACCACAAAGCAACTCTCAAGCATACAGCCCAAAGAGCGAAGGGACAGGAGCCCGGAGCGACTTGGAATAGTCCTGGAGCAATCAGCATCCTAATGCCAGGACCAGCATGCAAAATGGAGCCAAATGGAGTCTGGCGCTATTTCAGCATATCAGTGGCCTAACATGAGGACATGGGTACTCCATCAGCTAGCATGGAATGGAACTTGGGCTTAGACCCAAGCCAGATGCAGAACAAGGACAAGCACACAAGTAGGAGCTAGACTATGCCTCAGGTTGGTCGGCCATGCCCAACCTACCCACTATCCCTACTATACATTTGGAACCCCCCACAGTCCTCCTCCCCCTTGAGGAACACATGCTTTGGGCTTTCACCCCAAGCCTCCCTTAGTATCAGGAGTTAGTCTCTGGGACAAGCTTGAAACTTACTAAATATGGAATGGTGCTAGATTGCAAATTTAGACACAGGATGAACACCATTGTGTTTAGACCAATCTCTACATTCTGTAGATATGCCAAATAAGCAAATCTAGACACTTTCCATAAATAGCATTTAGGACCGAAATAAGACTAACACAAAGGGCATGATAGCGAGGTGTTTGGCAGACATGGTAAGCTATCATCTAGTGATATTGAGGGACCAATCTCAATACGCGAGGGTTCTTGTCAAGCCAGTGCAAGACAGAGCAAAAGAGAACTAAAAAGCCGGGCCAAGTATGCTTGGGTAAATAGACATTTAGGAATTCCGTCCTTATGCTCATCCGGCCAAGTACAGATGCAAAGTCTAGTTTACTAACACTTGAACAAGAGGGACTAATAAAGGGTTCAGCAATACAGACCTCCTGCCATCGTGGCAGTAAGGAAAGAGTGTCTGTAAGGATTAGCCGACAGGTAACTTTTGATACCCGAAGTCACATTCGCGACATCAGTGGCCACGAGGAGATATCGATGACTATAAACCATATTATAGTGGTAGAGCATGTTGGCACGCTACCATTCTCTAGTATGAAATTGCCTTTTAATCTTGGAAATATAGATAAAGTTGATTCTTTGATGTGATATTACTTTTGAGTCTTTCGAAAGATTTCAATTTCTTTTATTATCATTCACAAACAACTCCCAAAAACTTTTAGTGAGGATTCACTACAAAAATACATCTTGGTCTTATCATATGAGAGGACTGTGATATAGGCAAGCAATAGAGTTTTTAGTATGAATTAATATGTAAATTATAAATGTCATAGAATGGTCTATGGAGTAGATTTCTTGGTGCTTTCCAACATTCTGTTTATTTCTTCATTTCTCTTGCTCTGAACTATTGTTTCAGAAGTAACAGGACCATTTTTATCAATCATGATAGTTGTTTCTACATTCCTAGATGGGTAATAAAGACTAGAAGTGTAATATAGAGATTGTGGTAATGAAATAAAATTAGCATTCTCACATTCTTTTGCATTACAGCTTTTATTCATAGATCTTGTATTTTCCTTGCTTCCTATCTTCTCAAAAACCCTAAAAAAATCTTTTGAATGAAGGAATAATATCTACAGCTGTAAAAGTATTCAAAATATTAAGTAGTCAAATAAAAATATGACAACTGTAACAATAGTCATAATAAAATAATATAACTTTATAAAAGATAGGTTCTCGTGAACTTTGTGTTTTTTAAACAATTCAATCTTATAGAAACTTTTAACTCAAATATTTACATATTTAAATATTTTAAAGTTTGTTAGAACCTTCATTTGTTCAATTTAAATTTCCTTTGTAAGACTTCTAGTTGATTGTGTTGACTTGAGTTGACTTGTGTTGAATTGAGCTCAACTCAACTATAGACCATCCCCACTTTAGCTCTTGTACAAAGGCAGCAACCATGGTTGTCTCTATAAAGTCTGGGATTTGAGTGAGGTATAGCTTCTAGTGTTGCTTGAACCACCAGATATACTCGACAACATACTTATGTAGTGCTTGCTGAAAAGAAAAAAGCTTGGTGTAGAGTTATTAGAGATCCTTCTCCTGTCTAAACATCTTGAGGAAGAGCCTCTTCACCTCTATATATCGTTCCTACTCTATATCCAAGAGTGACTTTGCCCAAAGTTGGGCTTGTCCATGCACCGATTGAAGGAAGTGGTTGCACCTACCCGCATCCACCGTGATTCCATTTGAGTCACAAAAGACTTCAAATTCTACTATATGGCTCCATGTTAATGAAGCTTGTGAAGAGAGGTAAATCCATACTATACTGTAGGATATGGACTGGATTAACTATCTCTACTGGCTGTTGTAAATCTCCAAACAAGGTATCTACTGAATCTAGTGAATCCTCCTCGTCCAAGATGAATTGGTGGAAATCAAGCTCTTGTCTTAAAAGTGAAAATTTGCCTTTAAGAGTGCAAACTGGTGCTTTCCAGATGGATCCTCTAGATGATTGTGAATGTGTTGTCACTAGCAAAAAATGTTTAAATCACTGCAAATGCCCAAACCTGGTAAACGCTACAAAGTGATGCACCCAATCTAGCAAGTTGAATCATCCCCATATACCCTATACAAAACTCACAACAAAAATAAATGGCCGTGAACATCACAAACACTAAAAATAAATCTCCAAAAGGTATCTCCAAAAAAAACAAGTGTTGTGCTTTTCTACTAAGAACTCCTGCTATGATGGTAGATGGAATCATCTGGAAAGTGGCTTGATGTCAGCATAAGAAGCCAAGCCGTCCTCCTCATGCAAAAGATTTGCAAAAACTGAGTGCAAGATGGGAGAAAAACTCTCAAGAACAATGATCACGCTCAAACAAGGATGAAAGTTAGTGAAAAATGGCAAAATTTCATGGGATTAAACACCAGACAATATGATTCAACTTGGGAATGATAGATCACAAAAAGATCTATAATCCTAATGCAAGAGATTGTGAGAAAGACAAAAACTTGGTGTATTAGAGAAGCATGCAACTTTGTTTGTCATACAGCATTAGAGAAAATGACTCTGATCTAGCATAAAACTCCATGCAAATATTGAAGTCATGACTCAAAAGAAAGAGTAGAGTAAGCTGCACATAATGCAACAAACGGCAGTGAAAATGAACTTCAAACGCTCAAGAAATTGGTGCTAAAATATTGCCATGGCATGAAAAAGAAAACAACTAAAGTGTGATTGGCAAAAAACAATAGAAATGCACAAATGGAAAGAGTTCTCACCATGCAAAACTTCCACACCAAATCATGTTCGCACGCTGAAAGAAAAATGCATGTATGTTGTGGCTCCTAGTGAATTGGCTTCTAAGAAACCACTCACCAGATAGCTCTTAGCAAGATCTAGGAGCCCATCAAACAAATTGGTACAATCTCTCCCCAAGATTCGAGCTTAGAGTGAAAGAAGATGCACATAGGAAGAGGGATCAAAACCAAAAGAAAAAATGGCAAGAACTCCTTCACCCTTCCACCAAATCACCAACGCTTATACTTGTTAGAAAGAGGAGATCGAGATCTACATACTCAAAGAAAGAGCACCTCAAATGGATCAAAGAAAAGGAATAAAATTCAACTGGAATCTCATGTTGCCCACTATAGCTTTGAAAATATGAAATCTCACTCCCACACTTAGAAATCTTTCCATGGGGGTAATTCCTACTGTGCCTAGCCTATCCCTCTCCAGGATCACCACTTTAAATCCTTTGGATCCTCTCTGTCAATCAAGAAATGCTCCAAAAAGCAAGAAGGCAAGTCATGCCAAATTCACCATGTTGAGGTGTGGCACCTTAATCCTCCTCCTCTCTGTGGCTTTGCTCATGTCCTAAACTCTCTCTCTCTCCATGCTCTAGCTCAGGACATAAAGTGTAGAACTCTTGATATTTTGCCCTCGTGGGGCTTTTATACAACCATTTAAAATGTTCCAAGAATTGGAATATTTTCTCTCTCTCTCTCAAGATGACAATTGCAACCAGGGTGTAAGAGTCAGCTAGGGAGTAGGAGTCAAAAGATTCGGAGTAAGAGTAGGAGTAGGAGTGGGAGTATATGGCTACAGTTGCTACAGGAGTAGGTGCAGGAGCAAGAGCAAGATCAAGAGCAAGAGCAGGATTAGAAGCAAGAGCAAGAGCAAGAGTTGCTGGAGTAAGTGGTGGAGTAGGAGTGAGAGCAAGGGGTTACTAATTACCAATTACCACAAGTTTTCAATGGTTACTTTAACCTTGAGAGTTAGTGGCTATATATGTTTTAAAGTGTGTTCTAGGATGTTGAAAGAGTTACACTAAAACACATTTATTAACTGGCCTATATCTCCTTCCATTTTCAAGCTTGTTTATCTTTGTCATGGGCATTTTGGGAAACTTTGAGCAACTTATGGACAAAGTAAAAGGTTCTAGGCCATTTATTTTGGCTAAGGATTCTTCTTTCTATGCTTTGAAGAAGTCTACTGTCTTATTGCTCTTGTTGATCTTAGGGCATTTGTAGTGTTTAGGGTATTTGATGTTAGTACAGACTAGATGTGTGGCAAATTAGTGCCTTTTTACCATACCTCAAGGCCCTAGAGCAAACTGGACCAGCCAGATGTCAATCAACATGTGGTGTCATTCCCTTAGCCAACCAACAGAGTCAGACTCGAGACCGCTCTGATACCAAATGTAAGCTCCTGAGTTTAGACTTCCCGGGAGGTCACTCAGCCCAGTACTATTCAAACCCAAGGACGTTTAACCCCGAATATCCCAAGACCCTTAACCGATTGGAAAAGGGGGTGCACTCTTATTCATGGGCCCTTTCCCTCTATATTTGAACCCCATGGACCGTCTCTCGAGTCGTTCCCTTTGGTTGCTTACAATCCACCACGCTTCCCTGCAAGTTCACACCCTAGTGAACGGAAGCTAAGAGCCGCAGCTCTCCCGAGAGCCCCGCTCTCTTGACACCCTACCACTCGGGTCGAGCCCAGTGGGAGCAAATTGGACCAGCCAGATGTCAATCAACATGTGGTGTCATTCCCCTAGCCAACCAACAGAGTCGAACTCGAGACCGCTCCGATACCAAATGTAAGCTCCTGAGTTTAGACTTCCTGGGAGGTCACTCAGCCCAGTATTATTCAAACCCAAGGACACTTAACCCCGAATATCCCAAGACCCTTAACTGATTGGAAAAGGGGGTGCACTCTTATTCATGGGCCCTTTCCCTCTATATTTGAACCCCATGGACCGTCTCTCGAGTCGTTCTCTTTGGTTGCTTACAGTATAACATATCTCGGATTGAAAAGGTGATGGGAGTGTCAACTAGTTGCTGAAGAATTGGCTCTGGAACATGAATAGCTGCTGGTGAGATCACAGGAGGAGAAGAGAATAGTGACTTGAAGGAGAGCTTACAAGCCACCCTCTATGTCACTAGATTTGGTGCCGATAGAGATTCACTCTCAACCGATTCTGAGGGATCCACGACAGGCTGAGCAGCTGCCTTCTTCTTCACTTGGGCTTGAGTGGTTGCAATTTGCTACTACTATTTATAGAGTTTCTCGGCTACCAAAATCATGTTGACCAATGAGACTGGTGCCTTGCCTTTGCTTGACAAAGGGGCTGCCTCAATTGCTTGTTGCTCCAATTGCTCCTAGTATATTTCTGGACCACGAGATGGTGTGGAGTTGTCAGCAAAGGGACATTGCTAGACATGTTGAGAAGGTGGAAGCTGAAGCTCTAGGTGAAGGTTGAAGTAGTGTTGTATGTTGTGTGTGTTCATCTCGCAGTGAGTGCAGCAACGGGACTTGAATTGGCATTCCCAAGCTGGAGCAACCTCCTTCCTGGACTCTACAAGCTTCTAGAGCAGCTATCATGGTGTGACTGTTGTTGAAAAATTATCTCCTTCAATTGCCGTAGCTCATTGAAGAACTTCTCGATAGCCAAAGTTGTATGCTCAACAACAATGGGCTTTGGTGTTGATGGGCAGACAACTACACAAGACAACTCTAATGAGGTGATGGCTTGGTTGAAATTGACTCTGGCAATCCCCAAGTTGACAAGCAGCTCTCTTTCCAACTTTGTGGGAAACAAAAATGCCTCGCAACAAGACCCAAATGTCTTCTTAAGAAGTTTCCGCTGCAAGTTCCCTCATAGACCTATTGTGAATGCTATTATCCCATACTGCTCATCTTGGACCACCCTAAGATCCCAACATTGCTTCTAGTATGCTCAAAAATAGGTGATGTAGTCAGGAACAAACTCATGAGCACCCTATCGAAACAAAAAGAGGTTGATAAGTAATTAATTTGTGGGTTTTTCTTCAATAAAACGTTCTCTAAAAGAAGCAAGTAGTGTCTGGAAGTCCATTTGGTCCTTTGGGAGAAGAGAATCTACCCAAGTTGCAACTTTGCCTTCAAGAGACTACAAGAAGTTGCGGCATATACAATCATCGTCGAAAATCATGTTTGTGGTGTAGTAGTAATCAAAGCGACTAATATGTGATGCTAGAAAGATTTTTCTAACACCTGAAGGGTCAGCAGACCATTCCCTTCTATAAAACATAGAGCTAGGGTTGAGCTAAAGGTGGCTGTGCCATAGTTTGTAGATCTAAGTCATTGAAATTTACTAAGGATGAAGAAGACTCAACACAAGAAGGTGTCATGTTGTACTTAAGTTGCCTCTAGATGTTAGAAAGTTTACTCCATACCTCCCACTGGGCTCGACCCGAGGGGTAGGGTGTCAAGAGAGCGGGGCTCTCGGGAGAGCTGCGGCTCTTAGCTTCCGTTCACGAGGGCATGAACTTGCAGGGAAACGTGGTGAATTGTAAGCAACCAAAGGGAACGACTCAAGAGACGGTCCATGGGGTTCAAATATAAAAGGAAAGGGCCCATGAATAAGAGTTCACCCCCTTTTCCAATCGGTTAAGGGTCTTGGGATATTCGGGGTTAAGCATCTTTGGGTTTGAATAATACTAGGCTGGGTGCCTCCCAGGAAGTCCAAACTCAGGAGCTTACATATGCCTTGTCCCTGGATTCAGCTAGTGTTTGGAGGAGTTTGCATGGTTTGGAACACCACAAAGCACCCTCTATAGGACTCCTCAAGATGTGCACATTGTTAACATGACAAGATATGGTGGAAATCCTAGTCCATTCTTCATCCCGGTGCAGATTAGTACTTCTTCTTACAAGATGGATGCTTTGGTTGACTCCGGTTCTGCAAGCAATATTATCTCTCTTGAAGTTGCCTTCTCAGCATAGCTACAAATCAGTAATAGCTCCTCCATTGTGCTCAAAACCTTTGCCAATCACATTGTTCCTCCAACGGGCATTTGCTGTGGTGTCAAGGTCTTGGTGCAGAGTGTTATTTCTGAGGTAGATTTCCTCATGATTGACTACTAGTGTCTTTGAATGTGCTATTTGAAGGACTTTATCATCCTCAGCCACTCATGCCAAGTTGCAGCCCATTGCACTATTGACAGTGCAAAAGACAGGATGGAAATTAGCAATGAAATCCATAGTGCCACCTTTCTCAACAACCATGGCAGAGCTCTTTCTTAGCACACCCAGAAGGTTCAGGCTAAGATGGTCTCCACACCACACTTTCCTCCTAAGCTCATAGAGATTTTCCCTGAGTTGGCAGTGGAGTCACCCATATATGCGATAGATGCTTTCTCATGCAATGTGATCGACATTGTTGGAGGTGAGTCCAACATCTCTAAACATCTCTCCTCTCTTTATTTGAGAGTAAGGATGAGCCTCTAGCCATGCCCTTTTTATTTGATGGTGGGGCTTATAGAGTGCTGGCTTCCACATCCAACTTTTTGGAGTGTTTCCCAATTGAGGAAGGGCTTCTTGATTCATTTCTTGCAGGACCAACTCTCTCTCATGGAGTTTGATGATACAGCCACTCTAGACTAGGTCCATATTTCACAGAATATAGATGAATTCAGTTTTCTTCAACCACTATTTAAGGTGTCACACAGCTGGCATCTTCCCACTAAAATCATTGTAGCTGGTGACTCTAAGCATATTTTGTCATGCCATTTTTTGGAGACAAAGGGTATTCATTCAGACAAACAGCTGACAGAAATAATTAAGCCAATTGGACATGCTGCATGCAAGCTATATCTCAGTGACTTCAGAATTTCCTACTGTGGAGCCCCTAGTACAGATCCAAGTGTATTGCATTGAAGATTCAACCCCAGACTTGGACTCAACTTCAATGGAGGATCTTCCCTCACTAGTAGAACACTTGGCTTTAGTCCTTGCATTGGAGATTGTGTGCTTAGAGCATCAGAAGCAAGAGAGAGCAAGAGACAAAGGCCTTGGATCCAACAACAATGTTCTTGCCCCACTTTCCAGAGATAGACTTGGTGGATGTGGAGTCTCTAGCATCTTTATTCAAGGAAGAGGACACTCCTATAGTTACAGCTTATTTTGATAGCACTTTCTACCCCAAAATCCAAGTTGCAAGCATTAGAATTTGGATGATTGATTTTGTTGAGAACAAAGTAGCCGACCTCTCTATCACTTTATCAGCAATATCAACTAATGAAGTGGAGTACTTGGTAGAGCTATCAGTGCCATGAATTTTGCCACAGATCTCAAGTTTAAGCAAGCCACTTTCATTAGAGATGTGCAACTCATCATACGCCAATTTACTGGAGAATACCAGATCCACAAAGACAACCTAAAAGAGCTATGGCAACTTGCGGTCAACCTAAAGGATGAGTTATCTCAGGTGACTTTTCAAAGTTTCCCTTATGAAGAAATTTTTTGGGTAGATAGGTTATCACATCAAGCAATCATCACAATACAAGAGGCAAAAGACACTCCCAGCTCTTTGATTTCCAAGGTCGAAGAGGAATCTGAGATAGATGAGCCCTCTGAGCCTAACGTTCCTCTAGACTCCAGGGTTCATGCCATTTTCCTAAGTGATGACAAGGACCTGGTCTTTATCGCCACATTGCTTGCTTCAACAAACACAACAAAGCTTTTGAATCTCCTTCACTGTTTCAAGGATGTGTTTGCTTGGGACTAAAGCCAGATTCTAGGAGTCCCCATAGACACAATCATGCACAACATTATGCTTTTGGAGTCAGTAAAACCAATTTGTCAAAAGAAGTAGCATTTCAACCCAATAGCTCACTTGGAGATGAAGTTGGAGATTGAGCGACTTTTGGCAGCCTGCTTTATTTACCCTTTGGAGAACTCAGAGTGGGTGGCCAACCTTGTCCCTACACAAGGAAAATGGAAAACTCCACCTTTGCATTGACTTTCAAGACTTGAACAAGGCAACTGCAAAAGATCACCTTCCAACTCTATTTATCGATGTGATTGTGGATGAGATGGCCGGATACCAATACTACTTTTTCATGGATGGTTTTTCAGGCTACAACCAAATCTTCATTCATCTCGATCATCAGGATCTCCTTCTAGACACCTGGGGGCATCTTTGCTTTCAATATCCTACTGTTTGGCTTGTGTAATGCCAAAGCTCCTTTTTAGCGCTTTATGACCCACACCTTTCACAACTTGATTGGAGATTCCTTTTGGGTGTATATAAATGATTTGTGCATGACCTTTGACTCTTTTGATGGCCACCCTTTGCACTTGGAGTAGATCTTCACTCATTGCCAAAAACACAAGTTTTCTTTGAACCTAGCAAAGTGTAAGTTTGGGATGATTGAAGGCTGGTTGCTAGGCTTTGATGTCTCATAGGATGGGATCAAGCCCTAGATGGCCAAATCTCGGGAGATTTTGGATCAGCGCTTGCCAACCAACTTGAAGCAGCTTTATGGCTTCCTCGGGCAAATAGGTTTCTTTCACCATTTCCTCCACAACTATACTGTAAGTTCATGGTCTCTGATAACTCTGCTATAACACAATGGTGAGAGCCAACAACAAACCTTTGATTCACTGAAGCAGTCCCTACACACGGCCCCGGTACTCCAGCCACCAGAATAACAACTTCCTTTTGAGATTTACATCATAATTGGAACAGAGGCTTTTGGAGCCAACATTTAGAGCCTGGCAAGCCACCTCATGCAACTTGCTATGCCTCACATTCTTTCAAAGAGACTAAGAAGAAGTATGTGGATGCAGAAAAAGAAGCAGTAGCTATTGTTTACACCTTCTTTTATAGTGATTGGTTCATAGTCCTTGTACTTTATCTTGGATTGTGACCATCGAAAAGTTCCAGCCAACTTTTTACATGCGGCAGAAGCGTATGATGGATCTAAGTGAGTTCTTAGTTGCTGAAGCTACCTCCTTTGTGGTCCCAGTAGTGTTATAGGACATTGCAATGTACCTAGATTCAGGCAAGTTCCTAGCTGATTCCTCATCAGTGCAACAAAAGGCATTAGAGATCCGAGCATGGGGGTTTTGCCTTCTCAACAGATAACTTTACAGGAGGACTTCTCAAAATGTTTTGTTATGGTGTGTGGGTGAACATAAGGTCCCTGAGCTCCTTTGTGCTTTCCACTCTTGTGTGGGGCATTTCTCGGGACGGGTCACAGCGCACCTCCTCTTGCGCCATGGCTACTTTGGCCTCGGATTCACTAGGATAGTCTGGACTATGCAAAGGCATGTGAGCAGTGCCAATGGTTCAACCCTCGGAGCTATGTTCCACGTCTTCCTTTCCAGCTTGTCAGTTCTCCGGGTCCCTTTTTCCAGCGGGGACTTGACCTCATTGGTTTGATCAACCCATCGAGCTCAAAAGGACAGCAATACATCATCATGCCAATGAATTATTTCACGAAATGGGTTGAGGCCATCCCTCTACAACAAGCAGATCAACAATCTACAACAAAGTTTGTCTACAAGTACATCATTTGCCAATTCAAAGTTCCTACAATTTTGATTTCTGATCGTGGTAGTGGCTTCCTTGGATAGGTGATGCAGCATCTTCTCCAGTAGCTGCAAGTCAAGCACTTGAAGAACAGCTACTATCCTGAGTGCAATGGCTAGGCAGAGTCCAGCAACAAGATATTGAAGACAATCATCTTAAAACTTGTGGAGGATCACACAAGGCGTTAGTATATACACTTGGTTACAGCGTTGTGGGCCTTTCGGATGTCAATTAAGACATCCATCTTTGCTACCCCATTCTCTCTTGTCTATGGGACAGAGGCTGTGCTTCCAGTGGAGATCTAGATGCCATCACTCTCACTTTCACTTCGATACGCAGTAGCAATGGAACTTAGTGATGAGGACAAGCTTCATGTGTATGACTTGGGCAATGCATCCCCTCTTCTACCTATCCTTCTTTCTCGATTTTGGCCAATCCTTGGAGCATACCTAAAGTCATCATGAGGTTGCATTTGCATATTATACTTTCCTAAGCCAAAATCCAGGTACGGGTTAAGTTCTTTGGGTTTTTCTTCTCTTTCCATACTTTTCTTCACTTTTTCTTTTACATCAAAGTTTAGTTTGACTATAGGGTTTCCTACCGAGTTTTCCTCCCTGTTTTTCAACTTCACATCTACCCCCTTTTCTTTTTTTTTCCCACTTTATTTTTCAAGGTTTGTACTATTTCACGCAGTTACTAGCACTTGGCATCAGCAGCAGAGGTACACTCTACACTTTTTATAGGGTTCTTGTGCCTCTGGAGTCAGTGCGATCCACCGTGGTCGCATGTTAAGGTGTGGCCACTTAGAGAGTGTGAGAGTGAGAGAGAGAATATTCTAATTCCTGAAATATTCCCTATCCTCCTTGTATAAAACCCTTGCCCCACAGGGGCAAAAGGGGGCATTTGTGAAGAGCATTGGAGCATTTTTTGTATTTGAGCAAGCGTTGGGGGAAGTGCCCATCCTTCCCCCAATACCAACTAAGGTGAAAATTCATTTGGTATTTTATGTTAGCTAGTTGAAAGGTGCACTATCTTGGAGTGAAAGGCCTAATGCCTCCTTGATATATACAGCTGTGGAAGATGGACTAGGAGCTTGAGTAGGTTTCCTTAGAAAGGGCGATCACCGATACAACTCATTCTTGAGATAAGGACTTTGTTGGGGGGGAAGAATTGTTATGTGCCATCTTTGACCACATGGTCAACATCGGTCAAAGGGAATCTCTCAAAGCTATATTAAGGCATGTTAGGGTAAGGAACTTAACTTTACCTAGGGCTCATAATGGAGCAATGGCATAGTGGAGCTTTTGAGGTAGCTCGGGGGTGGTTGGGTGGTGAGGAATCAAAAGGAGGCGTAGCATAGTCTAGGGAGAATAGGTATTTGTCTTTTAGTGTTGGATCTTAACAAGTGTAAAGATTTTAAGACAATATGGGACTTTTAAGATTGTAGAATAATATAGTTTTATATTTCTATTAGATCTGATTCAAACTTCCAAAACCTAAAGATAATTAAATGGGGAAATTTCTTCTGCATTACTGAAATCATTTGCCACTTTTGTAAATGTTTTCTTTGCTGACATTTCATTCTTTGTCTTGGCTCTATATAATTGGAAGCTATGATTTGCAACAATACCAGCATAGTTGAATGCTCAAAGTTTCTTCTTTTAGGAATATATAAAGTGGATAATATTAGGATTTACAACATTCCAAGTCCAAAAAGACTTGAGATTTTGAATAAGTGCTTGTAGTAGACCTTATCTTTCTCCCCTTAAGTCAATCAAAGAAAGAGAAATTTTTTTATAAGAAAGTCTTTAATAATTATATTATCCCTATTTATCCCTTAATGTTCTAAGGATTCATAGTGACAGTATACCCAAATCTCATCCCATGATTACATTGCTACATTAGCTGCCAACTTTGACTTCATTAATATTCAAAGCTGTTTGCAATGTTTTTCAATTTTCTGACCTCTTTGTTGATATGCACTTGTTTTCGCATAGGCCTATAAGCGAGCTCCTATCCACATACAATGGCAACATCTTTTTTGAGCTACTACCTTTTGTTAATTCAAAGTGAAAAAGGATGGAGACTAAGCAAAAGTTCCATAATTGGTGCAAGATCAAGATCATACACTTTTAGCATTTCAAAGGTATAATGTTTATAGTTCATTATGGTGGGTATTTAGATTATGGATGAAACATGCAATCGAGATGATGGTATAAATTCTACCTTTTTTGAAGTACCTACAATCAATCCTCCCACCCATGACATAATTGGTGTTAGATTCAATTGTCGATTTTGCAAGAATACTTCATTATATTGTGTTGTCAGTGCATGGAATATGGAAAGGGAATATAGAAAATGTGCATATCAATTAGCCCAAAAACCTTAGCTTATATACAGAAGTGAGTGGTCCGAATTGAAACCAATCCGATGGCTACCAAAATCCCATTACGCTAATATTAGTATACGGCATCGTAGCCGTACACTTGGCCCTCACATCATCCCGTCCTCTCGGAATAATGGAAGACCATCAGGGTTCTTTTGTAGATGGGCCGGGATTTGGAGGAACATCAGAAGGAGGCATCGGTGGATCTGTAGGTGGTATTAACTCCTCCTGATCCCTTTGTATGAAGCGTTTCAGCCGTTGCACATGCACGATCTCTGGAGGATCGGTCTGCTGAACGTCATGCTGAACCTCATAAACTTGTGGTCCAACTTGCCGCAACACCTAATACGGTCCTTTCCACTGCGCAAGAAGTCCCTTAGATAAACCACGTACCGTTCCCTCTATATTTGAACCCCATGGATCATCTCTCGAGTTGTTCCTTTTGGTTGCTTACACCCTCTTCTCACCATGCCCTAGTATGGGGTTAGGACTTGAACCCAACCTTGCTATACTAGAGGGGTTGGACTCGAACCCAACCTTCGTAGAATATGATGGGGAAAACAGACTAACACCAAATCATCCACTTTGTACTCCGTAGGTGGACAATGATGAGAGTTGTAGCGCCGTTGTTGTCCTACTTGTACACAGCCTAAGTGTTCAGCAGGCTCTGCTTGGACAAGTGGAAGAATGCTCGTCAAATACTAATCCCACGACCTAGCATCGGCAGCTCGCGGCAATCGCGAAGGTAAACCCAGCTCCGTTGGTAATATTGGATCATGACCATATAAGAGTTTATATGGTGAAGCATCAACAAAACTTTGCACCTCTGTGACATATGCATACCGAAGAGACAGCAAATAACCATCCCAATTCGAATGCTGAAAGTTCACATACTTCGCAATCATCCCTTTGAATGTCCGAACAAGCCGCTCCACCAGACCATCTGATTGTGGATGATAAGCACTCGTGAAAGTGTGGCGTATCCCCAACCGAGACGTCAAAACATAAAATACCTCAGCCATAAATGCGGGACCATTATCCGAAAGAATCCACTCTGGACAAGAATGCTGGAACACCACTCGATTGAGGAGGAAGTAGCCAACAGCAGTTGCAGAGGCGCTAGCAAGAGCACCAACTTCCACCCAACGAGTCAAGTAGTCAGAAGAAATAATAACATACTCATTGCCAGCAGTTGACCGTGGAAAAGGTTCTATAAGATCAAACGCCACCAACTCAAACAGACGGGAAACCGCAATTGACTCCAACCGTCCTTCCGCAGCACAAGGGGGAGTATTACGAGCTTGGCACCAAACGCAGCTACACACATACCGGATAACATCACGTTACATCTCCGGCTAGTATAAAGACCTACGCAGCTTCTTGGTTACACGACAGTGTCCCATATGCCCACCTAGAACAGGAGAATCATGGTAGGCATGGAGAAACTGTGGAATAAAGACAGAAGGCACCACCAGCCGTAAATGATCCTCAGGATCCGTCCCCACAAAATAAAGAAGGCCATCTTCAAGGCGATATTGAGAATGTAAATGCCGGAAAGGCAAGTCATCAGCAAGTGATGCAGGATTCTCAAACCCATCTCGAAGCCTTTGAATCCACGGCTCAATCTTTTGAGCCTCGCGAACATCATCAAGAGAAGGTAGATCTTGCTTTGCGCCTTGTGGACACTGAACGTCAAGGACAGCAACCGCCAACGGCATAGAATCCTCATCTAGAAAATCCACAGATGCTGGAACAACAGGCTCGTCAGAAATATGAGAAGTGAGTGAAGAAGGAAGAGGAGCTCGAGAAAGGGCATCAGCATCAGCCATAGAACTCCCTGGGCGATGAACAACATCAAAATCATATATCTTAAGCTTTAAAGCCCACCGAGCAATACGACTAACCAGGTTCTTCCACTTCAATAATGAAATAACGGCAGCATGGTCACCTTCAAGTAACGTCTGAGAACCATGTAGATATGCATGAAGTTTCTTGAAACCCCAAACTGCCACTAAACACTCCTTCTTTGTTGTGGAGTAGTTCACCTCTGCTGGTTGTAACGTACAGCTTATATATGCAATGGGATGGCGCTGACCAGGCACACTCGGGCTCTCTTGCATTAACACACCTCCAAGACCAATATCATAAGCATCAATGCGCAAAATAAAAGGTCGAGTGTAGTCAGGATATGCCAAAACCGGAGGAGTCGTCAACAGCTCTTTGAGATCCACAAACGCCCGCTCACAATCTGAAGACTAGATGAAAGATGACGTTGATGACTTCAGCAACATTCGCAATGGTGCAGTGCGATCAGAAAGATGATCCACAAAACGACCGAGATACTGCACCTTGCCCAGGAAGCGCTGCACATCATTCACACACTTCGGAGTAGGGAACTTTAGAACGGCTACGAGTTTGTCAGGATCAACTTGCAAACCCTCACGAGAAATACGGTACCCAAGATAAGTTGTGTCCTTGGACCCAAACACGCACTTCGACCGCTTCAGCTTTAAACCAACATCCCGTAGCCAATCCAACACTTTACACACATCACAAACGTGCTCTGCCCACGTCCCCTCCGAGTGAATCAAGACATCATCAATGAAGTCAGCAGTCACCTTTAGCATATCACAAAGAACCTCATCCATCATCTGTTGAAAAGTTGCTGGAGCATTGTTCAAACCAAACGGCATCACCAAGAACTCATACAAACCAAACAGTGTACGAAAAGCAATCTTAGGAATATCTTCGTCGGCCATCGGTACTTGCCAGTACCCAGAAGCAAGATCTAGCTTGGTGAACCAACGACTTCGCCCCAGGCGATCCAAAAGATTAGCAGTGTGAGGAAGAGGGTACACATCCGGGATCATCACTTCATTTAACGGACGATAGTCGATGTAGAAACAAATACTCCCATCAGGCTTCGTCACAAGATGAGGTTCACATGCCCAAGGACTCCGCAACTTCCGAATAACACCCTTCTCCAACATCTCCTTGACGTTTGCACGTAAAATCTTGATCTCCTTGGGTGACTGACGATGAATAGGAGCCTTGATTGGACGAGCATCCCCAGTTGGAATGGGATGACGTGTGGCAATCTTGGCCCCAGACGATAGGTCAAATTCAAAGAGATCAGAATACTCCTTCATGAGCTGGTCAATAGCTGCAACACAAAGATCATCAGAGGGATCGGAAAAGGGAAGAGCAGAACAAGATGGAAACACAAGAGGAAATAGTGGGGGAACAAAAGTAATGGAAGTAGAGGTAAAAGTAGAGGGACGAAGAGGTACGGAAGTGAGAGGAATGGATGAAACATAAGGAAGTATGAGACAAGGGGGAGAAGCCTCAAAGTCACACTTGGCATGATTGTGCTGCAACCAATCCATACCAAGAATGAGGTCAAAAGCTTGACTCGGCACCACTCGCAATGACTGCAACTCAAGCTCGAGATCGCCCACATGCACAACCAGGTCCGCCTCATCTCGTGCACATGCATGTGTACGGCCGTTGCCATAAAGAATGAAAACTGGATCTGCCGCACGACGCAAGTGTAGACGACAACGTGTGGCAACAGGTCAAGCAATAGAAGATAAACTTGAACCTGTATCAACCAACACGGAGAGAATAATAGGAGACCTCTTGTTATAAAAACGAGCTTGGAAAGTAAACACTGGATGAACTGGTGCCGAGTGAACCCCTTGATGATACTCCCGAAAGAAAGATGGAGGGGTCACTAACTTATTCGTGCAAGGTCCCTCCATTACTCGTGCGACTCCTCGTTTCCCGGATGCACCTCGGTGTCCAAACCTTCCACCGCAGCAGCACCAATGGGACGTTGCTGACACCAAGGTCTCCACCCAGGAAATGGAGGTCGCCAATCCGGAAAGTGCCGACAACGCCGATAAGTATGACCAACTTCATCACACGCCCAGCAACGAACATCACGGCCACAACCACGTCCTCGCCCTTGTCCTTGGACTCAAGTAGCAGCAGCATCAACCTCCATTGGAACAGGACCATCACTCATAGGAAGTGGAGCGGAAGGACGTGCAGCGAGAAATGGAAGAGGCGACGTTTCATAACGTTGTGCCAAGCGAAGAGCATCGTCAAGGGTGGCAGGAGCAAGTGCATGCACAAGGCCGACAAGATCTTGACGAAGTGCTGGCCATAACATTCCTAGCTTGATCCGCTCCGACATATTGGGCTCCGCACGAAGCAAAAGACTTCGGAAACGAATGCTAAATTGCATCACTGACTCAGATGGCCCTTGGCGAAGACGATGCAATTGTTGGAAGGCATCGTCACAATCGTCGGCATATCCGAAGGCGCGTTTGAAGACGTCTGAAAGAAGACTCCAATCCCCACGAGTGGCCGCACTCAAACCATTGTACCACTGCAATACCGTCCCTTGGAGACACATGGGAAACTCATGCAAACGTCAAGCATCATCCCAAGAATGATATGTGGCAATCACTGTGAAGTGATCGAACCAATGGTACACATCATCCCCAGGATTCCCACGAAAGAACTCCGGCCGAACGCGAGGATTGGCACCAAGAGCAGGAGGAGTTGGACCACATGCCGTGAATGCCACCATCAATTGAGTTTAGTTGTTCAATTGTAAGCGCATAGCATCAAGCAATTGGACCAACTGCTGCTCTAGAGTCAAAGGAGGAGATTGCTGATCTGCCATGAAGATGGACGAAGAAAGAGCAAAAGAAGAGAAAAGACAAAAAATGAGAAGGAAATGGGAGATCTAGACAATACAAAAAGCTAGATCTAAACCAAAATCCTAAAAGGGAAGAAAAAGAAAGGAAATGGAAAAAAGCTAGATCTAGACGATGCAAAAGCTAGATCTAACCAAAATCCCAAATTCAAGCACTCATCAGGGACAATCAAAGGTGCCCCTCATCTCCACCAATGTGAGTGCATAGAATATGGAAAGGGAATATAGAAAATGTGCATATCAATTAGCCCAAAAACCCTAGCTTATATACAGGAGCGAGTGGTCCGGATTGAAACCAATCCAATGGCTACCAAAATCCCACTACGCTAATATTAGTATACGGCATTATAGCCATACACTTGGCCCTCACAGTGTTATTTCTGAAGCCAAGATATATTACTTTCTTCTTTAGGATGGAGAGACTATTAAAACCATAGCATATGTTAGCACACATGCATATCCAATACAGGAAAGAATGCAAAGGAGTTCACTGAATTTTTTCAAAGGTTATGTGTAGATAGAGATCATTTGAAACTCATCTACATCTCTAAAGCATATTCAGAAGACTGTGCTCAAGGATTTCATCACAAATACCCTACTTAATCTGGGTTGTTAGAAGACTCAACTGGATGATGCTAATTTATGGGACTTGCTACAATCCATACAACCTGCTACTAGCTTTAGAAGGTAAGCAAATAATATTTTGTACTTTATAATCATATCTTTCCTATATATTAATCTGATTTGTATGACTTTTTTCAGTGAGGGTTGTTTCTATACAAGTTATCCATAGAAGTTTGTTTCTAAACTAAGTTATTAGTCAATAAGCAAGCCCTTTTGTCTTGAAGATGTCTATAATGGGCTCTACCTCTAGTGTAGATTTTATCTCTCAAATAAATATATCTAGATCAAATGACCTTCCTAATAGATAGACATATTTTTGTCAACTGGATTTTACTTATTTATTCTCTATAAAACCGTAGAGTCTAGTTTCAACATACTTGAAACTAGAAAAGAGCAAATGGGGTGGTGAGAGGGCCAGAGCCGAATTGAAGCTCAAGTTTGTATCACTTATGGTCCATGTGGTTGAAATCCCTAATGGGGAATTTGAGGGACTTGAGGAGGTATACGTTCCATTGCTCCTGGACAAGTGGTGTTAGAGCCATAGTGGTGGTTTCCATGTTCATTCGTCTTTGCCAGCCTGGCTTCTGTGTCTAAAGAATGGCTAGAGAGCTTGTTCTTGAGCAATCTTTCCTTTGTTCCCTCTCTTTGTCAGTGTGGATGCCAATGCAACAATTAGGTATGACCAAACCTTTGAGATTGTTGCCTAAGCTGAGGGGTTCTTGTTGTTGAACACCTTGGTGTAGTGAGCTTTCCAGATCTCTGCTAGAGTACATCCCCTGAGGATATAAAAAAGCTCTTGATAGAGATGTGTGAGGTGAGTTCACATCCGGTTGAGTTGGTCAAAGTGGGGGTGTTCATTGTGCCTCCATTTCCAGACGTTTGAACATTTTGTGTTCCCTTGCAGAAAGCTGCCCTATAGTGCTGATTCATAGATTACCGTTGTTCCTCCTTGAGATGTTTGCTTAAGGATTGCCATGGCTCCTTCCTAGACTTCTTGTGTTGTTGAGCACTCCCGTAATATTGGTCATTGTGTCTCCTTTTCTCCACATATGGTGCACGCCATGTTTGGGAAGTGTATTGCCACGAGTGAGGTCATTCCTACTAGGCCAGCCACATAAAGTAGTGGGTTTTGGCAGACCAGCAGCCTTTCCAGATCTTGTTCACACACTGTGAGTAGTTCTAGGGGAGGATCTATTGTGCTCTTGCTTTTTTGATAAAAGTGGACTGAGTTGGGGGGTGAATCATTCTTCAGCCGAACTTGGTTTTATACTGAAAGAATCCTTTGCATGTGTCCTTCCATTCCACACTCTACTCGATCCAACTTTAGTTCTTCTAGAGTCTGGTTGCGAAACCAATAAAGTTGGGCATACTATCATTTCAAAATTGTTGGGTTTGTGCATGCTGTCTTCTTCTCCATTTGGATCATGTGGACAGGCTTGGCATTGGTCATATCTCGGAGTTTCTCATATTCTGGGTGATTATGGGCCCACATATCCCACCTCAAAGATCAGGTTAGAGGCTCTACCAAGGGGGGTGCACAAATGAGTGTCATTTAACTTCCACCATCAATGGTCTAAAGTGTCGGGTATCTATAGTGTCTCAAGGCACACTTGCTGGGCTTTGTGGAAGGTAGTTTGGAATTTTCACATGCTATGCTCTGAGACGTCTAGGCCATAAAAGGCTTTGATCCGGTCACAGTTGTTAGCCGTCTGCTGTTCTTGGATCATAGTATCAATCTTTGCAAATATGCACATACTCATTTTGCATAGGTCCCCGCAGGTTTGGTCTAGGCCTCGATCTTCCATTTCACTGAGCATTTTCCTTTGACCTGGAACCACTTGTTGATGAAGATTGGTTGTCGGTCCAGCTGTTCTTTGGACTGTAGTTGTTCTCACTATAGCTTACATTTGAACTGGTTCCAGATCTTGAAGAGCTTCCTCATGAAAGTGCTGGCACCAAGCATTTTGAGTTTGGCATTTGAGAACAACCATTGTTCATCTAGTGCCTTGTCCTGTTGTGTGTGCTCTTGGCGATGTGGGAAAATCTTGAGGAACTGGTGGCATAAAAGTAGCCTCTACAGCTGGTTTCCTGGCATAAGCATCCACATAAAGAGCTTGAAGAGGAGGGCCTTGCATTGTTCCTGGATGTTGATGATGTTCAGTTCTTCTTCATGCTTAGGCAGTATGACTGACCACCAGTCCACTTTAGCACCGCCCCGTGAGAAATAGGAGGAGCCTTTCCAGACATATGTCCTGATCAATTGGTTCATCTCATAGATCATCCTTTGATCTAGGGCATAGGCACATTTTGTCTAATGGGGCTTTTCATATTTATCCTCTTAAAAACTATAGGTCCAGTTTCGACATGCTCGAAACTGGAAAAGAGCATATGGGGTGGTGACAAAGGGGGGATCCCTGGAACTAGAGTTCGGTTATGTGCAGATTAGACCAAAGAACTAGAATCTGGTTCTGTGCCGCCCAGATCTATGCCACTCACTCCACAAACGTGTGCTCCCTATCCATACTAGTGGTGAACTTTGCACCTTATCCATGGTCCCCAGCCTTATCTCTCCCATGTGATTGCATCTACCGATGTGAAGGACTTGAGTTGATTGTGAGATCAGTAGAGGTACACCACCCTTGCTTGATCTCCATCTATATCCATCTCCTACAATTTCCTAGAGATATAAAAAGCCCTTGGAGATGTACTGTCTTGGATCCCACAATGCAGTGAACTGAGGAGGAGTGTGCAATCTCTAGTAATGGTGATGCTACTACTGCCTGGAAGTCCTCTCCTCGCTGCTGAGTGACTGATCCCCTTCAATTGGAATTGCTGTTTCCAGCCTCACATCAGGTCGTGCAAGTGTAGTGCCGCCACGCCAGTCCCATGCCCTCATACCAGTATAGCAGTTTGCCTAGTATTCAACTCCTTCTGTGTGAAAAGATACACAAGTGGTTTGTGATTTGTCAACATCACAAACACTGTACCATAAAGATAGTGCCACCACGTCTGCAAAGCATGAAAAATAGAGAGTAACACTTGCTCATATGTGGAATAGCGTTGCTCTGCGGAATTCAAAGTTCGACTCTCATATGCAATAGGCTGTCCTTCTTGCATGAGAACTCCTCCCAGTGCATAACCACTCACATCGCATGTCACCTTGTAAAGTTTCGATGGATCAGCAATGCAAAGCATTGGAGTCTCGCTTAGCAATTGTTTCAGTGCCACAAAACTCTCCTCTTGTGGCTTCTTCCACTTGAATGGCATATTCTTGCGTAACAATTGCCTCAAAAGAATAACCACCTCTGCAAACTTATGCTGGAAACATTGGTAGTAACTAGCTATACCAAGAAAACTGCGCAACTCGGCCACTATACTCGGTGTAGGCTAATTTTCCACCATAGCCACTTTCCTTGGATCCGTCTTAACACCCTTAGATGTCACAATATGGCCCAGATATTCCACCTCTGACTTTGCAAACTCACATTTGTTCTTCTTTGCATAAAGTTTGCTGTCTCGGAGTAACAAAAGAACCTTGCACAATGCACCTTATGCTCCTCCATATTCTTGCTAAAAACAAGAATATTGTCCAGGAAAATCTCCACAAACTCATGAAGATGACGCCCAAATACCTCCGTCATCAACTAAGTAAATGTGGCTAGTGCATTCGTAAAATCAAACGGCATAACTATAAACTCAAAATGTTCAAAGCTTGTGTTGAATGCCATCTTGGAGATACATGCATCATCCATTGCAATCTGATGATATCCACTCCTCAGATCAATCTTGGTAAACAGTCATGCTTCACCAAGCTTGTCTAGGATATCATCCACATGTGGCATCGACATCTTATCCTTCACTATCTTCTTGTTCAAAGCGCGGTAGTCAATACACATTCGCATTAAACCGTCCTTCTTCTACACAAGCAAGACCGAAGCACCAAATGGAGACTTACTTAGCTGAATAATTCCAAACTCAAATAACTCCTTGACTTATCGTTGAACTTCTTGCTCCTCCGCATAACTTAACCGAAATGGACGCCGGTAAATTGGCCGCGTCCCCAGCTCCAATGTAATCCCATGCTCCACACCTCGTAATGGAGGCAACCTATGAGGAAATTCAGATGGAAAAGCATCAAAAAACTTGTCAAGTACATCCCGTACTATTGCTTCTCCCCCACACATGCCTTGGTCCCCCAAGTCACAAACAAACAGCAAGTAACTCGAAAGTGCTTTTCCATTATGACAAGCCGCTTCAAAGATGTAGCAGAGAGCAGAACAACTGGTGGTTGAATGCCCTTGTCAAACCACACATCTTTAACACCATCACACTCTAGCTAGACACGCTTAATACTCCACTTTATCTTTGAATCCACCTTCACCAACCATGGCATCCCAAAAATGAAATCCACACGATGGATATCCACGAGATAAAAAGTCTCCAAAAGTGTGGTTTTGCTAACTAACACTTCCAGCTCCTTGACACAAGAATCGAAATGCTGAGTAGAGGTAGTTGCACCTTCCATCGTGTATGGAAGAACTCCACGTGTCACCAGGCCATGCTCCACAACAAACTTTGCCGAAACAAAGTTGTCATCGCTCCCACTATCCAGTAAAATCCGCACTAGATCACCACGGAACACGCCCTCTAGCACTAAAGCTGATTCACGAGTATCCTCAAGCTCCATCTTGTTCCATACACAGTTGAGTTGACAAGCAATGATCAAAAGTCTCTTCCTCCGACCAGAATGGTTGTTTTCGTCATTCTCACACTGCAAAGTTTGCAACTTTTTAGTATCTGACTTACCGTGAGTAGAAGATTGGCCATTCTTCTGGTCCTACTGCTTGTTCTTCAACTGTGGACAATCAACCTTGTAGTGTCCAAGTTCTCCACAATGATGACAACTTTGTCTATAATTCTTCACAAAGAACTTCTGCTTCTTAGACCCCTTTGCATCCGAAGTAGTCACCACTGACTTCAACTTGTGATGCTTGTTCCCATCCTTGTGTCCACGGCGATCATCACAACGATTCTCGACAAAAGGACTCCGCGAACGCTTGCGAGACTTGTGCTTGTCATTGTCAAGTCGACGAGCTGCATCAAAGAGCTCCTCCAAACTCTTTGTAGGCTGAGAATGACGCAAGTGGTGCCGCATGCTCTCACTATGTAGGCCATCAATGAAGTAGGACTTGTTCTGATCTGGATCCTTCGTTGGAACACGACTAATCAAGCGAATAAGCTTCTTAATAAAGTCCCTGAGTGTCATTTTCCCTCGCTGGAAATGTTGAAGTTCTGTACGAGCATTCTTCATGTCGTAATGAGGGGCAAAATGTAAACGGAAAGCAGCCTCAAACTCATCCATGGTAGACACTGGTGGTTTCTTATCCGCAACACAGGACTCCTCAAGCCAATTCCACCATCGAAAACCCACATCACACAAAACCATTGG
>NW_003314310.1:195540-206518 GCF_000143415.4 Selaginella moellendorffii
TCAACGAAAGCCAAGATGTTATCTTTATCGATAACACCAAGCAAAGCCTTTGTGCCAAGATCCACTTTCATTTTCTTTTCACCTCTTCTAATAGAAGCTCGACTGCTGCACGCTTCCTCCCTCAAATAGAGGTTACCTAACTGCTTCTTCAGATTAACAACATCTGTAGAAACCAAGAGTTTAATGCACCCATTACGAGCTAACTCTCGAAGAGAGTCAGCACCAGTAACTTCAGTTGGGGTCGGTGTACTCTTGTGTTGGAAAAGCTTGTTCAGATCCAAGGTATAAAAAGCATTATTGACTTCACCCTACAACAAAAGAAAAAAGTCCAATTACATCAAAAGATGACATGTTGCTTACCTGGTAAAGCGCCTTACTTGTCTTAACTTGCACAAGAACGGGAACAAGGATCATCGGGTGTTGCTGCTGCGAGGTGGAGCAAGCAGTGTCAGTCTCTGAGACTTGTCCTTGACCACCTCCATCTCCCTCCGACATGTCTAGAAAAAACAAGGCGTCTGGCCCAAATCCGGATTCTCCTGTCCATAAAACGGATGGGAAAACGTCCATCTCCTTGACAGCATTGATGTACTCCTGCAGAGTATATCTTGATGCGTTGACATCATACACATCTGAGCCTTTACTATGCTCGTGTCTCATCTGCGCCACTTGTTCACTGTGGATCCTTGGTTTCACAAGCTTCGCTCTTCTAGTGTAGATTTCTGGAATCTCTAACTCATGTGAAGTGACCGTGTACACACCATCTTGAAGAAACCTAGAGATCAAATTTGCAGGTTGCATCCCGTCCATTGCTTTTGCAATCATCTCCACTGCAATCATTTCGTATCCGTGCCCAACTCCGCTGCTACTTGACTGGGCGTTATAACAATAAGCAGTATCCGCTATCCTCGATAGGCCTGCTGGTTCGCCGACAGTTAAATAGTGCCACAAAGAATGGAGAACCAGAGGCTCCTCAATACGCAATAGAACGTTCGCTGTGTCTGACTCGTCCTTCCAAGAATCCAAATCTTGCATTTCAAGCGTCCGACGGCCATCCAACCTCGCTAGTCCGTATTGAATTAAACTCAAGCTGGGGTTCTTGACAGCAACATACGTAGCATTCAATCCATAGAACTGATGGAAGAGTATAAGACTCAGTTTTTCGAGAGCCAGGGGATGCTTCCGAAAAAAGTCTTTTACACTTGTGTAGACTGTTCTGTCAAGAAAGGGCGAACTCCGTCCCGAAGTGTTAACTGCCATTGGCCTGTACTCTGTAGTAGAAACCTCTTTGGCGTATTCAACGAAGTAAGCAGTTGCGTTGCTGAGCGGTAGCTTTTCAGAGATAAACGATTCTAATGCTGAAACGAAAAACCTATACCGCCCCTTGTATAGCTGGAAGACCCTGTGAAAATCCACCTGTGATGTATCTTCAAGGATCCGACTAGCATAATCCTTCAGGTCGGCCTCCTCATAAAATCCCCCAAAGTGACAGAACACTGCAACTGAAAATCTCTGTTTGAGTGTAGCAGAAATATTGCGTGCAACAGAAACCATACTTCCTCCTGTACCAGAATAGTAGAACGTGCTTGTGCGAAACCCAGCATCGACCAACACCGGCACAAACACATCCAATAGAGATCTTGTTCTTGACCCAGCTGTAGGTGAATCAAACCTATTCACCAAGGTGTCCTGCACCACCTGGCATTCGTCGAGTATAATCGGCCCACTCCAGTCCCTCTTGTGTGTCTCGATCAAACGATCAAATACCTCTTCGATCCCAGTGTCACTGGATACTAACTCGAGTAGTCTATCACTTAGAACGTAGAACGGGTCATTCTTGAAGGGTAGTAACGCAAATCCAACCTGCTTAAACAACCAGTACTTGGCCCAAACCTGAGGTGGCATGCTTCCTGCTACCTCCTTCAACTTGTCTAAGATGAAGAATCTGCTGAGAAGAACAGCTTTGAAGCAGCACCGCGTCACGCGCATCGGAATTGACTGGTTTCCTGGATACAGAACCATTAGCCGACTAACCAGCGCATCCAAGTCTGCAGAGCCCTCCGATCCAATCCGTCCCATAGGAACACCAACAAAATACAGAGCCAAACGGTCGACTGCAATCTCATATAGTGTTCGAGTCTTTCCAGAGCCAGAAACATCGAAAAGGACCACCAGGCCAGGACGGGCTATATCCACTTGATCCAGAATGTATTTGGAGGCCCGAAAAGGCTCCTCGAGGCAATGCCAGAGAAGGCAAGGTTTGCGACTGCCAGGAGCTTGAGGAACCGTCCCTTTGCAAACGTCTGGATAACTGGCCTTAAAATGACTTGGCTTAGGAAGTTGTCGATCTGCTCTATGTATCTTATTCCATACTTGGTCCAAGATAGCTTGCACATCTGCTTAATCAAAATCAAACAATTAGGCTTTGAACGAACACATAGAAAGGCAAGGAGACCAATGAACACTTCGTCAGTACACCAGAGAAGCACACACACAACATAAATCTTACCAGAATCAGTGGCAGTGGCAGGCGCTGCAAAAACAAAATTTGTCAGCGATGGAAGAACAAGTCAAGAACAAATCCAATGCCTACCCTTGAGTAAGATAAGCTTTTCTTCCCTCAGCTGGCTCTCCTTTTGCCTCAGCTGGCTCTCGTTTTGCCTCAGCTGATCCTCCCTTCTCCGCCAGTACCGCTTCTCCTCAGCATCATTTGTTGCCTTCAGCTGCTCCTCAGCCTCACATATTTGCGTCAGGACTCCCTCTATTTGCCTTTCGAGGCGGAAAATCAGCCCATCCACCGGCAAGGGCTCAGAGCCAGACGCCATCCCCACTCCTAACCCTAATGCAAATCAGGGCACGGATGAGGAACGGTTCAGATCTCAAGTGAATATTCCTGAATCAGAGTTATAATTTATCCAGCTTCCAGATGAAGAAAATCTCAGGGTGGCGTGAAAAGGTGGCCAAATTTGGGCCCGTACGTGGATATTCCCTCCGTACGGAGCCATCTTGAAGAAATGAGGTATATTCTCTTCTACCAGATTGGCAAGACAAAAAACCCTCATCTTAAACGTTTTTAAGCACCACAACTTTTTTATAATAGTATTTTTTTAAAAGAAAGGTAATTACAAAACTATTGTAATTTAAAATAATCAAAACTTAACAAATATATTCTTAAAGAAAAAGAGTAAGAAAATCTAGCTTTATATAATTTGATATGGGTTTAAATTTAGTTTCTCATAACTTACCTTAGTGCCAATGGCAGCAACCCTGTCCACAAACTTGCTCCATCATTACCAATGTCACCTTGGTCCAAACAATGAAGCTATTGACTTTTTCAACATCTTTCAATCATCTCTTTCTAGTCCATCCAGAGTCTAGGAAGAATTCTAGCTGAAAATCTTTCTAGACTTGATTATTGCTTTCCTTATATCATTTTTTCTGTTCTTTCTAACAGAGAAGTCTTCACAGACACTGTTAGAAGCCCATACTACATTGGTCCAGAAGTTCTTTGAAAAACGTCTTGTCCTTTCTCCATAGTGTGGACCTGAGGCAGTCACCTTGTTGCTTGTTGGAATCTGAGGTTTGGGACGTCCTGAATGCTGGAGGATTTTCTCTTCTTGTTTGTACCATCTCTAATGAAATGACAGGCAAACGCTGATAACAGCAGAACTACTGACTACAGTGACACTACAGTTACACCACGGATGGATCGGGTCTGCATGGAACCAGAAACTGTTGAACCAATCGAGCAGTCCAGAGGAGAATAGTCACAAGGCTGAGAGCTCATTCGGCTGTGTGAGACATAAGTCAGTTCCTTTCATGTCGATGTCCTGCACAAAAATCTCTGGATTGAATTTCTCAGGCTTGGTCCAGATGGATGGATCATGAGTGATTGGATCTCACAGAAGTTCTTGGGGTGACTTTTGTATTTCAAAACATTCAGTCAATTTACCTATAAGTGGTTGCAGATATTTGGTGATCATTCATTGGTTTGAAACTTCCAGTAATCTCCACTTACAAGAAACTGGTTTTGCAAAAGTGTTCTTGGTGCCTGGCCTGACTGTGGTGGTGAAAATGTGGAGTAGCAACCATGCAGTAACTTTGTTCATCACTCTCCAGACTATGAGATGCAATTTCATAGCATGGATTTTAATACTAGTATATCTGAAGTAAGCTTATCTTGCTAGTGGAAACTTAAGACACTTCGTGACTTATTTTAGGATTTCTTTCAAATGATTCTATTTACTCAAGCAAGTTATTAAGGAGGATGGTGTTGGTTGAAGCTAGATATTTATTGCGAATGTGACTTTGGGTATTGAAAGTTATTTGTCGGGAGCCGGGTAGGTTTTGAACTCATGACTTCTCAAACACAAGGAAAACATTGGCTCATCCCGAACCAACATCTTTTCATTTTTCAAATTTTGATTTAATCTATATTTCCAAGTAAATATGATTACTAAAAATACAAATACAAATATAGATTCAAACACTAAAAAAAATCTAGAAACACTTCTTAAGCTTTGCAATTGTAAGGCTTGTCTGATGGATCTGATGGTCAACCTTAGGATCTTGGTTTAGTTTCTGCATAAAAATACAATAAATGTGCTTGCAAGCTAAATATACCTTTCCTTTGTTCTCCCTTTGTGTAAAATCTGGACAGGTACAAGATGGATTTTCACAGATTCTGATAGTGTAGTTTGTACCCTTTGACAACTTAGTTATAACAATGAACTCTATAGCCACGGCACTAATGTAGTTTATCCTTGTTATTGTGCACTTCAACACCTTTTCCAACTTGATTTTCTCTTATGCACCTTTTAAAATGGAAGATATATATTGTACATCCTCCCCATTTCTAGCTGGTCGTGTATGCTGGTTTAGTGTTGACATTGGTGGCATAGCAGTATCAATAGCAACATTTGAGGAAGTCTTCAGCTTGAAACTAGCTCTCTCCAAACTTTCAATCTCATCTTTCAAAAGATTGCAGCTTCACTCAACTGGCTACTCCTCTAGCACAGAATTTGGCTTCAAGATAATTGAGCTGAGGATCCAGTTTGTATGAGTAACATCAGTCCCACAACAATAAATCCAACTTGACTAGCGACCCTTTACCCCTAAATCTTGACAGCCCTAGAAATATGGTACTACTGAAGAATTTGAACCTGAGCGCACAAATGCAAGACACTGACCTCGACTTGCAATCAACGTGCATTACTCTTGGCATTGACTGTTCAAATTGCCTAGTTGATACGAGAAACTAGCTCATAAGCAATAATCTTCTCAACCTATGCATTGGATTTACTTGTGTAACAATTGACACCTCCTCCACTCCATGTTCCTTAGCTCTTCTCTAGTGTCGTGGAACAGAATGGTAGTTAAACTCTGGATGGTGAAAGCTAGAATGAGTGATGTTGGGCCCATCAAATATCTGTCGACACTTCACACGGGCTGTCCTCATTTCTCTAAGTGGTTCATAGTTTGATTCTATAGGAGTTCTAGTAACAACTTCTTCCACCATCTTAGATATTGACCCTGTTGTTAGTGTTGTCCTTCTACCAACTTGCTTTCAAAGCTTGTCTAAGTTTGGACCTATATCAGCAAACCTTGCTTCTTGTGTAGCCAAAGCTTTTGATGACTGCTTAAGAGATCTAGTGAGGTCGAAAAGCATAGCTTCATAGAACGACACTTTTCCTTTCCCTGCTTTCAGAAGCTTTCCAACTCCAATGTTTGCTCTTAGAGAGATTAATTGTTGGTGTAAGTGCAATGTCATCAAGTGGTTGATCTTAGGAAAAATGCAACATTTGAAGTGACAATTAAAGAAAATCAGAGAAAACTTGCATAGAGAATATAATGGCCCCACTAAAACATTCAAACTTCCTACCATACAACCTAACATTCCATTTGTGAAAGGTGTTCAATTGACACTTTGTCTCCTTCATGCCACCATATGCATATCTCATTTACTTTTGCCTTGTGCTCCTTTTTAGTTAGTGCATCTATTCATTCCTGACAAAGCTGTTTGAACTCGTGATGGAAGCTAGACTTGATGCATCGGCAATGTTCATTGACATTCTTTGCCCAATGAAACTCACATCATCTTCTCTCTACCTTGTAATGGCTGACTTTTATCACCTCCAAATATTTGTTATACAGTCAACCAATTAGCACCAATAGCATCTTCCATGAAACCACAGAAGTTGGGTTTCTTCCCGCTTTGTTGTTTAACAACCTCGGACATAAATGTCCAAAAGATGGTTTGAGCTTGGAAATCTTGAACCTTGAATTCAGTTATAGCTATACTCAAGTTGCACTGCAACCTATAGAAGGAATGGTTATAATGTAAATCAATATGAAATCCTTAAAAATGAAAAGTTACTTACTTGTGATGATAAACATGAGCTCCCATTGTTGACTACACTAAAACTCATTCCATGTGGTCGAAATGAATCCAAAAATTAGCCAAGTCTCCATCTCCATCCATATCCATTTGTTATACAAGGTCCATATTAGAAGCAGGACCAAGGGTGGACATCTTAAAGATGAAAGGGCGTTGATTGTTTGAAGTCACTTGGCCAACAAACAAAAGTTCCCATGAATAAACTCATAGGGACATTTTGTTTTTAACTCCAAAATTGCATCAATTCTAGATTGAAGTTTTCCATCTCACCCTTCTTGCATCCAATTCTTTATTCTGCCAAAAAAAAAATGTTTCTATAGTGATAGTAGAGTTAAGTATTAATCTTATACCTGTTTAAATTTGTCACGGGTTTTATATTTCGAAGCAAGTCCTTCAAGCTGTTCTCTATGAACTATTTTTTGCTATCAGCTTATAGCAACATATCCACTATATAGTCCTTTAGTACAGATTATTGAACACACTTTGGAGTTGCAGAACTTTTTTTCCTAGCCTCTATAGTAATAGCAACTTTCAAATTGCAAAAAGAACCATGGCGGATTCCTTCCTCTATTACATGTTGGTGGTATCCAACATACACTGCTGTTCTACTTAAACATCCATCTTGTGAAAGAAAATAATACATTTTTGCATTGCAACATGCTTGATACACAGGTGTTGCCTTGCATTTGCAACATCTAAACCTTGTAGCAACCTCATCATGCCTAGACAGATTGATTGTTGAGCCTTCAAAGAAACACATATTTTTGCCATGATCAGAAATGCATTTCTCACTGACACATTGAAGTTGCCACCACAATAGACTATGGACACAAATCCATCAAAATGCGAGAACTGGGTTGTCTTTACTTTGCACCAATTATGTGGATCAAGACATGTCTCCATACCCCTTTTCTTACTTGACGAACTGGCCGATGGAAACTCGAAAAATATATTCCCATTATAGGAAGAAGGAAGCTCCTCACCTCTTATGTACTGGAACTCCTTCAATTCCAACCATAATGATTGAGATTACCGAAATGCCTTATCCACCGCTTCAAAAACTGGTCCAAAAGGAACACACATACTTGTCTGGGAAGCTATGTTGGGAAGTTCATCTTCTTCACTTTCATCACTAGAAAGAATAACAACTTCATCCTTCACTCCTTGCATAGTTGGTTGTGAAATTGTTGCACTCTTCTCTACTCACTTTAGAGATCTTGTAACTAGAATTTTTTGACCTGTACATCTATCAAGATCCCACTGAATCCCATTCTCTCCCACACCTCTGTTGAGAAAAATGGATTTTTCTATCTAATTACCCTTATCCCGACATACATTCTCCAAACTAATTGATCTCGACTTCAAGTTGAATCTTCTGCAGAGGAAGCTCTCTCCTATAACATTCTTAGAGAAAACAATTGGAGGCTCATGATCAAACTTCAAGTAGAATTCTCTCATATCTTCTCCTTGCTCGAGCACTTAGAAAAAATTTGGGGAGAAACTAACAAGAAAAAACAAAGATATTCTTTTGTATTGTGAGTTTTAATTAGTTGTGTCCTTGCAAAGGACAAAATAATTATTTTAACAAAATATACAACCGTTTAGAATCTAGAGATATATGAGAATCTTAAAGAGCCACCCATATTAATTATATAATTGATTGTGAGAGGAATAATATTGTTGAAATGAGTGGGTTATGAGTGAGAGGCATTGATTAATCATGAGAGTTGTAGCATTAATTGCTTGTTCTCCCTCTCATCTCCATGCTCTTTTCCCTTCAAAAGAGTTTCATTATTTTGTGATAAGTGAGGGAGAGTTAAACTCAGTCCCTAAACCATTGATTGTGACTGTTGATCGTGACCATTGATTGTGATTATTAATTTTTAGGGTTTTATTGCTAGGGTTTGAGCAAGAAAGGTGAGAGAAAAACTCTTGAATCTCACAATGTGCTTCAAGATGCTTCTCAATTAGGATGCTAAATACTCTTCAAGACACTAAAAAGACACTCCTCAATCAAGGTATACCCCTCTCTGCTGCTTTTCCATTTCCCCATCTTTTGCTCCTAGCTTGCAAGCAACTTGTGTTTTATGGTTATTTTGCGCTGGAATGATCAAGAGCTCCACTATGCCGCTACTCCATTGTGATCCCTAGGGTAGGGTTGAGTCCCTTACCCTAACATGCCTTAATATACCCTTGAGCCTCACTTTGACCGACATTGACCATGTGGTCAAAGCTGGTGCCTAACAATTCTTCCCCCCCAACAAAGTCCTTGTCCCAAGGACGAGTTGTACCGGTGATCACCCTTCTAGGGAACCTTGCTCAAGCTCCTGGTCCATCTTCCACAGCCGTATACATCAAGGAGGCATTGGGCCCATCACTCCGAGATAGTACACCTTTCAATTGGCTAATATAAAATACTAGATGAATTTTCACCCCAGCTGGCAACTGCACCTGATAAGCCGCTTTACCAATGTGCTCCAGCACTTCATATGGACCAGCATATTGATGGGAAAGTTTATCACTCTTCTCTATCCGTAAAGGCACCAAGGTATTCCACTGCTCACTTGACGGAAAGATCACTCGCACAAAGATGAAATCACCCACCTTATATTCCCGGAATTGGTGATGCTCATTGGCAAACTTCTCCGCTCTATCTTGAGCTACTCGCAAATTCCATTTGCACACCACCAGAATCTCATCAAGTTTCAAATGCAATCCCAACTCCACCGCTATTCAAGGATGCCTTCCAAACATGGCAAAGTAAGGATTTAGTTTGGTTCCATTGTGTTGGCTATTGTTGTAAGCAAATTACACCAACAGAAGATATAGATCCCACTGTCCTTGCCTTTAACCAATGCTACAACGTAGCATATCCTCCACCACCTGATTCACACGCTTGGTTTACCGATCTGTCTGAGGATGATCTCCAATCAAGAGTTTCAAAGTCACTTACATAGCCTTTGCAAAACTTTTCCAAAATCCACTGGTGAACTTTGAATCTCGATCACTAATAATGTCCTCCAGCAAACCAAAATCAGGAAAAACCTTCTCCAAGTAAACTACAGTGAAGTCTGAGGCAATGATAGTCTTCTGAAGAGCCAACAACCACACATACTTCGTCAATCGATCCAATATGACCTATACTTGCTTCTTTTGCCTCTATGTTTGTGGCAAACAAGTGATAAAGTCTATAGAGATACTACACTAATGGCTCTGAGGAATAGGTAAAGGTTGCAAAAGTCCCCCTAGCTTCTCCCGTGGCACCTTAACCCACTGACAAAGCTCGCATGATTTACAATACTTGAGGATATTACTTTTCATATTCCTCCAATAAAAATTGCACTTAATCAACTCATACGTGTTCTTCCCCCCAAAATGACTGGCTTCTGGACGATCATAATAGTGGAATAAAACTTGAGTAATTAACGCATCCATCTGTGGCAAATATACATGGCCATTGTAATAGAGAATCCCATCCACCAATGAGAAAGGGGCTTCTATCTAGTCTTGCAAAGATGCCACTTTAGCATCCTGAGCCTGAGCATACTCAACCAACTACCCAAACTTGCTGACCACCTTACTCAAGTGATGACAAAATTGTGTTTGTAATGTCGTCACATGACAAACACGAGATAAAGCATCTACCACCACATTTGATTTCCTGGACGATACTCAATAGGAAACTCCCTAAAATCCATGAGTTTGACCATCCAACGAGCTTGCCTAGTGTTCAACTCCTTTTGTGTGAAAAGATACACAAGTGGTTTATGATCTTTCAACACCACGAACATCATATGTGGAATAGCGTTGCTCCGCGGAATTCAAAGTTTGACTCTCATATGCAATAGGCTGTCCCTCTTGCATGAGAACTCCTCCCAGTGCATAACCACTCGCATCGCATGTCACCTTGTAAAGTTTCGATGGATCAGCAATGCAAAGCATTGGAGTCTCACTTAACAATCGTTTCAGTGCCACAAAACTCTCCTCTTGTGGCTTCTTCCACTCGAATGGCATATTTCTTGCGTAACAACTGCATCAAAGGAATAACCACCTCTGCAAACTTATGCTGGAAACATTGGTAGTAACTAGCTATACCAAGAAAACTGCGCAACTTGGCCACTATACTCGGTGTAGGCTAATTTTCCATTATAGCCACCTTCCTTGGATCCGTCTTGACACCCTTAAATGTCACAATATGGCCTAGATATTCCACCTCCGACTTTGCAAACTCACATTTGCTCTTCTTTGCATAAAGTTTGCTGTCTCAGAGTAACAAAAGAACCTTGCACAATGCACCTTATGCTCCTCCATATTCTTGCTAAAAACAAGAATATTGTCCAAGAAAATCTCCACAAACTCATGAAGATGACGCCCAAATACCTCCGTCATCAACTGAGTAAATGTGGCTGGTGCATTCGTCAAATCAAATGGCATAACTGTAAACTCAAAATGTTCAAAGCTTGTGTTGAATGCCATCTTGGAGATACATGCATCATCCATTGCAATCTGATGATATCCACTCCTCATATCAATCTTGGTAAATAGTCATGCTTCCCCAAGCTTGTCTAGGATATCATCCACATG
>NW_003314310.1:206724-217806 GCF_000143415.4 Selaginella moellendorffii
GGTAAATTGGCCGCGTCCTCGACTCCAATGTAATCCCATGCTCCACACCTTGTAATGGAGGCAACTTATGAGGAGGTTCAGATGGAAAAACATCAAAAAACTTGTCAAGTACATCCCGTACTGTTGCTTCTCCCCCACACATGCCTTGGTCCCCCAAGTCACAAACAAACAGCAAGTAACTCGAAAGTGCTTTTCCATTATGACAAGCCGCTTCAAAGATGTAGCACAGAGCAGAACAACTGGTGGTTGAATGCCCTTGTCAAACCACACATCTTTAACACTATCATACTCCAGCTAGACACGCTTAATACTCCACTTTATCTTTGAATCCACCTTCACCAACCATGGCATCCCAAAAATGAGATCCACACAATGGATATCCACGAGATAAAAAGTCTCCAAAAGTGTGGTTTTGCTAACCAACACTTCCAGCTCCTCGACACAAGCATCGAAATGCTGAGCAGAGGTAGCTGCACCTTCCATCGTGTATGGAAGAACTCCACGTGTGACCAGGCCATGCTCCGCAACAAACTTTGCCGAAACAAAGTTGTCATCGCTCCCACTATCCAGTAAAATCCACACTAGATCGCCACGGAACACGCCCTCTAGCACTAAAGCTGATTCACGAGTATCCTCAAGCTCCATCTTGTTCCATACACAGTTGAGTTGACGAGCAATGATCAAAAGTCTCTTCCTCCGACCAGAATGGTCGTTCTCGTCATCTTCACACTGCAAAGTTTGCAACTTTTTAGTATCTAACTTACTGTGAGTAGAAGATTGGCCATTCTTCTGGTCCTACTGCTTGTTCTTCACTGTGGACAATCAGCCTTGTAGTGTCCAAGTTCGCCACAATGATGACAACTTTGTCTATAATTCTTCACAAAGAACTTCTACTTCTTAGACCCCTTTGCATCCGAAGTAGTCACCACTGACTTCAACTTGTGATGCTTGTTCCCATCCTTGTGTCCACGGCGATCATCACAACGATTCTCGACAAAAGGACTCCGCGAACGCTTGCGAGACTTGTGCTTGTCATTGTCAAGTCGACGAGCTGCATCAAAGAGCTCCTCCAAACTCTTTGTAGGCTGAGAATGACGCAAGTGGTGCCGCATGCTCTCACTATGTAGGCCATCAATGAAGTAGGACTTGTTCTGATCTGGATCCTTCGTTGGAACACGACTAATCAAGCGAGTAAGCTTCTTAATAAAGTCCCTGAGTGTCATTTTCCCTCGCTGGAAATGTTGAAGTTCTGTATGAGCATTCTTCATATCGTAATGAGGGGCAAAATGTAAACGGAAAGCAGCCTCAAACTCATCCATGGTAGACACTGGTGGTTTCTTATCCGCAACACAGGACTCCTCAAGCCAATTCCACCATCGAAAACCCACATCACACAAAACCATTGGAATAACCACTAAAGCCTCTGCATCTAGAGGTCCCCTAACAGCCACACAGTGGAGTGGTGGTGCAGTGGAGCTTTTGAGGTAGCTCGGGGGTGGTTGGGTGGTGAGGAACCTCAAGAGGTGGTGTAGCATAGTTTAGGGTGACTAGATTTCTGTCTTTTTGCGCCGGATCATAACATTGGTATCAGAGGAGTTAGTTGCGATGGTCGACCAAGCTGAACGCTGGAATCCTATTGCCGATGATGGTGCCGATGAAGCTGTGGAGATTTGGACCATTCAAGTTCAAGCCCTAGGGTAGGGTTGAGTCCTTTACCTTAACATGCTTTAATATACCCTTGAGCCTCCCTTTGACCGACGTTGACCACGTGGTCAAAGCTGGCACCTAACATCTTCATAATTCTGTCTTTCTGCGTGCTCCATCCATAAATGCCTGCATCCAAATCCCCGAGACATCACTTGTATACCTTTGTGCATCTCCTTGCTATCTATCCTCCTTGTGCTTCTAGAACCACTAGCCTATTCCTCTTGCTAATGGTTTTATAGAAATACCTCCATGCTTTTGAACAATCTCTGATTTTGGGCGGCACTCTTGCAGGCTCTTTCAGCAATGTGACCATCTCCTTGGTCACAACTCCAATCGTTCTATCCTACAAGTTATCATAGTCATAAAACAAAAAACAAAAATGAACCACAGCATCCATTTGAAGTGAGTCTGGATTTAAGAGATCGGTGTTTGTGGACAAACAAGACTATGTCGCATGCTTGCTTGATATCCAACAAGATCTTTGCTTTGAAATGATTTTCTCTGTCCGATGGCTGATCACTTGCAGCCTGCAATGCACCACAAACCAACTGGAACACGTGGAAGATCTACCAGCGTGACATTTGGCAAAAGGATTTTCAGTCTGATTTGCTTGTTGGAGACTCCTTTCTTGTCACCAAGAACCAAAAAGAAGAAGAAAAACAAATCATAAGCTCACATTGTATGAGAAAGAAAGACACTGATCTACTTGTGGCTCCCGACTAAGAATGAAATACATTTATATTGTAGTTTATATTTAACTTTTAATCTTTAGTCAAATAGCATCTTTATGAACAAACGTAGCCTCCACCAACCATGAATCAACGAAAGCCAAGATGTTATCTTTATCGATAACACCAAGCAAAGCCTTTGTGCCAAGATCCACTTTCATTTTCTTTTCACCTCTTCTAATAGAAGCTCGACTGCTGCACGCTTCCTCCCTCAAATAAAGGTTACCTAACTGCTTCTTCAGATTAACATCTGTAGAAACCAAGAGTTTAATGCACCCATTACGAGCTAACTCTCGAAGAGAGTCAGCACCAGTAACTTCAGTTGGGGTCGGTGTACTCTTGTGTTGGAAAAGCTTGTTCAGATCCAAGGTATAAAAAGCATTATTGACTTCACCCTACAACAAAAGAAAAAAGTCCAATTACATCAAAAGATGACATGTTGCTTACCTGGTAAAGCGCCTTACTTGTCTTAACTTGCACAAGAACGGGAACAAGGATCATCGGGTGTTGCTGCTGCGAGGTGGAGCAAGCAGTGTCAGTCTCTGAGACTTGTCCTTGACCACCTCCATCTCCCTCCGACATGTCTAGAAAAAACAAGGCGTCTGGCCCAAATCCGGATTCTCCTGTCCATAAAACGGATGGGAAAATGTCCCTCTCCTTGACAGCATTGATGTACTCCTGCAGAGTATATCTTGATGCGTTGACATCATACACATCTGAGCCTTTACTATGCTCGTGTCTCATCTGCGCCACTTGTTCACTGTGGATCCTTGGTTTCACAAGCTTCGCTCTTCTAGTGTAGATTTCTGGAATCTCTAACTCATGTGAAGTGACCGTGTACACACCATCTTGAAGAAACCTAGAGATCAAATTTGCAGGTTGCATCCCGTCCATTGCGTTTGCAATCATCTCCACTGCAATCATTTCGTATCCGTGCCCAACTCCGCTGCTACTTGACTGGGCGTTATAACAATAAGCAGTATCCGCTATACTCGATAGGCCTGCTGGTTCGCCGACAGTTAAATAGTGCCACAAAGAATGGAGAACCAGAGGCTCCTCAATACGCAATAGAACGTTCGCTGTGTCTGACTCGTCCTTCCAAGAATCCAAATCTTGCATTTCAAGCGTCCGACGGCCATCCAACCTCGCTAGTCCGTATTGAATTAAACTCAAGCTGGGGTTCTTGACAGCAACATACGTAGCATTCAATCCATAGAACTGATGGAAGAGTATAAGACTCAGTTTTTCGAGAGCCAGGGGATGCTTCCGAAAAAAGTCTTTTACACTTGTGTAGACTGTTCTGTCAAGAAAGGGCGAACTCCGTCCCAAAGTGTTAACTGCCATTGGCCTGTACTCTGTAGTAGAAACCTCTTTGGCGTATTCAACGAAGTAAGCAGTTGCGTTGCTGAGCGGTAGCTTTTCAGAGATAAACGATTCTAATGCTGAAACGAAAAACCTATACCGCCCCTTGTATAGCTGGAAGACCCTGTGAAAATCCACCTGTGATGTATCTTCAAGGATCCGACTAGCATAATCCTTCAGGTCGGCCTCCTCATAAAATCCCCCAAAGTGACAGAACACTGCAACTGAAAATCTCTGTTTGAGTGTAGCAGAAATATTGCGTGCAACAGAAACCATACTTCCTCCTGTACCAGAATAGTAGAACGTGCTTGTGCGAAACCCAGCATCGACCAACACCGGCACAAACACATCCAATAGAGATCTTGTTCTTGACCCAGCTGTAGGTGAATCAAACCTATTCACCAAGGTGTCCTGCACCACCTGGCATTCGTCGAGTATAATCGGCCCACTCCAGTCCCTCTTGTGTGTCTCGATCAAACGATCAAATACCTCTTCGATCCCAGTGTCACTGGATACTAACTCGAGTAGTCTATCACTTAGAACGTAGAACGGGTCATTCTTGAAGGGTAGTAACGCAAATCCAACCTGCTTAAACAACCAGTACTTGGCCCAAACCTGAGGTGGCATGCTTCCTGCTACCTCCTTCAACTTGTCTAAGATGAAGAATCTGCTGAGAAGAACAGCTTTGAAGCAGCACCGCGTCACGCGCATCGGAATTGACTGGTTTCCTGGATACAGAACCATTAGCCGACTAACCAGCGCATCCAAGTCTGCAGAGCCCTCCGATCCAATCCGTCCCATAGGAACACCAACAAAATACAGAGCCAAACGGTCGACTGCAATCTCATATAGTGTTCGAGTCTTTCCAGAGCCAGAAACATCGAAAAGGACCACCAGGCCAGGACGGGCTATATCCACTTGATCCAGAATGTATTTGGAGGCCCGAAAAGGCTCCTCGAGGCAATGCCAGAGAAGGCAAGGTTTGCGACTGCCAGGAGCTTGAGGAACCGTCCCTTTGCAAACGTCTGGATAACTGGCCTTAAAATGACTTGGCTTAGGAAGTTGTCGATCTGCTCTATGTATCTTATTCCATACTTGGTCCAAGATAGCTTGCACATCTGCTTAATCAAAATCAAACAATTAGGCTTTGAACGAACACATAGAAAGGCAAGGAGACCAATGAACACTTCGTCAGTACACCAGAGAAGCACACACACAACATAAATCTTACCAGAATCAGTGGCAGTGGCAGGCGCTGCAAAAACAAAATTTGTCAGCGATGGAAGAACAAGTCAAGAACAAATCCAATGCCTACCCTTGAGTAAGATAAGCTTTTCTTCCCTCAGCTGGCTCTCCTTTTGCCTCAGCTGGCTCTCGTTTTGCCTCAGCTGATCCTCCCTTCTCCGCCAGTACCGCTTCTCCTCAGCATCATTTGTTGCCTTCAGCTGCTCCTCAGCCTCACATATTTGCGTCAGGACTCCCTCTATTTGCCTTTCGAGGCGGAAAATCAGCCCATCCACCGGCAAGGGCTCAGAGCCAGACGCCATCCCCACTCCTAACCCTAATGCAAATCAGGGCACGGATGAGGAACGGTTCAGATCTCAAGTGAATATTCCTGAATCAGAGTTATAATTTATCCAGCTTCCAGATGAAGAAAATCTCAGGGTGGCGTGAAAAGGTGGCCAAATTTGGGCCCGTACGTGGATATTCCCTCCGTACGGAGCCATCTTGAAGAAATGAGGTATATTCTCTTCTACCAGATTGGCAAGACAAAAAACCCTCATCTTAAACGTTTTTAAGCACCACAACTTTTTTATAATAGTATTTTTTTAAAAGAAAGGTAATTACAAAACTATTGTAATTTAAAATAATCAAAACTTAACAAATATATTCTTAAAGAAAAAGAGTAAGAAAATCTAGCTTTATATAATTTGATATGGGTTTAAATTTAGTTTCTCATAACTTACCTTAGTGCCAATGGCAGCAACCCTGTCCACAAACTTGCTCCATCATTACCAATGTCACCTTGGTCCAAACAATGAAGCTATTGACTTTTTCAACATCTTTCAATCATCTCTTTCTAGTCCATCCAGAGTCTAGGAAGAATTCTAGCTGAAAATCTTTCTAGACTTGATTATTGCTTTCCTTATATCATTTTTTCTGTTCTTTCTAACAGAGAAGTCTTCACAGACACTGTTAGAAGCCCATACTACATTGGTCCAGAAGTTCTTTGAAAAACGTCTTGTCCTTTCTCCATAGTGTGGACCTGAGGCAGTCACCTTGTTGCTTGTTGGAATCTGAGGTTTGGGACGTCCTGAATGCTGGAGGATTTTCTCTTCTTGTTTGTACCATCTCTAATGAAATGACAGGCAAACGCTGATAACAGCAGAACTACTGACTACAGTGACACTACAGTTACACCACGGATGGATCGGGTCTGCATGGAACCAGAAACTGTTGAACCAATCGAGCAGTCCAGAGGAGAATAGTCACAAGGCTGAGAGCTCATTCGGCTGTGTGAGACATAAGTCAGTTCCTTTCATGTCGATGTCCTGCACAAAAATCTCTGGATTGATTTCTCAGGCTTGGTCCAGATGGATGGATCATGAGTGATTGGATCTCACAGAAGTTCTTGGGGTGACTTTTGTATTTCAAAACATTCAGTCAATTTACCTATAAGTGGTTGCAGATATTTGGTGATCATTCATTGGTTTGAAACTTCCAGTAATCTCCACTTACAAGAAACTGGTTTTGCAAAAGTGTTCTTGGTGCCTGGCCTGACTGTGGTGGTGAAAATGTGGAGTAGCAACCATGCAGTAACTTTGTTCATCACTCTCCAGACTATGAGATGCAATTTCATAGCATGGATTTTAATACTAGTATATCTGAAGTAAGTTTATCTTGCTAGTGGAAACTTAAGACACTTCGTGACTTATTTTAGGATTTCTTTCAAATGATTCTATTTACTCAAGCAAGTTATTAAGGAGGATGGTGTTGGTTGAAGCTAGATATTTATTGCGAATGTGACTTTGGGTATTGAAAGTTATTTGTCGGGAGCCGGGTAGGTTTTGAACTCATGACTTCTCAAACACAAGGAAAACATTGGCTCATCCCGAACCAACATCTTTTCATTTTTCAAATTTTGATTTAATCTATATTTCCAAGTAAATATGATTACTAAAAATACAAATACAAATATAGATTCAAACACTAAAAAAAATCTAGAAACACTTCTTAAGCTTTGCAATTGTAAGGCTTGTCTGATGGATCTGATGGTCAACCTTAGGATCTTGGTTTAGTTTCTGCATAAAAATACAATAAATGTGCTTGCAAGCTAAATATACCTTTCCTTTGTTCTCCCTTTGTGTAAAATCTGGACAGGTACAAGATGGATTTTCACAGATTCTGATAGTGTCGTTTGTACCCTTTGACAACTTAGTTATAACAATGAACTCCATAGCCACGGCACTAATGTAGTTTATCCTTGTTATTGTGCACTTCAACGCCTTTTCCAACTTGATTTTCTCTTATGCACCTTTTAAAATGGAAGACATATATTGTACATCCTCCCCATTTCTAGCTGGTCGTGTATGCTGGTTTAGTGTTGACATTGGTGGCATAGCAGTATCAATAATACTCAACTGGCTACTCCTCTAGCATAGAATTTGGCTTCAAGATAATTGAGCTGAGGATCCAGTTTGTATGAGTAACATCAGTCCCACAACAATAAATCCAACTTGACTAGTGACCCTTTACCCCTAAATCTTGACAGCCCTAGAAATATGGTACTACTGAAGAATTTGAACCTGAGCACACAAATGCAAGACACTGACCTCGACTTGCAATCAACGTGCATTACTCTTGGCATTGACTGTTCAAATTGCCTAGTTGATACGAGAAACTAGCTCATAAGCAATAATCTTCTCAACCTATGCATTGGATTTACTTGTGTAACAATTGACACCTCCTCCACTCCATGTTCCTTAGCTCTTCTCTAGTGTCGTGGAACAGAATGGTAGTTAAACTCTGGATGGTGAAAGCTAGAATGAGTGATGTTGGGCCCATCAAATATCTGTCGACACTTCACACGGGCTGTCCTCATTTCTCTAAGTGGTTCATAATTTGATTCTATAGGAGTTCTAGTAACAACTTCTTCCACCATCTTAGATATTGACCCTGTTGTTAGTGTTGTCCTTCTACCAACTTGCTTTCAAAGCTTGTCTAAGTTTGGACCTATACCAGCAAACCTTGCTTCTTGTGTAGCCAAAGCTTTTGATGACTGTTTAAGAGATCTAGTGAGGTCGGAAAGCATAGCTTTATAGAAGGACACTTTTCCTTTCCCTGCTTTCAGAAGCTCTCCAACTCCAATGTTTGCTCTTAGATAGATTAATTGTTGGTGTAAGTGCAATGTCATCAAGTGGTTGATCTTAGGAAAAATGCAACATTTGAATGTGACAATTAAAGAAAATCAGAGAAAACTTGCATGGAGAATATAATGGCCCCACTGAAACATTCAAACTTCCTACCATACAACCTAGCATTCCATTTGTGAAAGGTGTTCAATTGACACTTTGTCTCCTTCATGCCACCATATGCATATCTCATTTACTTTTGCCTTGTGCTCCTTTTTAGTTAGTGCATCCATTCATTCCTGACAAAGCTGTTTGAACTCATGATGGAAGCTAGACTTGATGCATCGGCAATGTTCATTGACATTCTTTGCCTAATGAAACTCACATCTCTTCTCTCTACCTTGTAATGGCTGACTTTTATCACCTCCAAATATTTGTTATACAGTCAACCAATTAGCACCAATAGCATCTTCCATGAAACCACAGAAGTTGGGTTTCTTCCCTCTTTGTTGTTCAACAACCTTGGACATACATGTCCAAAAGATGGTTTGAGCTTGGAAATCTTAAACCTTGAATTCGGCTATAGCTATACTCAAGTTGCACTGCAACCTATAGAAGGAATGGTTATAATGTAAATCAATATGAAATCCTTAAAAATGAAAAGCTACCTACTTGTGATGATAAGTTCCCATCTCCATCCATATCCATTTATTGTACAAAGTCTAGACCAGAAGTAAGACCAAGGGTAGACATTTTAAAGATGAAAAGGCGTTGATTGTTTGAAGTCACTTGGCCAACGAACAAGCTTCCATGAATAAATTTATAAGGACATTTTTTCTTTAGCTCCAAAATCCCATCAAATCTAAATTGAAGCTTACCATTTCGCCCTTCTCACATCTAGTTCTTTATTCTACCAAAAAAAAAGAGAGTTATTAGTGATAAAGTAGAGTTAAGTATTAATTTTATACCTGTTTAAATTTGTCACGGGTTCTATATTTCGAAGTAGGTCCTTCAAGCTATTCTCCATGAACGCTTTTAAACATGAGCTCCCATTGTTGACTACACTAAAACTCATTCCATGTGGTCGAAATGAATCCAGAAATTAGCCAAGTCTCCATCTCCATCCATATCCATTCGTTATACAAGGTCCATATGAGAAGCAGGACCAAGGGTGGACATCTTAAAGATGAAAGGGCGTTGATTGTTTGAAGTCATTTGGCCAACAAACAAAAGTTCCCATGAATAAACTCATAGGGACATTTTGTTTTTAACTCCAAAATTGCATCAATTCTAGATTGAAGTTTTCCATCTCACCCTTCTTGCATCCAATTCTTTATTCTGCCAAAAAAAAAATGTTTCTATAGTGATAGTAGAGTTAAGTATTAATCTTATACCTGTTTAAATTTGTCACGGGTTTTATATTTCGAAGCAAGTCCTTCAAGCTGTTCTCTATGAACTATTTTTTGCTATCAGCTTATAGCAACATATCCATTATATAGTCCTTTAGTACAGATTATTGAACACACTTTGGAGTTGCAGAACTTTTTTTCCTAGCCTCTATAGTAATAGCAACTTTCAAATTGCAAAAAGAACCATGGCGGATTCCTTCCTCTATTACATGTTGGTGGTATCCAACATACACTGCTGCTCTACTTAAACATCCATCTCGTGAAAGAAAATAATACATTTTTGCATCGCAACATGCTTGATACACAAGTGTTGCCCTGCATTTGCGACATCTAAACCTTGTAACAACCTCATCATGCCTAGACGGATTGATCGCTAAGCCTTCAAAGAAACACATATTCTTGCCATGATCAAAAATGCATTTCTCACTGACACACTGAAGCTGTCCACCACAATGGACTATAGACACAAATCCATCGAAATGCGAGAACTGGGTTGTCTTTACTTTACACCAATTATGTGGATCAAGACGCGTCTCCATACCCCTTTTCTTACTTGACGAACTGGCCGGTGGAAACTCGAAGAATATATTCCCATTATAGGAAGAAGGAAGCTCCTCACCTCTCATGTATTGGAACTTCTTCAATTCCAACCGTAATGATCGAGATTGCCGAAATGCCTTATCCACCACTTCAAAAACTAGTCCAGAAGGAACACACATACTTGTTTGGGAAGCTATGTTAGGAAATTCATCTTCTTCACTTTCATCACTAGAGAGAATAACAACTTCATCCTTCACTCCTTGCACAGTTGGCTGTGAAATTGTTGCACTCTCCTTTACTCACTTTAGAGATCTTGTAACTAGAATTTTTTGACCTGTACATCTATCAAGATCCCACTGAATCCCATTCTCTCCCACACCTCTGTTAAGAAAAATGGATTTTTCTATCTAATTACCCTTATCCCGACATACATTCTCCAATGTGCTCCAACACTTCATATGGACCAGCATATCGATGGGAAAGTTTATCACTCTTCTTTGTCCGTAAAGGCACCAAGGTATTCCACCGCTCACTTGATGGAAAGATCACTCGCACAAAGACGAGATCACCCACCTTATATTCCCGGAATTGGTGATGCTCATTAGCAAACTTCTCCGCTCTATCCTGAGCTACTCGCAAACTCTATTTGCACACCACCAGAATCTCATCAAGTTTCAAATGCAATCCCAACTCCACTGCTGTTCAAGGATGCCTTCCAAACATGGCAAAGTAAGGATTTAGTTTGGTTCCACTGTGTTGGCCATTGTCGTAAGCAAATTGCACCAACAGAAGATATAGATCCCACTATCCTTGCCTTTGACCAATGCTACAACGTAGCATATCCTCCACCACCTGATTCACACGCTCGGTTTACCGATCCGTCTGAGGATGATTTCCAATCAAGAGTTTCAAAGTCACTTACATAACCTTTGCAAAACTTTTCCAAAATCCACTGGTGAACTTTGAATCTCGATCACTAATGAT
>NW_003314310.1:223903-261356 GCF_000143415.4 Selaginella moellendorffii
CCATGATGAACACGAGATAAAGCATCTACCACCACATTTGATTTTCCCGGACAATGCTTAATAGGAAACTCCCCAAAATTCATGAGTTTGACCATCCAACAAGCTTGTCTAGTGTTCAACTCTTTCTGTGTGAAAAGATACACAAGTGGTTTATGATTTGTCAACACCACAAACATCATATATGGAATAGCGTTGCTCTGTGGAATTCAAAGTTCGACTCTCATATGCAATATGCTGTCCCTCTTGCATGAGAACTCTTCCCAGTGCATAACCATTCACATCACATGTCACCTCGTAAGGTTTCGATGGATCAGCAATGCGAAACACTGGAGTCTTGCTCAACAGTCGTTTCAATGTCACAAAACTCTCCTCTTGTGGCTTCTTCGTTGCTGCTGAATCCAGCCAAAGAACACTGCTTGTGGTATCCACCTCTACTCCTCGAGTCATCCATGACAAGCCATTAGCCATTAGCCATTAGCCATGCGTTGGAGCTGGTGCTGAGCTTGGCTTTTTAACGTTGATTTTACGGTAAGAATTACTGATCATCACCTTCGAGCTCAGTCATAAGACACAAGAATCAGTCGAAGGTGACTCGGGTAAGTCTACCTCGCAGCTACTGAGATTGAGCTAAGCAAACCTGATAGCTGGAATGGTTCTTCCTTTCAAACCACTGGCAATTCCGAATGTAGAACACCGGCTGAATGTGGACTACTCTAAGATCTACAAGTCGTTAACTCTACCGGTAAATTTTAACATTTTTGGTTTATCATTTCCGAGGGGACTTGTCTTTCCCTTCGCAATTTCCTCTCTCAACAAGTAATGGCCTGCTTGTGGAAGCAGCATCCTGGAAGAATCTTTGCTATGTTTTGGAATGCTTGGTCTTCATGCTCACTGCTGCTCTCATGTCTGGCACCAAAAGAGTTTCTTTGAAAATCCTGGAAAAAAAGAAACATCTATACATCCCGGCACTGGCTCACTGCTCAAAAGCTTTTCTAGAGCTCGAAATCGTCGTCCTTGAGCGCCTCTTGAAGGAGAGGGAACATTCTCTCCAACCTCTCAAACACCCACTCGCAGAAACCCTCGTAGAAATGCGAGAAAGGCATCCCGGCTGCTCCAAGTGTAACAACCGCGTCAAAGGAATAGCCACCTTTGCAAACTTATGCTAGAAATATCGGTAGTAGCTAACCATACCAAGAAAACTATGCAATTTGGCTACTGTAGTCAGTGTAAGCTAGTTTTCCAACACAACCACCTTCTTTGGATCTGTCTTGACACCTTTAGATGTCACAATATAGCCTAGATATTCCACCTTCGACTTTGCAAACTCACATTTGCTCTTCTTTGCATAAAGTTTGCTGTCTTGGAGTAACAAAAGAATCTTGCACAAATGCACTTTATGCTCCTCCACATTCTTGCTAAAAACAAAAATATTGTCCAAGAAAATCTCCACAAACTCATGAAGATAATGCCCAAATACCTTCATCATCAGCCGAGTAAATGTGGCTAGTACATTTGTCAAACCAAAAGGCATAACTGTAAATTCAAAATGTCCAAAGCTTGTGTTGAATGCCGTCTTGAAGATAGATGCATCATCCATTGCAATTTGATGATAACCATTCCTCAGATCAGTCTTGGTAAACACTCATGCTTCACTAAGCTTGTCTAAGATATCATCCACACATGGCATCGGCATTTTATCATTCACTGTCTTTTTGTTCAAAGCACGGTAGTCAATACACATTCGCATTGAACCGTCCTTCTTCACAAGCAAACGGAGACTTACTTGGCTGAATAAATCTAAACTCAAGTAACTTTTTGACTTGTTGTTGAACTTCTTGTTCCTCTGCATAACTTAACCGAAATAGACGCTATTAAATTGGTTGTGTCCCCGGCTCCAATGTAATTCTATGTTTCACACCTCGTAATGGAGGCAACCCATAAGGAAATTCAGATGGAAAAACATCAGAAAACTCGTCAAGTATATCCCTTACTGTTGCTTCTCCCCCATACATGCCTTGGTCCCCCAAGTCACGAACAAATAGCAAGTGTTAGGGCATGGCCATTGAGAGAGTGAGAGAGAGAGAGAGGAAATATTCTGGTCCTCAAAATATTCCTCATCTTCTTTGTATAAAACCCTTGCCCCTCAAGGGCAAGGGGGGGCTTTTTGCAGAGAGCATCGAAGCATTTCTCATGTTTGAGCGAGCATTGGGGAGGCACCGCTCCTTCCCCCAACAAATGGTGAACCCGGCATGATGTGCAGCACTTTTTGAGGCGTCATTTCTCTCTTTTTCTTTTGGCCACAGATTTGGGAAGCAATTTCTTGTTCGTATTAAGGTGATTTTGTTTTATCTTAGGCTTGTTGGATAGGATAGGAGCTCCTCTTTCCATTGAGGTATGACACTCATCAAGTCGTGCAGTATTTGAAAAGATACAACATTTTTTGGCTCGATTGGAGGAACATTTTGGGGTTTTCACTTTCTCGCCTAGATTCTTGGCCTAATTTCTCAAAGTAGTGCATTTGGGCTTGTAGATCTGGCCTAGATCTACAAGTAGTGATGATTCTTGGCATTGGATTTGGGCAAATTGATGGCATGCAAAAGGATTTTCTTCTCCGGTTAAGTTGGGTCATCTTTGTAGCAAGAATCCAAGCTTCTATAGGTTTTGTTTTGGATGCCTTTTGTTTCTAGAGGTGTTCCTAGTCCTAGGTTTTCTGAAGGTACCAACGATGCCTTAGTATCAATCTACATCAATTACATGCACATGTTTTTCCACAATATTGGTGTTCTAGGCTACCTCTTCTTGGATTTCAGGGAACATTGAGGTATCTTCTTCACGAATTCCCATGATAAAGGGTAAATGGGGATAAGCCCTTTCCAACGAGCCCACCAACAGTCAAAATAGGGAAGGATCGAGACCAGAAGACTTAGTTTTCTCTTTTGGGATAAACTTTCTTGGGAGTTCTTTGGGAACAAAGCAATCTTCAAGGAATAGGAGTAGGCATAGGAACAAGATCAGGAGGAGCAAGAACAAGAGTTGGCATAGGAACAGGGACAGTAGGAGCAGGCACAGGGATAGGAGTTGGTGTTGGAGCAGGCAAGAGTACGAGTGAGGGCAGGGGGTTACCGGTTACAGGTTCCAGGTCCCCAGTTATTGATTACTAGTTACCAGTTACCGGCTACTCCAGTGGCTACTCCAGCAGCTACTCCGGTGGCTACTCCAGCAGTTACCCTACAGGTCAATAGTTATGCGCGCTTGAGGCCTATGTCTCCTTCCATTTTTTGTCACACAAATTTTGGGCAACTTTGAGCAACTTGAGCACTAGCCTACAGTTTTCTTGCTCCTGTCAACCCAATTGCCTTGACCAGGCATTTGCAATGTTAAGGGTATTTGATGCCGGTACAAAATTTGCCGACAAATTGGCACCCTTGTACAAAGCTGCAGACAAATTGGCACCCTTTTACCATACCTCAAGGCCCTAAGGTACAGAGTAAACTTTCTCACATCCAAAGGCATCTTCGGTACGACACAGCACCTTCTCAGGACGAGTCCTCTTCATCCTCGGCAGATTCCAAGGACTTAGATCTACGAGCTATGGCACAACCACCTTTAGCTTGACCTCAGCTCCATGTTTTGTAGAAGGGGAGTGATCTCCTAACCTTCTCAAGTGTTGGAACAGTCTCTCCAACATCGCATATCAGTTGCTTTGATTACTATTGCACCACAAACATGATCATCGACGATGATCATATGTGCCGTGACCTCTTGCAGTCTCTCGAAGGCAAAGGAGCAACATAGCCAGATTCTCTCCTCCTAGAGGACTGAACAGACTTCCAAACACTACTCGCTTCTTTCAGGGAACGTTTCGTTGGAGAAAAACCCACAAATCGGCTACTTGTTGACCTCTTTTCGTTCCAGCAGGGTGCTCACAAGTCTATTCCTGACTATATCACTCGGTTTTAAGTATACTAGAAGTAGTGTTGGGATCACAAAGTGGTCCAAGATGAGTAACAGGGGATCATGGCATTCACAGCGGGTCTGCGTGGGAACTTGCAATGGAAACTTCTTAAGAAGACATTCATGTCTTGCCACGAGGCATTTTTGTTTGCCACGAAGCTGGAAAGAGAGCTTCTTGTCGACTTGGGAATTGCTAAAGTTGATTCTGACCAAGCTATCACCCAGTCAGAGTCACCTTGTGCAGCTGTTTGCCTGTCCACACCAAACCCTGTCGCTATTGAGCATACAGTTCTGGCTATTGAGAACTTTGCAAACGAGATGTGGCAGCTGAAGGAGATCATTCTTCAGCAACAATCACACCATGACAAACTGCTCCAGGGGCTGGTGGAGTCCAAGAAAGAGGCCGCTACAGCTCAAGAATGCAGATTTAAGTCTTGTTGGTGCACTCACTGCGAGACGAACACACACAACATATAGTGTTGCTTCAAGCTTCACCCATATCTTTGACCTCCATCTTCTCAATGTGTCCAACAACATCCCTTCGTTGATAATTCCAAATCGTCTCGGGGTCTAGAGACATATCAGGAGCAGTTGGAGTGACAAGCATTTGAGGCAGCCTCTTCATCAAGCAAAGGCAAGGCACTAGCCTCATCGGTCAATACAATTTTGGTAGCTGAGGAACTCTATAGGCAACAGCAGCAAACTACAGCCACTTAAGCCCCAGTGAAGAAGAAGGCAGCTGCTCAGCTTGGCATAAATCCCTTGGCGTCGGTTAAGAGTGAATCTCTATCGGCACCAAATTCAATGACATAGAGGGTGGCTTGTAAGCTCCCCTTCAAGTCACTACTCTCTTCTCCTCCTGAGATCTCACTAACAGCTATTTCTTTTCTGGAGCCGATTCTTCAACAGCTGGTTAACACTCCCATCACCTTTTTGCTCCGAGACATATTGTGTCTTGTCCCGGGGTTTAGCCAGCGTTTAGAGGAGTTTGCATGATCAGGCACACCAGAGAGCACTCTCAAGAGAATTCCTTAAGAGGTGCACATTGTCGACATGACAAGATATGGTGGAGATCCTGATCCATTCTTTGTCCCGGTGCAGATTGGTTCTTCCTCTTGTAGGATGGATGCTTTGGTTGACTCTGGTTTTGGAAGAAACATTATCCCTTTCGAAGCTGCCCTTTCAGCACAGCTACAGATCACTGGGAGCTCCTCTATCGTTCTCAAGACCTTCGCCAACCACACCATTCCTCTAGCGGGCATTTGCTGTGGTGTCAAGGTCTCAGTGCAAGGTGTTATTTCTGAGGTAGATTTCCTCATAGACTACCAACATCTTGGAACATCCTCGTTGAAGGACTCTATCATCCTTGGCCGCTCATCGCAAGTCACAGCCCCTTGCAACATTGACAGTGCATAAGGCAAGATGGAAATTAGCGATGGAACCCATAGTGCCACCTTTCTCAACAGCCACGATAGAGCTGTTTCTTGGAGAGGGAATATGACATTCAGACACACAACTGGCAGAAAGAATCAAGCCAATTGAACATGTTGCATGTGAATTATAACTCTTTGACTTCAAAATTTCCTACTATGGAGCTCCCGGTACAGATCCAAGTGTATTACACTTAAACTTTAGCACCAGACTTGGACTTGACTTTGGTGGAGGATATTCCTTCACTTGCAGAGTACTTGGCCACAATCCTTGCATCAAACATTGAGTGCTCAGAGCATCAGAAGCAAAGAGAACAAGAAACAAAGACTCCAGATCCAACAGCAATGTTCTTACTTGACTTGCCAGAGATGGTCTTGCCAGATATGGTGTCCCCAGCATCTTTATTTGAAGAAGAGGACACTCCTATGATTACAGCTTATTTCAACAGTGCTTTCTACCCCAAAAACCAGGTTGCCTGCATTGGAGTTTGGATGATAGATTCTGTGGAGAACAAAGTAGCTAACCTCTCTATCACTTTGCCAGCAACATCAGCTAATGAAGCAGAGTACTTGGGGGCTATCAGTGCCATGAAGTTGGCCACAGATCTCAAGTTTAGGCGAGTCACTTTCGTTGAAGATGTGCAACTCATCATACACCAACTTACTGGAGAATACCAAATCCGCAAAGAGAACTTGAAAGAGCTATGGCAGCGGGTGGTCAACCTGAAGCATGAGTTCTCTCATGTGACTTTTCAAAGTGTCCCTCATGAAGAAAACTTTTGGGTGGACAGATTATCACATCAAGCAATCACCATGATGCGAGAGGCAAAAGGCACTCCCTGCTCTTTGGTTTCCAAGGTTAGGGAGGAATCTAAGATAGATGAGCCCCTTGAGCCCAAGGTTTCTCTAGACTCCAGGGTTCATGCCATTTTCCTAGGTGATGACAAGGACGTGGTCTTTATTGCCATATCACGTCCTTCAACAAACGTAGCAAAGCTCTTCGATCTCCTTCATTGTTTCAAGGATGTGTTTTTTTGGGACTACAGCTCTCTTCTAGGAGTTCCCATGGACACAATCATGCATAGTATTGTGCTTTTAGAGTCAGCCAAACCAGTCCATCAAAAGATGTGGCGTTTCAGCCTGGCAGCTCACTGCAAGATGAAGTTGGAGATCGAGCGACTTCTGGCAGCCAGCTTTATTTACCCTTTAGAGAGCTCAGAGTGGGTGGCCAACCTCATCCTTGCATGCAAGGCAAATGGAAAACTCTGCCTCTGCGTTGACTTTCGAGACTTAAACAAGGCAACTGCAAAAGATCACTTTCCGACTCCATTTATCGATGTGATTGTGGATGAGATGGCTAGACACCATTACTACTCTTTCATGGATTGCTTTTCAGAGTACAACCAAATCTTCATTCATTCCAATCATCGAGATCTTATGGCCTTCCGGACACCTTGGGGTGTTGGCTTGTGTAATGCCGGAGCTACTTTTCAACGCTTTATGACCCACACCTTTCACAACGTGATTGGAGGCACCTTGAGGGTGTATATGGATGATCTGTGCATGACCTCTGACTCTTTTGAGAACCACCTTGTGCACTTGGAACAGATCTTCACTCGCTGCCGACAACATAGGTTTTCATTGAACCCAGCAAAGTGTAAATTTGGGGTGACTGAAGGCTGATTGCTAGGCTTTGGTGTCTCATAAGATGGGATCAAGCCCTAGGTAGCCAAGGCTCAGGAGATGCTGGATCGGAACCCACTAACCAATGTGAAGCAGTTTCACAACTTCCTCAAGCAAACGGGTTTCTTCCGCCGTTTCCTCCACAACTATGCTGCACGTTCACGGCCTCTGATAGCTTTGCTACAACACAACTTTCCATTTGTCTGGGTGAGTTCCAGCAACAAGCCTTTGAATCACTGAAGTAGTCACTCCGCACGGCGCCGGTACTCCAACCACCAAAACAACAACTTCCTTTTGACATTTACATCACAACGGGTACAAAGGCTTTTGGAGTATGCTTTTGCCAATGTTCACAACCTGGCAAGCCTCCACATGCAACATACTATGCCTCACATTTGTTCAGGGAGACTAAGAAGAAGTATATGGATGCAGAAAAAGAAGCAGTGCCTGTTGTTTACAACTTGGAGCGATTTCGTCACTATCTCATTGGAGCCCGTATCCATTTCCATGTCTATTTGAATGTGCTGACCTTTCTTTTATAACGACCGGTTCACAATCCTCGTACTTTATCTTGGATTGTGACCATCCAAGAGTTCCAGCCAACTTTTCACATGCGGCGGAAGCGTGTGATGGATCCAAGTGAGTTCCTGGTTGCTGAAGCTACTTCCTTTGTCATCCCAGTAGCATTACAGGACATTATAGTGTACCTAGATTCAGGTTAGTTCCTAGCAGATTTCTCACCAGTACAATAAAAGGCATTGGAGATCCGAGTACGGGGGTTTTGCCTTCTCGACGGACACATTTACAGGAGAACTTCTCAAGAAGTTTTGTTGCGGTGTGTGGGTGAATATGAGGTCCTTGAGCTCCTTCATGCTCTCCACTCTTGTGCGGGGCATTTTTTGGGACAGGTCAGAGCACACCTCCTCTTGTGCCATGGTTACTTTTGGCCTCGGATTCACTAGGACAGCTTGGCCTAAGGCATGTGAGTAGTGCCAATGGTTCAACCCTTGGAGCCATGTTCCACGTCTTCCTTTCCAGCTCATCACTTCTTCGGGTCCCTTTTTCCAGTGGGGACTTGACTTTGTCGGCCTGATCAACCCACCAAGCTCAAAAAGACAGCGATACATCATCGTGGCGACAGACTATTTCATGAAATGGGTTGAGGCCACCCCTCTGTGATAGGCATATCAACAGTCTACAACAAAGTTTGTCTACAAGTACGTTATTTATCAATTTGGAGTTCCTGCCATTTTGATTTCCAATCGTCGCAGCAGCTTCCTTGGACAAGTGATACAGCATCTTCTCCAATGACTGCAGGCCAAGCATGTGAAGAGTAGCAGGTATTATCCTTAGTGCAATGGCCAAGCCGAGTCCAGCAACAAGACATTAAAGACAGTCATCTCAAAGCTTGTGGAGGATCACCCGAGGTGTTGGCACGAGCACTTGGTTATGGCATTATGGGCCTTTCGGACGTCCTTCAAGACATCCATCTCCGTGACCCCATTCTCCCTTGTCTATAGGACAAAGGCTGTGCTTCTAGTGGAGATCCAAGTGCCATCACTCTCACTTTCACTTGGAACACAACTAATCAAGTGAGTAAGCTTCTCAATATAGTCCCCGAGTGTCATTTTCCCTTGCTGGAAATGTCGAAGTTCTGTATGAGCATTCTCCATGTCGTAATGAGGGACAAAATATAAACGGAAAGCAGCCTCAAACTCATCCATGGTAGACACTGGTGGTTTCTTATCTGCAACACGAGACTCCTTAAGCCAATCTCGCAATAATACCAATGTTATGATCCGGCACAAAAAGATAGAGATCTAGTCGCCCTAAACTATGTTAAGCCACCTCTTGAGGTTCCTCACAACCCAACCACCCCCGAGCTACCTCAAGAGCTCCACTGCACCGCCGCTTCACTGTGAGCCCTAGGGTAGGGTTGAGTCCTTTACCCTAACATTCCTTAATATACCTTTGAGCCTCCCTTTGACCGATGTTAATGACATGGTCAAAGCTGGCACCTAATAGACATGATCTTGAATGAGCGAGTACACAAGACTATTGTCCAGGAAAAAGAAGGGGCTAGGTAGTTTTTGAGCTGAGCTCAAGTCAATGAAAGTCAATGAAAGTCAATATAGTCCACCAAATACAAAAGTTGATGTTTAAATGATTGGTTCGGGACGAATCAACAATTCTATTCAAAACTTAAGACATATTTTCAGTCCAAGAAAAAGCTAAATAATATAAGTCTAATAAGAAAATAAATATCATAAGTCAAAGAAAAAACTCTATATTACCACTAAAAAATTTGACTAAAAAAAAAACTAAACTTAGTCTTCTTCGCCATCCACATCCACAAAAGGAGGAGTTTGTATAATATTATGCTCTCTAACTATGGGTTCTTGTTGTATATGAGCTTGTGTCATTGCTTCTGCATAACATGGCAAATTATAGCCCACATCGTCGATCCACCTAATATACACAACCATGATGGAATTACTATAAGGAGAAATTTATACTTTATTATCACTTGTTATGAAATGTCCTAAGAACACCTTCAAATACACTCTCCTGCTCTAGTGCAAAAATTGCATGCCCAGCCTCTTTAGCCGCTAGCACCATTGAACCAAAACCTGTTGTATTATCAAGCACAATCCCCTCAGGAGGACAAAACAACTCTAGGAGGATTTGCATGGCCTTTAGTGAATGGTGTCGATAGCTAGGGAACTCTATATGATGGTCCTTGTCAATGACAGTTATGATCCAACGCAAAAAGACAAAGATCTAGTCACCCTAGACTATGCTATGCCACCTCTTGAGGTTCCTCACCACCCAACCACCCCCGAGTTACCTCAAAAGCTCCACTATGCCACCGCTCCACTGTGAGCCCTAGGGTAGGTTAAGTCCCTTACCCTAACATGCGTTAATATACCCTTGAGCCTCCCTTTGACCGACGTTGACCATGTAGTCAAAGCTGACACCTAACAATTCTTACCCCCAATAAAGTCCGTGTCCCAAGGACGAGTTGTACTGGTGATCACCCTTTCTAGGGAACCCTGCTCAAGCTCCTGGTCCATCTTCCACAGCCGTATACATCAAGGAGGCATTGGGCTCGTCACTCCAAGATAGTACACCTTTCAACTGGCTGACATAAAATATCGGATGAATTTTAACCTCAGCTGGCAATCGCACTCGATAAGCCGCTTTACCAATGCGCTCCAACACTTCATATGGACCAACATATCGATGGGAAAGTTTATCACTCTTCCCTGTCCGTAAAGGCACCAAGGTGTTCTGCCGCTCACTTGACGGAAAGATCACACGCACAAAGACGAGATCACCCACCTTATATTCCCGGAATTGGCGATGCTCATTGGCAAACTTCTCCACTCTATCCTGAGCTGCTTGCAAATTCCATTTGCACACCACCAGAATCTCATCAAGTTCTGTGGCCAAATCAGACACTTCAAAATCAAGATTATCTTGAATGTCCTTACTCAAATGCAATCCCAACTCCATTGCTGTTCAAGGATGCCTTCCAAACATGGCAAAGTAAAGACTTAGCTTGGTTCCACTGTGTTGGCTATTGTTGTAAGTAAATTGCACCAACAGAAGATATAGATCCCACTGTCCTTGCCTTTGACCAATGCTACAACATAGCATATCCTCCACCACCTGATTCACATGCTTGGTTTGCCTATCTGTCTGAGGATGAGCTCCACTCAAGAGATTTGAGTCACTTGCATAGCCTTTGCAAAGCTTTTTTAAAATCCACTGGTGAACTTTGAATCTCGATCACTAATGATGTCCTTCGGCAAACCAAAATCAGAAAAAACCTTCTCCAAGTAAACTGCAACCAAGTTTGAGGCAGTGACAATCTTCCGAAGAGCCAATAATTTTACATACTTCGTCAACCGATCCACTATGACCCATACTTGCTCCTTTTGCCTCTGTGTTCGTGGCAAACAAGTGATGAAGTCCATAGAGATACTACACCAACGGCTCTAAGGAATAGGTAAAGGTTGCAAAAGTCCCCCTGGCTTCTCCCATTTCACCTTAACCCGCTAATAAAGTTCGCATGATTTACAATACTGAAGGATATCAGCCTTCATATTCCTCCAATAAAAGTTGCGCTTAATCAACTCATACGTGTTCTTCCCCCCAAAATGACCGGGCTCTGGATGATCATGATAGTGGAATAAAACTTGAGTAATTAATGGATCCACCTGTGGCAAATATATAGGGCCATTGTAATAGAGAATCCCATCCACCAATGAGAAAGGGGCTTCCATCTGGTTTCGCAAAGAGGCCACCTCAATATCCTGAGCCTGAGCATGCTCAACCAACTGTCCAAACTTGTTGACCACCTTACTCAAATGATGACAAAATCGTGTTTGTAACGTCGTCACATGACCAATACAAGATAAAGCATCTACCACCACATTTGATTTTCTCGGACGATGCTCAATGGGAAACTCCCCAAACTCCATGAGTTTGACTATCTAACGAGCTTGCCTAGTATTCAACTCCTTCGGTGTGAAAAGATAGACAAGTGGTTTGTGATCTGTCAACACCATGAATACTGCATCATAAAGATAGTGCTGCCACGTCCCCAAAGCATGAACAATAGAGAGTAACTTTTGCTCATATGTAGAATAGCATTGCTCCGCAGAATTAAAAGTTCGACTCTCATATGCAATAGGCTGTCCCTCTTGTATGAGAACTCCTCCCAGTGCATAACCACTTGCATCACATGTCACCTCGTAAGGTTTCGATGGATCAGCAATATGAAGCACTGGAGTCTCGCTCAACAATCGTTTAAGTGCCACAAAACTCTCCTCTTGTGGCTTCTTCCACTCGAATGGCACATTCTTGCATAACAACCACGTCAAAGAAATAGCCACCTCTACAAACTTATGCTGGAAACGTTGGTAGTAACTAGCCATACCAAGAAAACTGCGCAACTCCTCGGCCACTATAGTCAGTGTAGGCCAGTTTTCCACCACAAACACCTTCCTTGGATCCGTGTTGACACCCTTAGATGTCACAATATGGCATAGATATTCCACCTCTGACTTTACAAATTCACATTTGCTCTTCTTCACATAAAGCTTGCTGTCTCGAAGTAACAAAAGAACCTTGCGCAAATGCACCCTATGCTCCATATTCTTGCTAAAAACAAGAATATTGTCCAAAAAAATCTCCACAAACTCATGAAGATAATGCCCAAATACCTCCGTCATCAACTGAGTAAATATGGCCGGTGCATTCATCAAACCAAACGGCATAACTGTAAACTCAAACTGGCCGAAGCTTGTGTTGAATGCCAGCTTGGAGATAGATGCATCATCCATTGCAATCTGATGATATCCACTCCTCATATCAATCTTGATAAACACTCGTGCTTCACCAAGCTTGTCCAGGATATCATCCACACGTGGCATCAGCATTTTATCCTTCACTGTCTTTTTGTTCAAAGCGCAGTAGTCAATACACATTCGCATTGAACTATCCTTCTTCTTCACAAGCAAGACCGAAGCACCAAACAAAGACTTACTTGGCTGAATAAATCCAAACTCAAGTAATTCTTTGACTTGTCGTTGAACTTCTTGCTCCTCCGCATAACTTAACCGAAATGGACGCCGGTAAATTGGTTGCGTCCCCGGCTCCAATGTAATCCCATGCTCCACACCTTGTAACGGAGGCAACCCATGAGGAAGTTCATGTGGAAAAACATCAGAAAACTCGTCTAGTACATCCCGTACTGCTGTTTCTCCCCCACACGTGCCTTGGTCCCCCAAGTCACGAACAAACAACAACTTGAAAGTGCTTTTCCATTATGACAAGCCCGCTTCAAAGATGTAGCAGAGAGCATAACAACTGGTGGTTGAATGCCCTCGCCAAACCACACATCTTTAACGCCACCATACTCTAGCGAGATACGCTTAATACTCCACTTTATCTCTGGATCCACCTTCACCAACCATGGCATCCCAAGAATGAAATCCACACGATGGATATCCGCGAGATAAAAAGTCTCCACAAGTGTGGTTTTGCCAACCAACACTTCCAGCCCCTCGACACAAGCATCGAAATGTTGAGCAGAGGTAGCTGCACCTTCCACTGTGTATGGAAGAACTCCGCGTGTGATCAGGCCATGCTCCGCAACAAACTTTGCAGAAACAAAGTTGTCATCGCTCCCACTATCCAGTAAAATCCGCACTGGATCACCACGGAATATGCCCTCCAGCATTAAAGCTGATTCACGCGTATCCTCGAGCTCCATCATGTTCCACACACAGTTGAGCTGACAAGCAATGACCGAAAGTCTCTTTCTCTGACCAGAATGGTCATTTTCGTCATCCTCACGCTGCAAAGTTTGGAACTTTTTAGTATCTGATTTACCGAGAGAAGAAGATTGGCCAATCTTCTTGTCCTAGTGCTTCCGCAATGATGACAACCATGTCTATAATTCTTCACAAAGAATTTCTGCTTCTTGGACCCCTTTGCATCTGAGGTAGTCACCACTGACTTCAACTTGTGATGTTTGTTCCCATCCTTGTGTTCACGGCGATCATCATGATGATTCTCAACAGAAGGACTCTGCGAACGCTTGCGAGACTTGTGCTTGTCATTGTCAAGTCGACAAGCCGCATCAAAGAGCTCCTCCAAACTCTTTGTAGGCTGAGAATGACGCAAGTGTTGCCGCATGCTCTCACTATGTAGGCCATCAATGAAGTAGAACTTGTTCTAATCTGGATCCTTCGTTGGAACACGACTAATCAAGCGAGTAAGCTTCTTAATATAATCCCCGAGTGTCATTTTCCCTTGCTGGAAATGTCAAAGTTTTGTACGAGCATTCTCCACGTCGTAATGAGGGGCAAAACGTAAACAGAAAGCAGCCTCAAACTCATACATGGTAGACACTGGTGGTTTTATATCCGCAACACGGGACTCCTCAAGCCAATTCCACCATCGAAGACCCGCATCACACAAAACCATCGGAATAGCCACTAAAGCCTCTGCATCTAGAGTTCCCTTAGCAGCCAAGAACTTCTTCACATTGGCTAGCCAAGCGAGACACTTATCCACACCACCATCACCGGAAAAAGTTGGAATCTTGAGTCTATCTACCAAAGAAGGCTTACTTGGAGCGGTACCCCGTCCAGCCTAGAGTGCCTCAACATGCCCACGCATGGTATCCATCATGCCATGCATTTCGTCTTGCATCTCTTGCTGATTTCAATTAAGGGCTCGCAACTCATGAACCACATCTTGAATGGTTCAAATCTCCGCAGCTTCATCAGCACCACCATCGACAATAGGATTCCAGCATTCAGCTTGGTCAACCATCGCAACCAACCTGTCTCTGATACCAATGTTATGATCCAGCGCAAAAAGACAAAGATCTAGTCGCCCTAGACTATGCTACTCCACCTCTTGAGGTTCCTCACCACCCAACCACCCCCGAGCTACCTCAAAAGCTCCATTGTGCCGCTGCTCCACTGTGAGCCCTAGGGTAGGTTAAGTCCCTTACCCTAACATACCTTAATATACCCTTGAGCCTCCCTTTGACCAATGTTGACCACATAGTCAAAGCTGGCGCCTAACAATGACATTCGGGATGATATCTATTGAGCTATCATATCCTGGCAATGCCAAACCTGCACACTCATCAACTCGTGTAATACTATGATAGCAAGAGTAGCGGCAGAGAGCACGGTAGTTATTGTTCCAGTAGCATGGTAGTAGATGTTCCAGGATGGAGTGTCACCTTGTAAAGATGGTAACCCATCAGGCAGGTCGAAGAATGTAAGGTCAATGCCGAAAGTATTGTTCATTCCCAATCCTCGCATCCATCAATGGAACATAGAAGACTCTCGGCTCACGTTGTTGGAAAGCTGAAAGTAGTCCCCAATAACTATTTCCACGTTGCCAACACTTCTTGTAGGAGAAAGAGGGCGAACCTGAATAGTGTTCAAAACCGGGAAATATTAAAGTTAATACATGTTTTTTTTCATACCTATTTATGTGAAACCGATGAAGATAACTCTTGGAGGTTATCCTCTATAGCAGTGGGGAGGGATGGAAAGAATGCATTTGTATGTTGACATATAGAGTGCTGGCTGGTTTCTCCGACATCTACAACCAAATTACAATAAGCAAGGTCATTGGAAATCAAGTTCTTACTCTCTTGGACGTCCTCACTATGGAGCTGCCTTGTATATTTCGAGTAGTCGGGGCTGGATGAGCAGCGGTAGTAGGATCTGGGGAATGAGCAACTGCTGTATGATAAGATGGGGTAGGAGAGTTTTCAGCTGGGTTCTCCACTCATTCGTCTTCGGTCTGCTCAATATGAATCTCGTCCTTGTCTTGAGGCATCTCCACTCCCTCCAAAAGTGCCTCTACAATAAAGTAGAAACATAAGTTACTACTAGGATATTTTACTCATCAAACCTGGATGACACTCGAGGTAGAGATCAAACTCAAAAGGTGATGATGGCATTTGCCTCCACAACTCCAAGTACAATGGACAAAGTTCTCACTCCCACACAGTGGAACACTGGAACTCTAGCTCATACATACCAAATTTCTTCCCACCAATTAAAAGCTTGAGAAAAACACTTGTTATGTACACTAGAGCACCTGGGCAATGAGTTAAATACCTACAAAACAGCCATGATTACATAAACAAGTCAATTTCTTGCAATATACCTATCTACCTTGTGGTGCGAATAAAATGGTTGGCCCAGCTGATTCTTGAAATCCATAGAGCTTGAGCTGCCATTAGGAAGCCATCCATCCCCAAGCTCTTGAAGGGAAGCTTAGACATATTCTGGAAGTGTTATGCTGGTGCATGCACTAGTAAGGAACTTCATATCCTATACTTGAAGTAGCTCCTCAGCAGCCACAATACTCTGAGTGATATAGAGCTTCTTCTTCATCACATTCTCAAGTTTGCTCTCCAACCTCTTATCATTGTTATGATGCCAAGTGTTGAGGAGCTCCAAGCAAGAGGTTTGTTCGTTGAAAGAGAGTTTGCTTTTTGTGATGTTATAGATCAATTCTTCATGTGTTTTACCATTTCCTTCAAGGACAAGGATTTCAAAGTGGAATGAGAAAGATAAAAGTGATTTACTGCCACAAGAGCATATCTTTGCAATGCAATCCAGCCAATCTTTATCGCATCAGATATCCGCAATCACAAGTAGCTTCTTCACCCTTGATTTCCTCAAGTTCAAAATGTGCTGCTCAATTTGTCGCAATTCAAGGTTCTTTTGCACCTCATCCGTCACTTGCATAATCTTCAAATATGAGTTTTGCTCTGCCTTGACAATTGGCTAAAAGGAAAACTTGTGAGTAAAAAACTCAAGTTCATGCAAGAAAAGGACACCTTTGCCCAGACTGCAACCAAAAAATCCATAGGCACCTGATACCAAGTAAGCAACTCTTGGCCTTTACGTGCTACAAGCTTTGCTTGAACTGCTTCCATAACCTCACGACTATACAACGTTTGAATTTCCTTGAGAGAAAGCATGCCAACATAATGAAGGTGCTCGATATCATGGACAAGGTATATGCTTGGAAAGCAAATTGATTAAGTCTATAATATAGGTTGTGTGAACAAAAGTTACTAGTAAGGGATTCTTACATGTTGATCTTGTGACATGCCAAGTTGAGCCTCACAACTTGGTTTTGATCCTTTGGCTCCACAAGTGTCATTGGAACACAAATATATCACTTGTCATCGTTTTGGAACTTCTCTTGGATACACCTCCAAAATGCAAGCCACTGGTGGTTTCCATTAATAATGAAGAACATCCAGCCTACAAAGGCTTGTCTCTCCTTGTGGCAGGCCATCAAAGTATCAAACTCCTGAGATTTCCTCTGCCATATTTGATCCGAAGTCTGCTTAATCTCAGGAGTAACTATGTCTATGCGATTTGTTCTGGGGAATGATGATGACACAATAAATGATCCAGTAGTGTGCCCGAATCCAACCTCTATGAAAGAGGTATAAAAAGCCATTTTGAGGTCATAGGCTGAGTGCACCTATTGACTCTACTTAAGATGGCAAAGTGGAATCTGAAGATGTTGGGATCCTTTCTAAGCCATTTCACCTAACACCCTGCTGATAGTTCGTTTTTGAATGAGCCTGGGTAGGTTTTGAGCTCATGAGCTCACGACTGCTCAAACACAAGGAAAACATTGGTTCGTCCTGAACCAACATCTTTTCATTTTTCAAATTTTGATTTAGTCTATATTTCCAAGTAAATTCGATCAATAAAATACAAATATAAATATAGATCCAAACACCAAAAGTGATCTAGAAACACTTCTCAAATGCTGCAATTATAAGGCTTGCCTGATGAATCTGATGGTCAACCTTAGGATCTTGGTTTAGTTCTTGCATAAAAATGTAATATAATGTAAAAATGTAATGTAAAAATGAATTATACCTATATGCTATGCGGCACAAGAAAAATGGTTAACCTAACTGGTTCTTGAAATCCATGGAGCTTGAGCTGCCATCAGGAAGCCATCCATCCCCAAACTCTTGAAGGGAAGCTTGGACATATTCTGGAAGTGTTATGCCAATGCAGGCACTAGTAAGGAACTTCGTATCCCATACTTGAAATAGCTCCTCAGCAGCCGCAATACGCTGAGTGATATAGAGCTCCTTCTTCATCACATTCTCAAGTTTGCTCTCCAACCTCTTATCATTGTTACGATGCCAAGTGTTGAGGAGCTCCAAGCAAGAGGTTTGTTCGTTGAAAGAGAGTTTGCTTTTTGTGATGTTATAGATCAATTCTTCATGTGTTTTACCATTTCCTGCAAGGACAAGGATTTCAAAGTGGAATGAGAAAGATAAAAGGGATTTACTGCCACAAGAGCATATCTTTGCAATGCAATCCAGCCAATCTTTATCGCATCAGATATCCGCAATCACAAGTAGCTTCTTCACCCTTGATTTCCTCAAGTTCAAAATGTGCTGCTCAATTTGTCGCAATTCAAGGTTCTTTTGCACCTCATCCGTCACTTGCATAATCTTCAAATATGAGTTTTGCTCTGCCTTGACAATTGGCTAAAAGGAAAACTTGTGAGTAAAAAACTCAAGTTCATGCAAGAAAAGGACACCTTTGCCCAGACTGCAACCAAAAAATCCATAGGCACCTGATACCAAGTAAGCAACTCTTGGCCTTTACGTGCTACAAGCTTTGCTTGAACTGCTTCCATAACCTCACGACTATACAGCATTTGGATTTCCTTGAGAGAAAGCATGCCAACATATTAAAGGTGCTCGATATCATGGACCAAGGTATGTGCTTGGAAAGCAAATTGATTAAGCCTGTAACATAGTTGGTGTGAACAAAAGTTACTAGTAAGGGATTCTTACATGTTGATCTTGTGACATGCCAAGTTGAGCCTCACAACTTGGTTTTGATCCTTTGGCTCCACAAGTGTCATTGGAACACAAATATATCACTTGTCATCATTTTGGAACTTCTCCTGGATCCCTCCAAAATGCAAACCACTGATGGTTTCCATCAATAATGAAGAACATCCAGCCTACAAAGGCTTGTGTCTCCTTGTGGCACGCTATCAAAGTATCAAACTCTTGAGATTTCCTCTGCCATATTTGATCCCAAGTCTGCTCAATCTCGTGAGTAACCATATCTATGCAATTTGTTTTAGGGAATGATGAGGACACAATAAAAGATCCAACAGTGTGCCCAAATCCAACCTCTATGAAAGAGGTATAAATAGCCATTTTGAGGTCATAGGCTGAGTGCACCCAGTGACCTTTCTTAAGACGGCAAAGTGGAATTTGAAGATGTTGGGATCCTTTCCAAGCCATTTCACCTAACACCTTGCTGATAGTTTGTTCTTGAGCTTGGAAAATAGTCTCGTGTACTCACTCATTCAAGATTGTGTCGACCTCTAGCATAGATACCACCTCATTTCTGTGACCTTCAGGAGCAGCAGCATGTCTGCCATTTCCACCACCAAGATCTGCCCCACCACCTATACCACCAGGTGCCTCATTTCTGCCACTAAGTTTTGCACCACCACCTATGGCACTACCACCAGCAGCTTCTCCTGTGCTATAGCTAGCTTTTGCATTTCCACACTCTCTAGAACCATTTGGCTCTTACATGCTAACACCTGGATCAAGATCAACCATTACTTGGATCTAGACACCACTACTCCCACTATGGTCTTCCTCCAAAACAGCGCTTTGAACTTGTGAGGTGTCCCTAGTGAATCTAGCACAACGATTTAGTCATTTTCCTGGAGAACAGGTCCATTGAGGTTGACCGGCACGCTTCTTCTATTGTGCCATGATTTATATATCTACATGAAAATGAAAGTTTTCTCTTATTTTCATTTTTTGTCACATTTAAATGTTGCATTTTTCCTAGGATCAACCACTTGATGACATTGCACTTACACCAACAATTAATCTCTCTGAGAGCAAACATTGGAGTTGGAGAGCTTTCGAAGCAGGGAAAGGAAAAGTGTCCCTCTATGAAGCTACACTCTCCAACCTCACAAGATCTCTTGAGCAGTCATCAAAAGCTTTGGTTGCACAGGAAGCAAGGTTTACTAGTACAAGTCCGAACTTAGACAAGCTTCGAGAGCGGGTTGGTAGAAGGACAACACCAGTAACCGAGTCAATATCTAAGATGGTGGGGGAAGTTGTTACTGGAACTCCTATGGAATCAAGTTATGAACCACTTGGGGACATGAGGACAGCTCCTTTGAAGCATCGATAGACATTTGGTGGGCCCAACATCACTCCTTCTAGCTCTCACCGTCCAAAGTTTGACTACCATTCTATTCCACGACACCAGAGAAGAACTAAGGAACATGGAGTGGAGGAAATGCCAATTGTTACACAAGTAAATCCAGTGCCAGAGGTTGAGAAGATTATTGCTCGTGAGCTAGTTTCTCGTACCAACTGGGCAATTCGAAGAGTCACTGCCAAGAGTAATGCATGTTGCTCTGGAATGATTAGGAGTCAAGGTTAGTGTCTTACATTTGTGCACTTGAGTTCAAGTTCTTCAGCAGTACCATGTTTCTGGGGCTGCCGAGTTCTAGGGGTAAAGGGCTGCCAATCAAATTGGATTTACTGTTGTGGGACTGATATTACTCATATAAACCGGATCCACAGCTCAAATATCTCGAAGCTAGATTCTGTGGCAGAGGAGTGGCCAATTGAGCGAAGTTGCAATCTTTTAAAAGAAGAGATTGAAAGTCTGCTAGTTTCATGTTGAAGACTTCCTCAAATGTTGCTATTAATACAACTATGCCACCAATGTCAACACTAGACAAACATACATGACCAACTAGAAATGGGAAGGCTGTACAATATAGGTCTTCCATTTCAAAAGGTGCACAAGAGAAGATCAAGCTGGCAAAGGCATTGAAATGCATAATCACAAGGATAAACTACATCAATGCTGTGGTTAAGGAGTTTGTTGTTGTGACTAAGTAGTCAAAGGGTACAAGTTACACTATCAAAATCTGTGAAAATCCATCTTGTACCTGTCCAGATTTTACACAGAGGGAGAACAGGTGAAAGGTATATTTAGTCTGCAAGCACATCTATTACATTTTTATGCAAGAACTAAACCAAGATCCTAAGGTTGACCATCAGATTCATCAGGCAAGCCTTATAATTGCAGCATTTGAGAAGTGTTTCTAGATCACTTTTGGTGTTTGGATCTATATTTATATTTGTATTTTATTGATCGAATTTACTTGGAAATATAGACTAAATCAAAATTTGAAAAATGAAAAGATGTTGGTTCAGGACGAACCAATGTTTTCCTTGTGTTTGAGCAGTCGTGAGCTCATGAGCTCAAAACCTACCCAGGCTCATTCAAAAACGAACTATCAGCAGGGTGTTAGGTGAAATGGCTTAGAAAGGATCCCAACATCTTCAGATTCCACTTTGCCATCTTAAGTAGAGTCAATAGGTGCACTCAGCCTATGACCTCAAAATGGCTTTTTATACCTCTTTCATAGAGGTTGGATTCGGGCACACTACTGGATCATTTATTGTGTCATCATCATTCCCCGGAACAAATCGCATAGACATAGTTACTCCTGAGATTAAGCAGACTTCGGATCAAATATGGCAGAGGAAATCTCAGGAGTTTGATACTTTGATGGCCTGCCACAAGGAGACACAAGCCTTTGTAGGCTGGATGTTCTTCATTATTAATGGAAACCACCAGTGGCTTGCATTTTGGAAGTGTATCCAAGAGAAGTTCCAAAACGATGACAAGTGATATATTTGTGTTCCAATGACACTTGTGGAGCCAAAGGATCAAAACCAAGTTGTGAGGCTCAACTTGGCATGTCACAAGATCAACATGTAAGAATCCCTTACTAGTAACTTTTGTTCACACAACCTATGTTATAGACTTAATCAATTTGCTTTCCAAGCATATACCTTGTCCATGATATCGAGCACCTTCATTATGTTGGCATGCTTTCTCTCAAGGAAATTCAAACGTTGTATAGTCGTGAGGTTATGGAAGCAGTTCAAGCAAAGCTTGTAGCACGTAAAGGCCAAGAGTTGCTTACTTGGTATCAGGTGCCTATGGATTTTTTGGTTGCAGTCTGGGCAAAGGTGTCCTTTTCTTGCATGAACTTGAGTTTTTTACTCACAAGTTTTCCTTTTAGCCAATTGTCAAGGCAGAGCAAAACTCATATTTGAAGATTATGCAAGTGACGGATGAGGTGCAAAAGAACCTTGAATTGCGACAAATTGAGCAACACATTTTGAACTTGAGGAAATCAAGGGTGAAGAAGCTACTTGTGATTGCGGATATCTGATGCGATAAAGATTGGCTGGATTGCATTGCAAAGATATGCTCTTGTGGCAGTAAATCACTTTTATCTTTCTCATTCCACTTTGAAATCCTTGTCCTTGAAGGAAATGGTAAAGCACCTAAAAAATTGATCTATAACATCGCAAAAAGCAAGCTCTCCTTCAATGAACAAACCTCATGCTTGGAGCTCCTCAACACTTGGCATCGTAACAATGATAAGAGGTTGGAGAGCAAACTTGAGAATGTGATGAAGAAGGAGCTCTATATCACTCAGCGTATTGCGGCTGCTGAGGAGCTATTTCAAGTATGGGATACGAAGTTCCTTACTAGTGCCTGCATTGGCATAACACTTCCAGAATATGTCCAAGCTTCCCTTCAAGAGTTTGGGGATGGATGGCTTCCTGATGGCAGCTCAAGCTCCATGGATTTCAAGAACCAGTTAGGTTAACCATTTTTCTTATGCCGCATAGCATATAGGTATAATTCAAAAAATTGACTTGCTTATTTAATCATGGCTCCTTTGTAGGTATTTAAATCATTGCCCAGGTTCTCTAGTGTACACAGCAAGTGATTTTCTCAAGCTCTTAATTGGTGAGAAGAAACTTGGCATCTATGAGCCAAAGTTCCATTGTCTCACTGTGTGGGAGTGAGAACTTTGTCCATGGTACTTGGAGTTGTGGAGGCAAATGCCATCGTCACCTTTTGAGCTTGATCTCTACCTCAAGTGTCATCTAGGTTTGATGAGTAAATTTTCCTAGCAATAACTTATGTTTCTACTTTATTGTAAAGGCACTTTTGGAGGGAGTGGAGATGCCTCAAGATAGGGACAAGATTCATATTGAGCAGACCAAAGATTAACAAGTGGAGAACCTGGCTGAAAACTCTCCTGCCCTATCTCATCCTATAGTAGTTGCTCATTCCCCAAATCCTACTGCCGCTGGTCGTCCAGCCCCGAGTCAACTCCATAGTGAGGATGTCCAAGAGAGTAAGAACTTGATTTTCAATGACCTTGCTTATTGTAATTTGGTTATAGATGTTGGAGAAACCAGCCAACACTCTATACATTGATGTATAAATGCATTCTTTCCATCCCTCCTTACTGCTACAAAGGATGACCTCCAAGAGTTATCTTCATCAGCTTCACATAAACATGTATGAAAAAAAACATGTATTAACTTTAATATTTCTTGGTTTTGAACACTATTCAAGTTCGCCCTCTTTCTCCTACGGGAAGTGTTGGCAATGTGGAAATAGTTATTGGGGACTACTTTCAGCTTTTCAACGACTTGAGCTGTGAGTTTTTATGTTTCATTGATGGCTGCGAGGATTGGGAATGATTAATACTTTCGACAATTACCTTATGTTCTTCTACTTTTCTGATGGTTTACCACATTTACAAAGCCACACTCCATCCTAGAACATCCTTTGACCAGACACTCCATCCTGGCATCCAAGGTGTTGTGATATGAGGGCATTATGCTAGTCATTCTTCCCCGTTCTTTATTTTGGGGAGGTCTTCTTGCAACGATGGTGGTGAATGATGACTCTTGGTTGAGTTTACATCAGGATGCCTACTCTCAAACATCCTAGTCGAAACAAAAGAAGCAAGTGGCCGAATCCAAAAGGTTTGCATTTCCTTATTTTTCATATCTTAAATTGATTGCTTCTTTTCATTGTAGGTTTTAGTATGTAACTACCATGCTTTCTACTGCTACTCTTGCTATCATAGTATTACACGAGTTGATGAGTTTGTAGGTTTGGCATTGCCAGGATATGATAGCTCAATAGATATCATCCCGAATGTCATTGACAAGGACCATCATATAGAGTTCCCTAGCTATTGACATCATTCACCAAAGGCCATGCAAGTCCTCTTAGAGTTGTCTTGTCCTCCTAAGGGGATTGTGCTTGATGCTACAGTAAGTTTTGGTTCGATGGTGCTAGCAGCTAAAGAAACTAGCTGTGCAGCATTTGCACTAAAGAAGGAGAGTGCATTTGAAGGTGTTCTTGGGACATTTTATAACAGATGATACTAAAGTATAAATTTCTCATTATAGTAATTCCATCATGGTTGTGTATATTAAGTGGATCGATGACATGGGTTATAATTTGTCATGTTATGCAGAAGGAATGGCACAAGCTTATATACAACAAGAGCCCATAGTTAGAGAGCATAATACTATACAAACTCCTCCTTTTGTGGATGTGGATGCCAAGGAAGACTAAGTTTAGTTTTTTTTTAATCAAATGTTTTAGTGGTAATATTTAGAGTTTCTTCTTTGACTTATGATATTTATTTTCTTATTGAACTTATAATATTTAGCTTTTTCTTAGACTGAAAATATGTCTTAAATTTTACATAGAATTGTTGGTTTGTCCTGAACCAATCATTTAAACATCAACTTTTGTATATAATGGACTATATTGACTTTCAGGTTCCACACCACTGTCCTATAGACACATGGCATGTGATACATTGTATATGACATGTGGCACATGGAGGGTTTAGGTTCCGCTTCGTGGTGTTATCCTATGGTAAATCACCATAGGATAAAGGGTAAAAACTATGTATGTTACAGTTGGTATCAGAAAATGAGTCTCAGCGAGTACTATTCAATGAGTTTGGGCAACTAGTCTCGTTGCATACGCAGAGATGAAAATGATGATCCGAGTGGGTACATGTTTGGGTGTAAAGGCTTCGCAATTGTTCCTTAGGTATGGATTTTGTTACCTTTTTGTACCATATTATATGAGCTTTCGCTTGGACTTATAAGAGGGATTGAGATGTTCCGTTTGCATGAGTTTATGCTAGAGCTTGTGAGTGAGGCACATTAGCAACTCGAAGATACACTTTGAGTTGGCAGGATTAATGTTAGCTTATCGGTGGTTCCATGAGTTGTTCCAGTGGTTCCATGAATTGTTCCAAGTATTGTGAGTGAAAGTAAACCTTCTCTAGGTTTGTTATAAGTGGTAAATAGGCTGGTTCGTAACTATTTAGCACAGCACTAGTGGATCCTTCCTAGGCATGATTACAAGTGGATCAATCAAGACTATAGGGATTAATCTATTGGTTTAAGTAGTCATTGCTGTGCTTTCTTATAAACTTTTCTTGGATTGGACTGAAGGCAGTGCGAACGCAAGCTTGAGGTTTAGTTAAAGATGAGACTGAAAAGAGAGTTGTCAAGGACGAAGGATCAAACACATAAATCATTTTCTCTCCTTGGAGATATGATTTACAATGAGGTGTGACTCATTGCTCATGTTCACAATATGCAATCAAGAGTCTCTACCTTGATGCATGTTGGAATTGATGGTCTTACAAATGATGATTTATGTGATGAATAGCAGTGAAACGCTATACCATTTTGTCTAGGCTTGCTATTGAAAGACTTGGGTTGCAATGCTCAATTCTTTTCCAAGGAACCTTGTTGTTGCTCCTTGAGTAGCTCAGTCTTGGATTAGTTTTAAGTTTGGTAAAAAAGAGAGTGGCATGAGCTTGTCTGTGTTGTGAACAAAAGTTAGTGGTATTGGGTGTTATAAATTTCTATCAATGAGGTGTAGCATTTATGTTGCATTTTGTTGAATTGAGTTGGCACTTGATAGTCACATAAATCTTTAAAGTAGTGACATGGGCATTGCTCGTAGTGTTGCTCAATTGATGATCAAGTCATTGTGATATTTATATCATATCCATGTGATTGTGAGTAATGTGTTTACGAAGTTGTTTGGTTAAACAATGATTAACCCCAAAGTGGTTGATAGTGAAGCTAGTCTATTTGCACGTAGTAGCATTGTAGTAGCTTTAACTGGATTTTCGGTGGTGGTCCATTATGCTAAGTTTAAGTTGGTATGTTGTTTCCTTGAGTTTGCCCATTAAGGTGTTGGAAAAGGGTTATAGCATTCATTTGCTATAGCTTGTCGGTTTATCCGTTAGCATTTGGAGTAGATTATTGGATGGAAGAGTGTAGTTAAAGCATTGACATCACTAACACTTGTGTTAGTAGAAGTGGCATTGTTGTTCAAGTGATAAGGAATTTTCCTTAAAGCTTGATTTTCCATGTCATTTTTCTTGTTAATGTTTAGGCTTCACATTGGATCTTGAAAGTGATTGAAGAAGAGAGTTAGTGCAATGTGGATATCTGAAGATGTGGTCTTTGTGATCAAGCTTTAGATATTTATTTTACATTTTACGGATGTCGGTGTTAGATGTCAGAAAAAAAATGGGCAAAGATGTTTGAGGCTTAAGCATACTATGGGTCATGAGAATTGATGTTGAGGTGAATCTATGTGAAGTTGTAGGTAGGAGGAAGTTGGTTGAGTCTTGAAAGTTTGTATTCTTGGACTGAGAGTCATTTTTTCTCTGGGATGGAAAATTTTCCATAAATTATTTTAAGCTTTTTCAATAGCTGATCTGTTGATCACTTTGCTCGAAAACCATTCCATTTTCGTAAGCCAGTACAAACTAGTGAAGGGGTTAGAGTTGCTTTTGGTTGGCTTAAACCTTAATAGATAGTTTGTATGATGTAACCCGAAAAGGATGTTGACTTTTGGATCTAAAACAATTGAGTTGGATAGAGTCTGGAGTTAGTGTAAAAAAGTGGCTGTTGCGCTTTTTTAAGAAGGGTGACCTTTGTGCTTTTCTTCTATAGCATTATGCTTGGTGGCAAGTTGCATTTTGCATTTTGTTAAGACTCTATGAGAGTAGTGAGCTCTCACTAATCTTGACTTGGTCTTGGTGGTCTTGTACCTTGGCTGAGGATGGTGATATCCAACTTAGTTGTTTGAGGTTGAGATGTTGGTACCCATACTATAGCTTTGTCTATGAAGAGGTTGTGTATCGATTTGAGTCCATCTCATGGTCTTCACTTTAGTTTCGACCAAGTGTTGATCATGCATAGCTAGCCTCTTCAATGCATGCTCGGAGCTATTGGCTAAATGTGTTGGTGAGCTTATTACTGTTAAATTGGATTTGAGTAGTCATTTAATTCGTGTTTGTCCATGAACCTTTATCTCATGTTTGAGGTATTACATTCATGTTGGATAAGTATATGACTTGATGATATGAGTTTAGTGTTTGGGTCTTGTAAAGGTAAGTTGAAAAGTGATTGTTGGTTGCTTTGTGACTAGTGATTACTTGTAGACTTTGTCAAGGATTTTTGATACTTGCTTCACTCGATGAAGGTTTAGTAGTGATGGGTTTGCTTTATCGGATGGTGTTGCGGAGGATCATGTCGTTAAACTTGCATGGGTTTTCCATGTTAGCATATCAACTCTACCTCTGTCGATATCATTTAGTTGCGTTCAGTTTGTAATGCTGGATTTCATTGAGTCTTGAACGTGGTGATTTACTCCTTGATGAAGTGTTATCTATAACTGAGTATTGTTGAAGAACTAATCTCGGATACCAAGTAAAGTATCTTTGACTTTGGTTAGCTTGGTTGCTAGAGAACTTTAGGTGGTGATTCACTCTTGCTTATTTCTAGCTTTGTTATGGTGTTGATAGCATTGAAGTGATGCTTTATCATTGACATTGTTGGTGTTGAAATTTGAGTGAAATGAGATGTCTCTCTGAAAAATTGATATTGAGTTTCATTAGTCTCAAGCTTCGTGTATAGGCCGTATTTCCACAGCTTTGCCAGCACCTTGCACACATGCTTGTTGTGCTCCTCTTGAGTTCTTGAGTAGATGAGGATGTCATCGAAGTAGACGATCACCATCTGATCAAGAAACTCTCAAAAGATGTCGTTTGCCATATGTTGAAAACTGTTGGAGCATTTTTCAAGCCAAACAGCATGACAGTGTACTCAGAGTGGCCATAGTAGGTTCGAAATGCAGTCTTCCATTCATCACCAGGCTGGATCTAAATCAAATTGTATGCTCTACAGAGGTAGATCTTGGTGAAGAAGCGGGCACCATCGAGGCGTTCCAACAAGTCCGAGATCAGGGGCAGCAGATAACAATTCCGAATAGTCACCTTGTTCAAACCTCAGTAGTCAATGACTAGCCGCAATCTCCCATCCTTCTTCTTGACAAAGAAGACAGGTGCTCCAGCTAGGGACTGCAAATGTTGAATATACCCCGATGCAAGGTTCTCGTCCACATACTTTTTGAGGGCCTTAAGCTCGAACGGGGATAACCTGTAGATAGGCCCCCACGGAAGTGACACTCCTTCCTGTAAATCAATGGGACAGTTGTAAAGCCAGTTTCCCATCGGTGTTATGCTGTCTCAACTCAAAGCGGATCAGGAATTTCATCCAGTCGCTTTCCATTCTCAAAAATTCCAGCCTATGGAGATCAATTATGAAATCCACGACAAGGAGCCCCTTGCTATTGTGGATTCCTTTGGAGAGTGGTGTCATTTCTTGGAGGGGCGAGCCATCAAACAACGGTCTGGATGGATCACAAAAGTCTCAAGTTCTTTGCCACTTCCCAAGTTTTGAGCCATCGTCAGGCAAGGTGGGCACAATTCCTGAGTCGGTTTAACTTTGTTAGAAAGTACAAACCTGGAAAGCTTCAGGGCCTTCCTGATGCTCTTTCAAGGAGCTCCTATCTCAGTCTCAGGCTTGGTAATCCTGCCTTCGATCAACAGGATTAGGTTATCCTCGGTCTTGATCAGCTTCAAATTATAGCAATTTCCCTGGCCCCTCAGGACTCCTCCTTGATGGACGTGATCAGAAACGATCTTCAATCTGATGACCTCGCCAATGGCATTTTCCCCCATCTTTAGGCTGGACAATCAGTGACTCCTGACTGCCGGCAATTTGACGAGTTTGAGTTCTTAGATGGCTTGTTGTACCATGGGGAGCAGCTTTACGTTCCTGAAGGTGATGCTCGAAGGTTGGTCCTGATGGTGTGCCACAATAACCCGACTGCTGGTCACTTCAGCATTGTGAAAACCTATAAGCTGGTTGCACGGGATTTTTGGTGGCCTCACATAGATGACTACATCAAAGCTTTTGTTACCTCCTGTGACACTTGCACCCGAAATAAGGTACCTTGCGACCTTCCTTCAAGTTTGCTTCGTTCCCTTCTAGTCCCTTCAGGTCCTTGGGAATCCATCTCCATGGATTTCTTGAGTGATCTTTTGAGTTCTAGAGGCTTCAACAGCATTTTAGTCATGGTGGATCACTTCACAAAGATGGCGCACTTCCTGCCATGTAATAAGGAGTTTTCGGGTGAGGACATGGCAAAACTAGTATTCAGGGAAATTTTCCAACTTCATGGGATTCCTGCAAATGTGGTTTCGGATTGGGGACCTCATTTCATCTCTCATTTTTGGCAACGGTTCTTGCAGTTGCTTGGAGTGAAAGCCAACCTCTCTTCGGCATATCATCCTCAAACTAATGGACAATCCAAGCGAACGATTTAGACGTTGGAACAATTCCTAAGGTGCTTCATCAACTATCATCAGGATGATTAGTTCGATATCCTTCTCCTTGCTGAGTTCTCCTATAACAACTCCGTTCACTCCTCCCTTCAAGTTTCCCCCTTCTTTGCAAACTCTGGCCGAAATCCCCGATTCAATCTCTCACTTCCTTCTCCATCTGAATCCTCTTGTTCAAATCCCCGCTCTGAGGCATTTGTTTCCAACCTCTAGGAAATCCACAACTCCATCTCCTTCCACCTCCATCATGCTCAGGAATCTCACAAAATATTCGCTAATGTCCATCGTCAGGATTGTCCCCCTTACAATTTCGAGGATAAAGTTTGGCTCGTCTGGCAAAATATCTCCACCACCAGGCCATGTCCCAAACTCAATTTTAAATGCCTTGGTCCTTTCCCTATCATTGCTATCATTAATCCTGTCACTTATCACTTTGCACTTCCCTCCTCATATCAAATTCACCCCGTTTTTCACTCCTCTTTCCTTAAACTTTATATTTCCAATCCTATTCCAAATCAGGTCATTCCTCCGCCTCCACCAGTGCAGCTCGAGGATGGGTCTGAGTACAAGGTTCAAGACATCCTTGATTCCAAGATCTCAGGGTCTAAACTCTATTATCTGGTAGACTGGAACGGTTATGGACCTGAGGAACACACTTGGGAACCTGCGGACAATCTAATTCATTCTCCTGACCTTGTTTAGGACTTTCACTGCCTCTATCTTTCTTGTCCTAGTCCTTATTCTTTTCATTCTCCATCTTCCGTCCCTCGACGCCCATTTCATCCTCCTCTTCATTCTCATTTATGTCCTCATTCCACTCATTCTTGAGGAGGTGTTGTCAGGAATCCCCCAATTCTTGCCACATTCCTAACTCTTGCCGGATTCCTGACCCGCAGACCACATTCCTAACTCTTGAGACACTTCCTTATTCCTAACTCTTTGATTTCCCATATGATTCCTGATTCTCGAACCACATTCCTAATGATGATGTGGTGCCTCCTCAACCTCAACTATATTTAGGCCATCCTCGATCCAAGAGTGGTGGAGCTTCATCAACCTATAGTATATATAGGTTAGCTTTGTTCCATTTCTCCACAATCTAAATCAATGCCATTCTAAGGCTTCTTCTTTGTCTCCACTAACTTTTCTCTTTGTCTTCTACATTTTCCAGTCCTAATCTTGTTGGGGGTCTTGACAGATGTCAGTCTCTAGAAATCACTCAAACTGGTACTTCATTGGATTTTTTCAGTGTGCAAGATTGATGCAAAGTGAATGGAAGTTAACAAAGGCACAGGTATCATTAAGAATGGTGTAGCCAGTGTTTGTACTTTAAAATTATCATCTATCATCAACCAAGTTACAGTGTTCCTAAATTTCAAAGAAGATACGAAGATGATTAGAATGCCTCCTTTGAACTATCAATATGAGTGTTTCATAGAGAAAAAAGAAGAAAATAAAAATGAATTCCTCAAAGACTATCAAGCTTAAAGTGAAAGAAAGTATTTTCCTTGCTTGAAGTGAAGCCAAAGTTTGGTGGAGAGTCTTGTATGAGACTTTGAGGTTATAATAAAACAATGGATAAATACAACTATGCAGCAAGCTTATAGATAATATATTGTACAAATAGAAAATAAAAGCACACTGTGGAATAGAAAATGAAAGTGCATAATACTTTAATCAGCCTTGAAGGTGACAACTTTTGGTGAGCTCTAATAAGAAGTGGTCTGTTGGTGGCTTCTATCTCTCTAAAATTTTGATTGCCCCAAGCATCCGAGTAGAAGTGAACATTTTTAGAAAATAACTAGAAGTGAGACCATATGCTTGGTCTATATAAGTGTCCTCCATGCAAACATTTTGGGGGTGGCCACTATCTGGATAGAATTGGCCATGGATCCACAAAGTTTGAAAGAACGTTCATTCATTCTCGCAATTGGTGATACCAACCAGTATCTCGCATTTATTTCTTGACCTAAACTTTTTGCAAACATAGCAGCCACAACAAATAGAAATTTCTTGAGGGTTTTCAGGGATGAAGTGGCCATGCACCTATTGACAAAACATGCACTATGAACCACTAGTAAACATCAAATTGAGTGGAAATCATAATTGCCATACCAAGATAGTACATATATAAGAAGTGGCTCACCACCTGAATGAAGATGTAGATCTACAATATGAACACATGCATATTGTGTTTCCTCAAAGGAAGCAATCAAATTCCATACGCTACGGTCTAAAATGCTATATAATTTGCCCTTAGCTAAAAAATCCCATTACAAACCCATAACTAAATAAAAACATTCTAAAATTAAGTAGTACAGGGCACTTGGCTGGAAGTGTGTGTGTGAATGCCTGGATCTGGCCATAGAGAAGGTTTAAAAAGAAAAAAAGCCAAGTGCCAATACTTGCTAAAATAGCAAAAGGACTTTAAAAATGTAATGGTTGTTTGAAGTCTTTTTGCACACTTATTCCTCAAGTTGTAAAGCACTATATTGGAATAGACTAAGTACCTAAAGCATTAAGCTGTGTAGGGTGCTTAGATCCTAGAAAGAAAGTGATTAAATTCTGCCTTATCAAGATGAACACAAACTTGGCTCACTAAGAAAAAGAGGTGCCATGGCAACCAACATTTACCTAATATAACAATAGCAAATGTTCTAACTGTTAGCTATCCGAATCTTTATATGGTAGAGCCAAAAGCAACACTTAAGAGTTCTATGGTGACATCCAACACAAGCTTGTATGCAAGCAAGTGATGGATCCAAGCTTCCATATCTACATCACCTAGAACTTGTTGCTACTGTGAAGAGATATCATCTGGCAATGACTGGTAATTATAATCTACATGGTCTTGAGACCCCACATTAGAATCACTGGCTACCACTGCCATTGGAAAGAGAGATCCTAAATGAGGCAATTGATTAACTTTGGGTTAATCACAGCCATTGGCCCAAAGCCCTACTTAATTTTTGCCATGTCATTAGGCACATGCAAAACTTGCAATAGCTTTTTCGCTTGATAGGACAAATGACAGGTGTAGTCATGGTCAACACTTTGCATGCGACACATGTTGCAGTGCCTTCCTCTCCCGCTGCGCCCCACGCAGCTTGGCCTGTCATTCAATGCAGCAAACATCAGCACTCCCTCCACCAGCACCCCATTCTCTGGTTGGATGCACAATCCTAGCTTGTCCGCTTGTGCTGTGAGCCCGAGGGTGGCAGGACTGGGAAATGCCCCTCATCTTTCTTCTACGGGATGCAGCTCTTGCAGCTCACCACGCAATCATTGAATTCATCCACCACCTTGTTCTTGAAAATGTCTCCGCATTGTATCTGAAAGTATTCGTGAATCACAACGATCAATCGATCCAAAAGAAGTTTTACAGAAAATCTCAAGACTTACCTGGCACTCAGTCTCATCAGGTCAATCGTTACAAGTTTGCAAGCATAGAGGATTTGAAATGCATCAAGCAAGCTCCAATCTAGAGAGAGAGAAAAAAACACTTGTCTTTCTTGAAGGACAAAAGAGAAGAATAAAATTACCGGCATTGCTTCCTGAAAAACTCCTAGCGATCCTAGAAGACAATCTTGAGAAGTATAACCTGCTTATAGTTTTTCTTTGGCTGCTTGATCCCCAATCTTTCTACAGCCCTCTTGCTCAAGCAATGCTGCTGCCAGGCGAGCCTAGTACCTAGAGGAGCACAGCATTCATCGCAAAAATGGATAAAAAGAAAATGAGAGAAAGATACCTGGTCACCACATCTAGAACTCTTCCAAACTGGCACATTGTCATGAAATCCAGCACCTGCCCAAAGATCTTAAACATCTCCATGCCGAAGATCTTGTTGCTATGGCCAATGAACACTATGTTCCAGTTGAGTAGTGCGTCTGGATGCTGTGACACCTTGCTCCACCACCAGGAGGATGATCGATCCTGCTCTAGTCGCTAGATCTTCCTCATGGCCTTGGGCTGCTGCTGCTGCTCGAGCAATCTTGATGCCTAGATGATAGTTGTTGTCACGGTCAACACTTTGCATGCGACACACATCACTGCGCCTTCTTCTCCCACCCCATGCAGATTGGCTGCCTCTCAATGGCCGGGAGCAAACATTAGCGTGATTATTCACTAACATATGGTTAAAGAAATAACCCCTTTACAGTTACCCCCTTATCAGACAGCTGCGATTGGCTGGATCTGGCAGCCCAAATTCCAATGCCATGTGGTGATGTGCATCTTGATAAAGCCATATAAAGTTGCCCATGAGTGAAAACTGGGTGGGGCAAGTAAACTCCAACTCAGTCAAATGTCTGTCCTTGGCATTTAAAGATTGTTAAGCAATAACCTAAATGGATTGGAAATTGTTTTCTGGACATTTCGAACAGAATTTTTGTATTTGATGGTATTAGTGTGATATGTGGGATAAAAACTCTTGTCCCTTTAAATTTCCCCATCACAATTTCACAGTCTAAAACATTTGGTAGTGCATTTTTCAAAATGAGACATGTGCCATTGCACAGTCCTGCTAATGGAGACATATTCCTTAGGAGGATAAAAATAGCACTTTGTTTGAAAGAGAGTTTATGTGGTGGGAGACCAAAAGGTGTGATAAAATTTAGGGATTCTATTGGAAAATTCTTAGGATGTTTAGTGTTAACAAATCAACACTTTTGTAGATATATGTATCACCTTGTAATCTAGAGATAATAGTGTTATTGATTGCAAATGTGTCATTGTTAAGTGGGGTAAGTATGACTTGATAGGGTTTGAAATATCAAGTACTGAAGGGTAGACAAAATCAATAATAGATGAATAAATTAGTTGTGTTTGAGGTAATAAAATGGAGTTAGAAGGTAAAGATGGTAAATTTGAAAATTTTCACCATTTCCGACTTTGAGAAGCCATTTAGCCCATGATTTATCACTTTCACCAAGTCACATATTTGTTTTCAAAGATAATTTTCTAAATAATCTCTATAATTTATTCATTCTTATAGAACTTGAAACAATTTATGCCCTATGTCCATGTGAAATGACTGGAAGTGTCTATCTAATATCCCTGCTAGTGACAACAATTATGGCACCAAAAGGTAATGATGTATTTTTAGGTCTCGCAACACTCGATCAATAGTAGTGAATGCATGAGTGTGAAAAATACTTATTTTATCCCATAACAATACGTTAGTAGTTTTGATTCTTAATATCTACTTCACTATTAACACTTATAGTAAAATTTGATGTTTCATTTATTGGAATAGAAAATATAAAAGTAATGTGTGAAGATTGGCCATTATAAAGTAAAGTACTTGCAATTTTTGTCTAAGCCATGCTAACAACATTTATTTTCTTCAGTTGTAAAATATTTATAAGAGTGTTAAGAAGAAATGTTTTACCAGTACCACCAGGGCCATCAATAAAAATGTATCGATTATGCTCAATTGGGTGATCAATAACATTAAAAATATCATAAAAAATATTTAATTTTTCTTGATTAAATTGAGGAATATTTTTGTTCAACATTTCGATATATTTGTGTTGAGTTGACATTATTTTCATCATCAAAATTTTCAAATTTGAAAGGTAGATGATAGTTTTGATTAATTTTGCTATGCATTTTCATTTTAATATTTATATCATGTAAAGCATGTTTATAATGAAAAATTGGATTTTTTTGTATGAAATCCTTAGAGAGGAAGTCTTTAAATTTATCCCATAAAAAGTAAGGATCTTTTGGAGTGTAAAAGATATAAAGTAATACAAATAATTGTCTTAATTGTGATAGCATTCTAAAAATGCAAGCATCTTCTAAACATTTTTTCCATTTGATATCATTAGTTATAAACCCCATTACATTTGCAACTTGTTGAAGTGTGTCATAATAAAATATTATTAACTATCTTGAGATCTTTGAAAAATGTAACACCTTTTTTATGGAGTAAGATGAAATGTAAATGATATAGTTCAACATTGGATGGTGACACATAATACATTTGGGGAATGACATTTTTTATATGTCAAATTTGCCAATTATGAGTATGAGGGTTAAATGTATAATATAAAGGGCTTTCAAGATATATATATATTGTTTAGCATTTGGGTCATTTATATTTAATTTAAACCATTTTTTCAACATTGTATCATTTTAAGTAGCTCTTTGAAATGCCATTTGTTCAAAACCTTATATAAAATAAACGTTTTGAAAATTTGGAAGATGGATAAGAAGATGGATTATATGGGTCAAATAACCATGCATTTTAAATTTAAAAAGTCTGCATACTGCTTTTGGAGCTAATACATAACATTTATTTAAAAAGTTGAGATTTCATCCCAATTTAAAATATTATTAGGTTGTTGAGTTGCTGAATGGATTTCAATTGTAGCACAATCATAACCTTTATAAACATAATGAAATAAGTATTTAATACTTTTTATAGTAGCACAAATCTTAATATTAATATGAGTATTATAATTTTTACAAAGGTATTTATTATATGGGAACTACCCAATGATTATCAATATAGCACATATTTTTAGAAATGTGTGGCCATTATCAGGTCTATAATAATCTGGATATCCATCAACACTAAAAATAGTTTCATAATTAAATTTTTTTGGATAACCTTTTCAGCAAGTGCCATTTTCCATGCAAAGACTATTAGGGTAAAGAGCCCGCATGGACCATGTATCACATAAGAGGTAATTATTTTAGAAATTTTAGGTTCATTTTGAGGATTAAGCAATTGTGCCATTATGTATTGATTAATAGCACCATAGTTTTTAATCTTGTTTTCATGAGATAAAATCCCTAGAAAGTGACAATGTGGAAGGCCTCTCTTTTGAAATTCAGTTTCCATATATAAGAGCAATATGGTTTCCAAAAATATGTTTTTAGTAATATCATTCAGGAATTCTTTAAGCTTGATATAAAATACTTTAGAAACCAAGTCTGGATGATCTTTAGGGCCTTCATTTGGATGTAAATTTTTAGAAATTTCTTGCCATTCGGGATTGCATGTAAAAGTAATGAAAAGATTTAGCTTTGAAAAATGAGTAACTATAGCCATTACATTTTGATAATTTTGTTGCATTGCTCTAGGGTCACCACCAAAACTTGAAGGTAAAATAATAATCTTGCCTGAATTTATATTTTCATTAGTAGCATGGTTTGCAACACAATCCATAAGACCAGTATGGATGTGTTGAAGGATGTGTTGATACAATATTATGATATATTTGACCATGGATTTTAAAGCAATAAGGACCATGACCTTTTACAATATCAATATTAGAAGACATAGATGCAAAAGCAAGAGCACTATTGTAGTTTTTAATATCAAATAGTAAAGGTGAAATTAGAGGTAGTATAACTTGGTTATTCTGGCAACATATTGAAGAGTTACAAACAAATGATAAACTACCAATATTAAAATTTATAATGTTAAAGTCATTATAAATACTATGGCTTGCTAGTGTGGTATTCATGGGTGGGAGTGGTGGATTTAATATTGCTTGATATATGTAATCATCATAATGACATGCATATAAAGTTCTAGATGCTTCTGACTGTCCAACTGATTGGTGTATATAATCATTATCATGATTAATATTTTTGTGTATAGAATCATTATCATGATTATTTTGAACAGCTATAGTATGTGTATCATGATCAATCATAGTTTCAGAGGCATCTAAATCTCCATTAGATTGTTTACTATGTCGTATGGCTCTCAAAAGATGGCAGAGGCAAGGCATTTTCAGTCAGTTTGATTATAGATTTGAAGCTTATATATATATATATATATATATATATATATATATATATATATATATATATATATATATATATATATTTTAATTGAGTTTGTATAGAAGTTTATGCAAAATAAAAATGCAGACTACAGTTGGATATATATAAAATTCACAACTATATAATGATCTGAAAGGAAAATATTAGACTTTTGAGAAGCACACTCAAGAACAACAAAATAACTCTAATGTTGTGTTTACCAATCTCTTGCCTCATAATCCACAGCTTTGCAATTCTGAGCTGCAGCCCTAAGTGTTGCTCTTACACCAGCATCAGGTTACCTGGCACAGCATCCCAGACACCTTAAAAAAGCCCATAAGCATGCATTGTGGAAACGGGCCTTCAGATCTCGAAAA
>NW_003314310.1:261834-280110 GCF_000143415.4 Selaginella moellendorffii
AAATCTCATCATAAAATACAAAGATATCCAAACTTACAACTTATCTCAATCTAAAAACGAAACTAAACCAGGTGATGCTTGTGGTGGCACCTTCTCCTTCTCCTTCTCTTTCAAGAGAACCCAGACATCAGTGCCGTGTTAGATTTCCAAAACTTCAGGAGCAGTGTTGGCTGGCACAGCCACTTGACAGCCCTACGTCAACTCGAAACACCTGGTTCCTACAAACGGAGTTGATCCCGAGCATGTGCTAAAACAACAATCCCTCACCAGGCCCAGCAGCAAAGGATTCCTTGAGAGAATCCGGGGATGAAGAGGGAGTGTCCTTGATAATTGCTTTCCTGTAGGCCAAAGCTATAGAGCTCTTGAGGCAGTGGCAAATAGGGATCAAAGCTTTTCTGAGTTGGAGATGAGCTAATTTGCCTCTCATAGTCCTGAGTTGATCTTGAGAGGAACCTGTATTGTGTGCCCAACTACTATTCTACTCACCCCTGTTACCTCCTCTAGGAGCTTATGACGCACAGACTCTCACGGGAATGCCCATCTGAGCAGAGCAGCCATGGAGCCCTAGGAGTGCATGGCATAACAGCTGTCACCACTCCTGGCCACACATGCATCCCACCCATTGGCTGCCACAACATTGAGCCAATATTCCCGCTAACCATGGGCACTGGCCCTGGCCCGGGCTTGGGGTGGCCTCCCCTTCCTGAGAACCATGGCTTCCGAGGCTGTCCTGGGCCTGTGATCGGATGGCTGCGGGGTCTGGGTCCTTTGTTCTTATTATTATAGATAATTATTTGCTGTATAATAGGAATCAAGCTTGAATATTCCTTTATTTAAGCCTAATTAATTAGCTAAGTATGCGTGTTTTAGATAATATAATCAATAAAAATTAAACTAATTGAGACCTTCAAATGGCCAAAATGGGCTTTTTTGTACACCTGATAAAAACAAAAACTAACATGAAGTGTAGGAAGAGAAATTTGTGAGCAGTAGCTAAGAATATGGCTTATCCTAAAGTTTTTTCAAATTTTTCCTTGCAGTTGTAATTTATAATAGTCACTAAAGTTTTTTTTATTGTTTAATAATTATATTTTTGTAGTGTTACGGTTAAAATACAATGTTACATAAGCTAAATCCATAATTTATTACTAATAACAACTCTAATTGGACACAATGATAAACTTTGATGATACTTTAGTTGCAACCACATCACCATACATAGCTCACCACTCATTTATATAACAATTATTTGTATTAGTACAAACTTCAATACTCTTTCCTTTATAGCTTTCATTACTAGCAATGTCAAAAATTAATTCTTAAACCCAATTTTCTTTAAGACTGTGAGTATGTTACCTATACTATTTTACATCTAAGTGTTGGAATGATATTCTACCAAAGCTTTGCCTAAAAATTTTAATGCACATTTTTGAATATAATTAATGTTTTATAAATAAAATTGAAATTTTTTTAATCAATTATCATTATTTGTTTTACCATTACTATCAGAAACCTGAATATACCATATGCAAAAAAATAGAAAAGGAGCCTTTCAGTTTTGGCACTTGCTCTTGATTCTAGAATCTAGAAAGTCCTTAAATCTCACCACCTAAGATAATTCCATCTGCAACTCTGCAATGGAGAAAAAATTTCAGATTATTTCTCAAAAAAACTCTCAGTTTTACTTTTTTTCACACTGAGCTTTGGCTCCAAACACTTGTGCATTGCCGTGTTCTTAACCCATCCGAACATTCTATGTGCATACGTCTTCTGAACTTGTTCTAGTTTCCTCATGTCTGCAGTAGAATCCAGAGAGATGTCGACCAGGTCTTTCACTTTGTCCTTGGATGAGAATGCATCCAAACCTGGAGTGCAAAAGATAACATCAAGTGATTGAAAATGAAACAGCACAAACATACCTTCAATGACCACAATGTGTTGGAGACGATCATCTGAAGCAAAATACCGTTCCCATGACTTGAATACCAGGTGTGATCTATCCCCATCATAGCCTTTTGTCCATCCCTGAGGCCTTCGCATTCTGGATGAAAGTCATGGAGAGCCATTGCCATGGAATGATTTGCAGGCGTCTTCTTCAGCAATGCTTCAGTGACAAGTTTCCTAGTTCTGTAACGAACACTGCTGGAAGGCACATGGGCCACATTCAAAACCAGACTGGCGTATGGCACCTTCAACCCAGTCCAACCTTGAGGCCATGCACTGCTACTGAACATCTGAGAAAACTCTGGAGAGCATTTAGCACATGCTAAATCAACATCATGTTTCTCTGTGTGTTTCACCTGCACCAAAATGAGTGTCATCGTCTCTAGGCTAAACGTGTCACCAAAGAACCCAACGATGACGATGTCTATGCCCCATTCATTTTCACAGCAAATGATTCCTACGCCAGCCTTTCCAAATTCAAGCAAATCTTTTGCGGTGAGCTCCTGCAGTCGAAAGTCGGTTTTCCTGAATAGCAAGCAAAAAAACTTGGCTTCACCCATGTTTCTGTGGATTTCTTCTTTACCACTTCCATCTATAGAGCCACCTGCTTGTTTTGTTTCCCCTTCACCTTCAGCATTGTGCGTACTTCCACCTGGAACTTTCGAGGCCGTCAGCGTTGGAGATGGCAACTTCACCTCAGGTGGCGGCGTCTTTACTTTGACCTGCGCTTTTTCTCCTGGAGCTTTGGACAGGGACGCTGAAGCCACCTGCGGCTGACCCGGAATTTTTTTGTTTACTTTAACCCTGCTTCCCCTTGTGCTACGCTTCAAAGCCGAGGCCAGAAGTGGTGGCATGTTTACTTCGACCTGCGCTTCTCCTCCACCACCTGGAGCTTTGGGGGTTGGAGATGCTGAATTCTGCTCACCTTCTCTAATAAGATCGGACAGCGACTTCACACTTAAGCCACGGCAAAGCTCGTCAAAAGTAAAGCACTTCCATGAATCTCTGTCTAGACTGTCCACTGCAAGAAGTAGCAGCACCTGTGCAACCAACTCGCCCCTGTAACCTCGATCAACCCATCCACGCTTCATCCCAGTTACAAGTGCCTCCAAGCACTCCTTCCACCCTGTCCCAACCTTCCCTTGTGCACGCAAAACCCGTGCTGCAGCCGCTGCAACCAGTGGCTCCGTAGCCCAATCCGTCCAAACAAGAGTCCGGTCATCAGAAATGGACATCACGCTAAGTAGGTGACTTGCAACCATATCAGTGATAATTGTGGCATGCGGATTGATGTCGATGCATACTCTGCAGCCCAGTGTAGCCAGACAAGCCTCATGTGATAGACCTCCGCTTTCAAGCATACACTTGTTGAACGAACCAGTGCCACCCAGGAGCTTATCTACAGCCAAAAGCAGCACGTCATCTGCACTTGCGGAAGCCTTCACCAATGCTTGCCACAGTGGCCGACCATAGCCGCAAAGACGACCCAGATCTTCAACTTGAGCAAGCAGAAGGCCACCTGTTTGTTCGTCCGATGGCAAGTCTGCCGAGAAAAAGCAGTACGCTGGATGTGCAACTAGCATTCCCGCCGCAGCCACTCGATCGCTACTAAACCCTAAACCGGATGCCTTATTGGGCGGCGCAAAATTGTTTAGCCTCCCGTTTGTGTCGGTGAACATCACCGACACACTTCCATTTTCAGGCAACACCCTGGAAGCCCTCCTTGCAGGAACAAATGCAGCAAGAGTTGTCGGATCAGCATGCAGAGTAAACCATCGGGCTTCGTCCATGACAAACAGGACCTTCAGTTTTCTTTTGGCAGGAGCTGGAACATTCGACAGTAGACCTTCAAGCGTGTTGTACTTCTTAAACACCTTACTTTCCCAGATGCCCCACATATTGGTTTTCTCGCCAGGCTTCTCTTTCAGGTCGACGTCAAGGCGATTAGCAAACTCCTCCCGGCCTTTGTTTCCTATCTCCATCTTCGCCTGTACCACGTCCCAAAAGTTCTTCCCAACCATGAGATCGTTCAAGAACTTCTTGGCATCCATGGGGTCCTCCCCGAAAGTCAGATGCAGAAGAGCCTCGATGCATGACACAAAGTAGTCAATGCAGAAGAGCATGAACCTGCTCTGCGACAAAAGCGTAGAACCCGAGCTGAGCAATTTGACGGCGTTTGTGTAGAAGAAGTCCGCAAAGGCAGACCTTGGAGGGTACGCGGTGCCAGATGAAGCGAATGAGCAGTAGATGACGAACACACCTAAATTCGCAAGCTCACAGGTAGTCCTCGACTTTCCCCAGCCACTCGACTGAACTAACGTGACAACAGGTGCTATCATGGCTTTCTTCATCTTCCACATGTCTCCTGTTTCTTCCAGCTTCTCACGCAACGACTCCACGTTGTCTAATCCCCCAACTCTTTGGTACTCCTGCGCAAATGCTGATTCGGCAATACCCTCCACTCTTTTCCAGTACTCAGGTGGCGGCTGGAGGATTTCAGAGAGCTCGCGTTCCAGTTTCGACATATCCTCCTGGAGTTGACTCGCCCGCACTTTCTCTGAGGCTATCTGCTCCTTTAGTTCGGCATCCTCCCCGGCTTCCCACAATTTGCATTCAAGGTCTAAAGCTCTATTTCGTTAAAGTGGGAATTGTCATTATCCCACTTGTAAAATAAGGTTTCCAAACCTTTATATAGTATATAAATATAACAAAATTCAACTGCATTGAGGCACATACCATTTATTTTAAACAAGGAAATGTCTACTCAATCACTTCTCCTCCCCCTGCCACTGCTTCACCTCTCTCTTCTCCTTGTCATCGTCGTCCAATTTCTTTCCATCCTTTTAATATTGGCTTAGTTGCTCCGAGTCTAGGTGGAGCCCAAGTCCCCATTCAATCTTTACTTTCCCCTTATTAATAAAACAACTTCGTAGACTTCCAATAACATGCTGTAACACTTCTAGTATAATGCAAATCCTCTCAAAGAATTGTCTTTTAATATTAATACAATGGCATGGAACCCCATGCCATAATAAGTTACATTTTTAAATAAATACATGCCATCTCAGACTGTTATTTTTTGCCTCCAACGCCTATACAATAATCTTGGAATTTCATCACTCTCCACACTATCAGGATTTAAACCCAATAATAATGCCATCTCTTCTCTAATACGTCCACGCTCATGTTCAGTGGTCGAAGAACCCATCCGGTTGAGCAGATTATGGAGATGCGGATAGTGCTTGGCTAGACAATATACATGCCATAAATGATGACTGGTGTCTGTCTGATCAAATGGCTTCTGATATACCGTTCCATCTGCCATTTGGTTGATTTCTGCAGCCACCTCCTGGACTGGCCGGTTCTCTATCACCATCGCTTCAAGCCGTTTTGCAAGGTCCCCCAGAACATACGGTTTCTTCTCCCTAGTTTCCATACTGCAAGAGATGGGGTGCACTGCATATGTGTGCGTGTTCGCTGCAGTTTTAATCGGCGAGTCATCGATGATGAGGATTTCACTTGACCTAGCAGTTCGGTTCATCACTACAGCCTCTGGCTTGACGAAGATGGGCTTGCTACCCCTCACATGGACCATAGTCAAGCAATCCTCCTGCGTTAGGAGAAAGTCAAATGGTAATATTACTCGCGTCTGATCGTGCATCATCTGTAGCAACGTTAATGCATTGTGGCGCATCATGGATGTCCAAACTCCCAATTGCAAATTGAACCCGGCCCTCTGTTTTAAGTGTCGCATGGTCATTATTAGATCCCGCAGTTTCTCCCGTGTGATTAATGTGAATCTGTCTCTTTTGACCAACTTGCGACCGCAGGCTTTGGAGGGTGCAGTGACATTCGAGGACGAGCCACGCTCATGGGAGAAAAGGACACCGTTTAGATCAAAAACGATACAGTACTTTTGCCGTGACTCTGAAATGAAATGCGTCAACATAAAAAATGGTACAAGTCAATTTTACCATCTACAATATTAGCGAATGGTGCTCCCGATGGTCGTTCAGAGGGTTTTGGTCGAGGAAACGTGAAGGGCGGAAATACTCTCCTCTGCAATGTGGGGTCAATCGCATCCGATGGCGTGTGGGCACATGCCATTTCAGCTGTAGACTCTGGTACAACTGGCTCAATAGTGGTATGGGGTGGTTCCGATGGCGTGTGATCACACGCCATTTCAGCTGGTGCCTCCGTTGGCAAAGTGGACATGACCGAACAGGCAGCAGGGGCGGTGTAGGGAGGTTCCAACGGCGCGTAGTCAGACGATTGGGCACACGTTGAGTCCGTTGGAAATGAGGATACGACCGGCTTGGCGGTTGGGGCGGCCTCATGCGGGTCCAATGGCGCCTGGTCACCGTCAGTTGGATACGTGGACAAGATTGACTCAGTGGTATGGGCAGCATCAAGTGGAGCGTGGTCAGCTTGCTTAGCATTGATATGGATAGTAGCCTCCACCAGCTCTAATGACTCTTGCAAGCAAGTAGAGTCCACTGGCGGATCCATATGCATGTCCAAATATCTCCCTTCGATTGAGATGGTATCCTCCCTACTGGCTACTAAAAACAAACTCATTAGCACATTGAATCGACTATACTGTATTTACCATCAACTGCTATTGGGCGCACTGCTGATTCTGAAGGATTGGACATACGTTTCAACCCTTGCTTGGCACTATCCTTCCTCGACACTAAAGGCTAGAGTTTGTATCTTAATTCAACTGAATAATCTCTACTTACCATTTCTTCTGCGACCTACATGGACAATGTTAGAAATGGTAAAAGGTTAGGAATGGATGTACTATTATTTACCTGATGGTTTGTCTTGTATGACCTTCCTCCGCTGCTCTTTGGCCACCTCAGGCTGGCCATCGTTGTCATCATCGTCATCGTCGTTATTGTGATCGTCACCATTGTGAGGACCATCCAAGTCCTCTTCGTCCTCCTCTTCTTCGTCTCCTCTTCTTTGTCCTCCTCTTCATCCTTCTGCTCTTCCTGCTCATTATCTTTCTCTGGCTCCTCATCCCCCTCCTGCATTTCTTCCATAGGCTGCTCAGGCTGGATGGCTTGTTTTTCCAGGACCATCTTGGGAAAATCATCTGGCCGAGTCTCCATCTCAAAATACAAGACATCCATAGCCTGTTTCAGTGCTTGACCTAGGACCGTATCCTCACCCGACTGTCTTAACATGGTTTCTGCACTTTCTTGCACCCTTCGAAGACGACGAGATGAGAAAAACGTGGCCCTGACTTGAAAAGCATCCCTCATCCATTGTACCTCTCCATTGAGATTGGGGAAGGGGAGTCTGCCATAGGAATCTGAGTCAGGAGGTGGTGACTGGCTCCTTTCACTCAGCCCTTGATCTGCAATGAATGGCATGAGCACACACGCCATAACCGCGAGGCATTACCTATCATCTTTTCGTTGCCCTTCTTCCTTTTCGAATCAAACGCCTCTGATCCCGACGACTGTCCAACGTGCTTTCGCTTTTTATGACCACTGTTAGTTTGAGCTTGACTAGTGCTTGCCTGTTTTGCCTTTGAAGAAGTGTCTCTTGCAAGGAATGGCATAAGACCACATGCCATTGCAAATATAATTTGTACCTCCTTTTTTCCTATTGCTTGTCTGTTTGTCGTTCTTCGACGCGCCACCAGTGCGCTTTTCAGTCCTCGTGTCTGAATATTCACAACGATCTATAATCAAAATGGCGTGAGGCCTCACGTGACCTTACCTTGTGTAGGTTGTGAGCTCGGCCTAACATCAGTAGCTGTTAACGCCGTTTCAGCATCTGGGGGTGGCCACGCTCCTGCATACAGAGCTTGTGAGATAACATTTAAACTTAAAGTGCGTACTCACCAGGTTCGCAGAGAAGATACTGTTTTTCTTTGGCAACTGTAATTATATGCTCCATTGAAGTCACCTCTTCAATGGAGTTTGTCACCGCAACACACGGGACACCCTTGAGTAGTGCAGCTCGAAAGAATAGTCCGCCGCAGTTGTACTCGACAATGCATTTGCCCTTGGTGTCACCCGCTATTGCGTTGAAGACCCAGCTGAGCATTTCCCATGCTGCACCTGGAGCTTTCTTTGGATTCGAAAGCTCCATAGCCGTCTTCAGTTCCTCAGGCACGGGTAAATTGACCTCCCTCAGATCAATTCGATCGGCCTTGTCGAACGAAGCTGGGAAGTCACTCCAGTCCCACTCTGCTGCAGGACCAATAACAAGGGCGAGTGTGAAGATGCGGACATTCGTCGGTATCTTCTTCTTAGCCATTATCCCATGGATCTCCCGCATCTCCTTGCCTTTCAACCGAGCCTTCACCTCGTTCAAGGCCTTCCAGAACTTGTGATAGGATTCGGAGTCGTAGATCATATAGTGGACTGAAGATTTCACCTCCGCAAGTCCCACCATTAAGTCAATGATGGAGCTGACTTCGTCTGCATGAGTGATCTCTTCGTTTGTGAAGTCCATCACACAAAAGATGTTCTTGACCTGCTCATCTCCGCGGGAAACGATGCTCCTCCACCTTTGATCCTCATCCGAATTCACGTATACCCGGTAAGGTTCTCGATAGGCCTCTACTGCAGGGTCGAGCTGTTTCTGAAGCCGGCGGTCGACATCCCTCTTAATGAAATTTGGATACTGATCCAACTTCTCAGCTTTACTTTTCGTGGCATCCCGCAGCAGATCGATGAACTTGGGGGCCCCCTTCACATACTCGTCGATGTCTTCATTTGACAAGTTCAGCTCTTCCATCATCTCTTGCGTGGTGTCGATGCTCACCCTCTCCACGGCCACTTGCTCGAAGCTCCAATCCTTCAATAGCGCACGAGCTCTCAGAGTCGTGCACAAGTCCTCGTATGTCACAATATGGCCGGGAGTCATTTTGGTCTTGTTGAAGACTACCTCACCACGTAGAAGAGCATTAGCCACTGTCAGAAGGTCGTCGTTGTCTAGAGACCGCGAGAAACGCAAGGCGTTGAGCTTCAAATCATTGGGCTTCCGGCCGTCCTCCACACCCATTGAGTTTAGCAACTCCCCGTCATGGTACCTCCTCAGCACATCTACCCATTTGTCAAAAACAACTTTTGTTGCGAGTAGAATGTTATGGATGCTGAGTGTGTCATTGACCCCCAGTGTTTTCGAGAGAAGACTCGAGAATTCCTGCAATGGAAATGGCATGAGGCCACATGCTATGCCACATGCAACGAGGCTTACCTGCCAGGCGCTAGTTGCTAGTGCACGTCCTTGTCCTGGTTTTTGTGGCTTCTTCAGTTGAACCCAGAGCTTTCGTGTTCGTGCCAATGTCTTGTGCAGACCCGATTTGTAGCACGTTTCTTGCTTGACATTCTGCGCGTGGGAGATGGATATGATAGATCGGAGGGGCGAGTTGCCTTTTATCATGCGGACAACTCTTGTCTTGAAGACTTTCTTCACCTCCTCGCCCACCATAATATCCAGAACTATCTCTTGCATCGCCAAGCTAGAATGCTGCCTGGAGACGGCATAGAACCGGATGTTCTAATCGTCCAACACCTTCCTATTGATCAAGTTTGGAAACCTCGTCTCGCCCTTCATTGTTTGGTAGTAGGGGATCACGTCTGCGATGTCGGGTGTTACTGGACTTGCCAGCATCTTCTGCTTCAGTTTCTCCACCCACTCATCAGATACTAGCCTGTGGTTGTATTTGCTTTGGATGTCGATACGGCTCACGTCGATTGTATATACTTTGTTGGAATAGTAACAAGTACTATTATCTGCGACGATTTTTGCTGCCTCTTCTTGCTCTTTCTGCTCTTTGCGGCTCTTCTTTTTGGTGGGTGTAGTGTTCGAACCCGAGGCAATGGCATCACCGAGTAGCTTCTTTTTTGGAGCAGCAGAGTCGGACGTCGGCTTGAGCTTGACCACCCTTTTCTGCTTCGGGGTAGTTTCCAGATCGACCCCCTTCCCCTTCGCTTCGCGAACTGGAGGCACTCTCAACGGCTCAATGTTGGAATATAGTTTTTGAACATTGCCGTAGGTGAGGTCCGTGGATTCCATGTGATCTTCATAGACCCGCAGCGTCTTTGAAATTGTGGGCCTCCTGGACAACCTCTCCCTAGCTCCCTCTAGGAATTCCTCATAGCCGCTGCCCCCCTCCGGGAAGCCGCTAGGATGTGCAAAGTGGATCTTGAAGGCGGATGCTGTCTCTACCACAAGTGCCAGTCCATATTCTTGCATGGAACTGCATGGAGTGTCTGTCACTTGGATGAGGATCCCCATGCATTCTTTTCTCCCACCATCTGTGTTGTACAGCATCAGATCCTCGCCTTCCATCCCGAAAGTCCAACTGGTGAGCTCCTCCCCCTTCTCTGCATCCACATTGACAGTGGCTGGAAGAAGAACGCAATTCCTCGCCTGTTCAGAAATGCACAACAATTAGAGCTGACAGATGAAAAGCTAGCAGCTGGAAATAACGTGAGGCCACACGCCATTCACCACTGCATCAGATGTCTTGAGGCTGCATCCTAAGATGGCGTGAGGCTACACGCCATCTGTAACCGGACTGCACTCGAGAGCCCAATCGGTGCATGCCAATGTTGCTACTGAATGGCATGTGGCCTCATGCCATTTTCTACTTGGCCTAAAAGACTTACCATTTGAAGCCGAATGGAGGCCGTGACAATCGAGGCCGAACTCGCTGGCGAATGTGCACTGTGTGTGCAGCAGATCGTAGCAGCAAGGCTACTCTGCCACTTACAGTTGGAGAGTGGCACTGAAATCTCCCGGGACGCCAAGTGGGCTGCGTGTGGGTGGCGGAGTGGGCGGCGGAGTTGGCGGCGAAGTTACAAACTGGGTGTGTCTTGAAGTGGACGCCGATGCACACGAGCGCGATGCGAGCGCGAGTGTGATGCAAGCACGAGTGGACGCCAATGCACACGAGAAACCTGTAGAGAAGTGAGCGTGATCGCGAGTGGGAGCGCGATGCGAGCGGGAGCGCGAGTGTGATGCGAGCGCGAGCGTGAGTATGAAGCAAAATGCAAAACCTAACCTCACACGCGCGAAATGTCACAACGGTTGGTAATCCCGCCACGTCATCATTCCTCGGACTTGGGCGCCACCATTAATTTCTGGATTTCCGCGCGCATGCAAGCACGCAAAATCCAAAAGAAATCCGCAACGTCATCATTCCTCGGACTGCATGCACGCGAAATCCAAAAGAAAGATCATGATTGGGATATCATTTAATACCCTCGCTATATTTATACCATGCATGATTGGATATTCCAAAGCATCTTGTATTTCCAAAAATGGCAGATGTTCAGCTAAATAAAGAAATTCTATCTATTTCTATTTTTCTCTCAAATCAATATTATAGCGTGTGGGCTCATGCAATTTTGAACCAAAGAAACCCAAAAAACCCTAAACATTTTAAACCCAAAAATCCAGGCGTTCTGTGGCGTTATTCCTTAAATGGTGTGTGGGCGCATGCCATTTTCAGGGCCAAATGCTGAATGGAGAAAAATTCCCTTTCAGTACAAATGCTACAAGAGGCAGATGCCGAGCACAAAGGACTGTAACTACCTCACATGACACAGATAAACTTTTCTCTATTTGGCAAAGATAAACTTTATAGCGTGTGGGCTCATGCAATTTTGAACCCAAAAAATGCACCAAAAAATTCTCGGCGTCATCTGGCGTTATCTCTTGAATGGCGTGGGGCCGCATGCCATTTTCAGGGGCACATAGGAGTATATTCCTAGGATATTCTGACACGCGCGAGATTGTTTTGAGTTTTCTGGAGATCCAACCGTTAGATGGCAACTAGATTTTACAGAATGGTATACAATGTCTTTCTTGATGACCTTGCAAAGAAGCATCTCGATCGGACACCACATGAGACCACACGAGCCTTACAATGTTTCAGGGGCATTTGCCATAGATCCGACCGTTATTTTGCTCCAAGATTTTACAGTTTGGTGTGCATTGACCTTTCCATCGACACTGCAAAGGGACATCACAATCAGATGTGGGATCATAAGAAACTAACTTCACTAACTCTGGTTTCACCAAGATCTACGTAAGGAGTTATGAAATGAAAGGACCCTCTCTATTGAAATGTGTTTATGGTCCTAGGGGCATTGTGACATATTAAAGGATTTTGCATCAAGTTCTGTATTTACATGTTTATCAAGCTACTAAATTGCTAAACCCTAAACCCTAAACCCTAAACATGTGGCAAATGCTGCGTGAAGAAAGATGCCCTTTCTAGGCAAATGCTGTAAGAGGCAGATGCCGAGTAGATGTATCTCAGGCTAGCGAAGGGGACAAACGAAAGCTAGCTATAAACATGACGGGATGCAAATAGATTTAAAAAACCATAATTGAAAACATTGAAAATGCAAAAAGAAAGGTTTATAATATTTTTGAATTTTAAGCAACCAAAGGAATGTAAGTAGGGCATGTGTTTGTAAGTTTAAAAATGCCTCAACCACTTAAATTCCCAAGTAAATAAAGCTGTTTCTATTTTTGGTACAGGTAAACTTTATAGCGTGTGGGCTCATGCAATTTTGAACCCAAAAATGCACCAAAAAATGCTCGACTAGCATTATTCTTTGAATGGTGTGTGGCCTTATATTGCCATAAATGGATGTACACACAGAGCATAATTATTCCTTTACACGGCGAATAATCTTGGCGCGGATCGCTGACATGGCATGGCAAAGTTCGAATCACTGACATGGCACAGCTAGATCGAGGCAAGGACATGATGTGACAAAGTTCAACCTCCGACAACAAAGTCTAGAAGCTACTTAGTTTGAAATTTGTCAGAGGAGTCATAAGATCTGGTTTGTCAGAGGATTTGATGTGACATTCAAGCGTGTGTTATTTTTGAATTCTCGAACTCATTCCTAGGTCTATCATTTTTGTGCGCCGTGTTCTTGGTTCCGCTGAGCGCAGTGAGCGCTGCTTGTGTAAGCGGCGTTGTGGGCTGTGGTTTATGTGTCTACGAGCGGTTGCGGCATTGCGAGCGCCATTGCGGGCGGCAGTTTATGCGAGTGGCAGTTTGTGCGAGCGGCGCTACGAGCAGTTGCGGTGTTGCGAGCGGCGCTACGAGTAGTTGCGGTGTTGCGAGCGGCACTGTCTTTGGTGTGGCTACCGCTTCCTCTTGATATTCGGCACTTGTGCTTCCTGGTATGTTCACCATGGAATGGCTTAGGACCACATTTAGAAATGGCATGAGGCCACATGCTATCTTGGGCCCTTGCAATTTCATGGCTAGCGTATTGTCATGTATGTTTTTACTTGCCTGCAGCTGTGTGTATATCAAGATGGCATGAGGCCTCATGCCAATTTTGTGAATGCAAAATTTCACGTGGGTGTCAATAGCATGTTTGAATAATGGCATGTGGCCTCATGCTATTGAGGTTGTTTGGTATGTTATGATTTAGGCCATTCTCCAATCATTTTTTGTATGGTCTTAACTTCTTTTCTGCACTTTCAGAATGGCCTTCAAGGTTGGGGAAAAGGTTTACATTTTGAATGGTGGGAAGAGAGTTGCAAAAGGGACCTTTGTGTCTATGGATCGAAACTTTGTTATACACTGTCAAAGGCTTGGGGAAGGCAATGCTGCTGTATCAGTAGAGACTGTCTTCGATGGGAATGTGGTCGCTATTGAACGAGGAGAGATGGTCGTTGGGGTAAATGTTGTTGTTGCCTTGAAAAATCTTCAGAAGAAAGCAGATGTTGGGGACAGCGCAAGTGCGACGCATGTTCCCTCCGTGGATCTTAAGAACCGTGCTACATGGATTTAGGCGAAGGTGTTTCTAAACAACCCCGAGGGGGAGGTGGTAGCTGAGGGCTTAGCCACAGTTGTCGATCCAAGAGATGCGGTTGCTAATCAAGAATTGGGCTGGGATGATATTGGAGTTGCGATTTTAGAGGTTGTTGACACAGAAGAAAACAGTCTGACTATTGGAAGCATTGTGCGGTGGAAATTGAGGCACTTAGTGTTTGAGAATGTGAAGGATTCACAATCAAACACCACTAAAACTGATGACAGAACATCTCTTCATGGGAAAAGAAAGTACACCTTCCTAAAGCGCAGCCAAAGGGATCTGAGCAACGAACCGAAAAGGCAGAAAATGGCGATGGAGGTTCGAATGGTCTCGACAGTTGCTTGTTGCAAGAGGAGGTGCTGTCAACATGCTGATTGTGATGCTATTGAAGAGGAGAGAGCAAGATACAAGACATTGTCCTGGAAGGCAGCTCGCAATTTTGTGTATGAGGCATTACGGTCATCTGTTGATGCTTCAGAACATCAGGTGGGGGGCATGGTCTTCCAGAGGGGTTTGGTCTGCATGAAGGCATGGAGAATCATTTATGGAGTCCCTCGAACCACATTCTACAGAATCAAAACTGAGTTCGAGGAACAAAGGGTTCAACAGGCAGTCCATGGGAACGACGGTACGCACAAAACCAGGGGTCATGTTGTATATGGAGAGGCAATCTTGAAGAGGTTTGTCGAGACATGTAGCGAGCAGCAACCACATAAAACCCGCCTCTTGGAAGATGGAACACGAGACACCCAACGAGTTCTCCCTTCCATGTATACCAAGGGGGCCATATTGGAAGATGTGAATCGGGAACTCCAAAGTAATGGCTACAGGAAGCTGAGCCAATCTAGATTTAGTAGATTGTGGAGCAACAGGTTCAGGGATGTGAGTATAGGAAAGTACTCCAGCTTTTCAAAGTGTGACGAGTGCACTACTATCAAAATGGCTTTGTCGAAGAATTCTTGCAGCGCTCAAGAGCGAGAGACGTTGGTTAGAAGGCGGCTCGACCACAACATCGAGCAGAGAAGCTGCAGGACTGCATATTATCATAATAGGATTCTCTCCATGGAGAGACCTGACTCTTACCTCTGCATCATCCACGACAAAATGGACCAGAAAAAGACGTGCTTACCTCGACTCAATCCTGCCCCCAAGGCAATCTCTTCATCCATGCAGCTGCCTGTGTCTCTGTTTGGCATAATCGCTCATGGGCATGGTGCCCAGAACTATGGGAACTTCTTTGTACCTCTATGGGGTGGCGGGGGTGCAAACATGATGATTGCGTCCCTAGCAAAACACTTAAGGTCTCTGCAAAGTGCGCAGACTGAGCTGAACAGCCAACCCTTGCATAAGGCCCTTGTCGATCGAACCCCATACAGGGTTCAGCTAGAGGAGGAGCAAAGGCTTGTAGTATCGCGTGGGGCCCCATGCCATCCCAGTGAATATGTTGGCCGTCAGATTGTAGGGTTATCACGTGAGGCCTCATGCCATTCCGACGAGGCTGGTCGCCCGGTGAATGCACAGCCTCATCCAAGCGAAGCAGAATCTCAAGGAAGTTCTTGCGGCCGATGTGGCCTTCCACCCCATCTTCTGCTCCAAACAGACAATGCTGGCAGTGAGAACAAAAACATGTACGTCTTCGCGTACTTGGCGATGCTTGTTGCCAAAGGCATATTTGAAACGGTTACACTTGTCTTTCTCATGGTTGGGCACACTCATAAAGACGTCGATGCCATGTTCAGTCACCTGGCAGAGTCCCTCCGGCGATCCAATGTCCTCACCCTCCCACAACTCTACGATGAATTCCAAAATTGCATCAAAGGCACTGTTGAAGCTGCACTTCTGACAGAGGTTCCAGACTTTAAGGGGTTTGTAAGAGGCTACATCAGGGACGGATCCGAAACGCTGATTGGCCACTCCAAGCCTCTTCAGTTTCATTTCAGCATGTGTGACGGTGCTCCAGTGATGAGGTACAAGATGAGAGAATGGGACACAGTGTGGCTGCCAGTGGACGGCATTGAACTCTTCAAGAGAGATCCCATAACTGGGGAACCTATGATTCCTCAGGGTTCCCCACGGCCAATGCACCCGGATGGACTCAAAGACCAGGAAAGTATAGTGGCCGGGATTAGACAGCATATTGCCTTCTGGAAGAGGGGGTTGGTGTTTAGTGGAGAATCCTATTTTCAGAGGTGCAAGCCTTTGCTCGAATACTGGGAGAAGATTATATCTGCTATCCAAAATGGGCCGGTTGTATATGAAGAATTGGAAGAGTCCTTTTGGCCAGAACCCAGAGCACCAGATAGTAGCAGAACAATGTCCTCTGGAAATGCAGTGACAGATAACGATGTTGAGGATCACTATTGTGGGCCGAGGAACAAGAGGCCGGATTCAGCATTCAATCCAGTACAGGTCTGCAAAGGAATGGTCGTGCTTGTCAGACCCAGTAATAAAAAACAAATGATATGGGTGGGGCGCTGCATCACTGATGCAGAGGAGGACGCGGAAACTAACTCCTTCAATATAACTGTGGAGTGGTTCAAGCCAAGTTCCGGATATACGAAGGATTGCCTAGAAAAGAGATGGGTGCTGAATCCAAGGGATCCCAGCATGAGCATATCGGTGGATAATGTTGTGCATGGTTGGATGCGGAAGCAGAGTGCCACCATCACCTTGCCAGGCCATGCAAGAGATGCAGCAAGAGCATTCATAACCCGGGTTCAAGGTGAGATTCATTAATATTCCTTTACTAAGTTTCTAATGTATTTTATTTCAAGGTGAACAATCCGAATCTGAATCAGAGGAGGCGTGATGGCATGTGGCCTGAGATGATGTGACATATGCATTTACCAATCACACGTGCATAAATCTAATAATATGGCGTGTGGCCCATATTAATGGCACATAAACCCATATTGTGGGCTTACGTGCTTTATGTACCATCATTCCCTTGCAGCGTGTGTGTTGGTTTCCTTTTATAACACAACGAACTCCATATTTTAGGGTGAAGAGCGTTTTCATGGCAAGCACAAAATCTATAAGTGAGGCAGAAAAGGAGACGGAGAAGGAGATAGGTGAAGATGTAGAATATATAAGTCTTCCAAACTCCCCGTACTATACTCCAGGTGATCATTTTTCTGAACAAACGGCAACATTAATAACTATCGAGAACGCCCCAGTAACGTCAGAGACAACAATCCAAAGCAAAACAACTGACCCGGAGAAGGATGATAGTACCGCTGAGAGTACCAAAAAGGAGGTGTCCACTAGCGCTTAGGCTTATAATGGCGTGTGCCCTCATGCCATTTACTTGATCACCAAATACCTTTTTCCCTTTGCACTAGTATATCTTAATACCGGTCTGAGAAATAGAATGGCCCTCAGGCCTTTTACTAAATCACCTTTGAAAGAAATGCAAGCCTCTATGTCGTAAAAAAAAGGTACTAGAGAAACTCCTTAATAATATGAATGTTATTTAGTTTCATGAAAATACACTAAGGGTCAAATGAGTTAAATGACTTCTCCAGACTAGCAATGCCTCTTGCTACACCTTCACAATTAGATTCGTTAGAAAAAGATAACATTGAATAATATCTAAATGTTCTCACCATTAAGTGATATGTCTGGCTAATAGGAATGACGTTCATCTTGGAAAGCTCACCACACGCTCAATGAACAAACAAATAGTGTGTGCGCGCATGCCATCGCTCTTCTTTAGCTTCAGATTCGGCTTATTCACCTTGACAATGAGATTTATTATACAACCAGATGGACTCAGTCTGGACATAAAGTCACCGCGCTAGTCACCATGCCCCAGATATGTCTAGCCCCTGGACAAAAAACATATAATTTCACGTCATTTTCAAATACTTGAAAATTTGTACCTAGTCCCATTTTACTGAATAAATCCCACTTTAACGAAATAGAGCATTCTACAATTTCCATAAGTGCCCTCTGCAGACGACGTTTCACATGAATAATCTCACCTGTTTTAAGTCGCTTTTTCTCCTTCTGCTCTCCCTCTTCATCCGGCTCTCGCCCACACTTTCTAGATGAAGAGGCGTCCATCGCCGCCGTAAAAACTAACATTAGGTCTTTTGAAACAATTGTCACCGTTCAACCAACGACAGCCGTCAGATCAATAGATTATTAAGTGAAAGCTTATAAAATAATAGAGCTTATACTTATAAATATTATGGAGTTAAAGTTCTATCCATATATGTATATAAAAATATGTATAGAAGCATAAAATAATTAATGAAAAAAATATTTTAAATAAAAATTATACAAATGTTGTGGCTATATAAATAGAATGAAATTTTGCATATTTTTATTATTGTGGAAGTCCAAAGTATCATAGAAGCTAATTTATTTAGATAAATTAATATATCTTCTATTGCATTTATCTTTTTTTATCATATATATATATATATATATATATATATATATATATATGTATATATATATATATATATGTATATATATATATATATATATATATATATATATGTCT
>NW_003314310.1:280432-283433 GCF_000143415.4 Selaginella moellendorffii
GCTATCGGATTGATTTCAATTTAGACCGCTCGCTCCTGTATATAAACTAGGGTTTTTGGGTTAATTGATATACACCATTTTTTGTGAATCCCTTTTCATATTACATGCACTCATATATATACACACACACACACACACACATATATATATAAACGTATATATATACATATATATATATATGTGTGTGTGTGTGTGTGTGTATATATATACATATATTATATAATTGATATATATATCTCTGTGTGTGTGTGTGTGTGTATGTGAGTGCATGTAATATGAAAACGGAATACAAAAAATATGCATATCAATTAACTCAAAAACCCTATCTTATATACAGGAGTAAGTGGTCTGGATTGAAACCAATTTGATAGCTACTAAAAGCCCACTATGCTAATATTACTATATGGCATCATAGCTGTACATTTGGACCTCATATAGGACCTCTTATATATATATATATATATATATATATATATATATAAATAAAAGAGGTTTATGAAAAATTTATATATATAAAATTTAAGCATTGGGTATAATAGTTATAAAATTTAAAAATATTATTGAATATTATCTTCAGTTTTTTAAAATAAATCATATTTTAAGGTTTTAAATACATGTGTATATATATATATGTATTATATGTATGTATATATGTATTACCTTACCTAAGTAATACATTAATTATAATACTAAAACATATAAACTGTCCATTTGGGATTGAATCTATTCTTGTATATAAGTAGGGGCTTAAACCCTAATTAATATATCTATTCCTGTATCTTAAGCACTCACAATTCTAGAGTTGAGGGGCACTACAATTTATCCATAAAGGGCAAAGCTTTTTAGCAGTGCTTTGCTTTAGTGTTCAGAATTGTGCTTTTGTATTCTTATTTCTTTATTTTCTTTTAGATCTAGATTTGTATTAGCTTTTTGTAAGATTTAGAATTCTAGCTATCGTTGTGCTTAGATTTGCTCTTTCTTTTGATTTTCATTGCATTCTCTTCTTCTACCACGCCACGCCATCATCGATCAAAGAGTATGTTACTTGAGGTTGCTAATGCTACTCTATTGGATTAAACTTTTGGTGTAATCATGTTGGTATTGCACCTATCTTTAGTGTGTTACCATTTCCAGCTTCCATGGGACATGATTACATAGTTTGTCTTATTCTCGGTGTTTCGCCATTTCCTGTTGATGTAAAGTGTGATTGTGACATTGATTGGTGAGTTATGGATGATGCAATCCAATTTCTTGGAGAATATTCAAGGATCAAGTTTATGGGAAGATGATGTGTATAAGCTCAAATGGATTCTAGAGTGTGATGATGAGCTTGATTATTATGGAAATAGCTTTGGAGATAAAGTGGAGATTTCGCGGAGTAGGTGTTAATATTTCAATCTACCATCTGATAATTTCTCTTTCCCTTTTATTTTTTCCTACCCTTTTTTTTATTTCTTGGCCTGAGCCACCTTCTTATATTCTTAGTATTTCTTCCTTATCTGCATCTTCTCATAGCATGTCAATCATTTGTGACTCTCATGATTCTCATTCTCAGTCCAGTGTTGAGTTAAGTGTTTTCTGTCCTCCTTATATTAATTTAGATGTTGAGTGTGTCCATGAAGTTAAGAATCTTGCTTTTGTTTTGTTGGTAGAGTCTTTGATTAGTTCTTGTGTTGAATATTCCTCTATTCCAAGGGTCAAGTCACTTTTGCTAGAGTTTCGGGTTGAATGCATGTCCCCACTTGTGAGTGATGTTGAAAGTTTTAGCTTTACCATTGTTGTTGAGAAGTTTATATATTCCCTTAAAAGTGTAAACATTATTGATTTTCTTGTCTCAAGTGTTGAGTTGTGTGTTGAGGAAGTTGAGTGGTATGAATCTTTTGCTTATATTTGTGATGGCCAATATATTTTTCCAAGTTTTGAGAATATATCTTTCTTTTGATTTCTCCATTTCTTATATTTGCTTCAAATTCCTCTTCTGATGCCTCTTTATCCATTTTTTCTTCTTCCACAATTGTTTTTCCTCAATTTTTCTCATTTTCTCCTTTCTACCCTAACACTTCAAACTTTTTTTTCTTCGGAGGAGGGGGTAGAAGGGAAAAACGGGAGTCTGACCCCAATGATGGAGTGAGAGTGAGTGAATACGGTAGTGGAGTGAGGACAAACAATATATATTGTGGAGTGAGGACAAGCATAACAAGTCTAAATAGAACATTCAATTTTAATGTAGTGAGGTCAAACAGATGCGATAGTGGAATGAGGCTAAACATAGATGGCGGGGTGAGGACAAGTGCAACCAATTCGAATAGAATCAATGCTTTAGAATTGTTTTTCCTTCGAGGAGGGAATAAGGAGGATGTGAAAGACGAATAGAGTGAGTCTGACCTCCCATATGTTGTACTAAACGAGGATGATGGTTTTAGTTATGGTTCTAAGTCTGAGTTAATGATTGTTTTGGAGGATTGTCGACATACAAACTTAAAGATGGGATGTATTGTTTGCTACAATAGTGCTCTATTAGCTATAGTGGCTCTCAAAGTCTTTTGTTTCAATTCAAAGTTATGGTTGTATGGTTGGTTTGAGCTTTTGGGAGTTGTATCTGGAGTTACACTTGGTTCACTGGGATTTCGTAGTCAATTAATGTTTATGCCATGGCTTTGAGTTTTATTTCAATCATGGTTATCAGTAATTTTATTGGTGGTATTATGGGAGTTTTAAATTCTTGTGGCAATTTATAATCTCTCAATAGAAGCTCCAAATGTTCCACCTAACTTATTATCATCACCTTTTCATCTTTCGAGGGGGAGGATAGTGTAAGGTCTGTAAATACATATATGTTTATAAATGTATTACACTACCTAGGTAATACATTAATTATAGTACTAAAGTATATTGACTGTCCATTTGGGATTGAATCCACAATATCCATCAATAAAACTATAGATTATATAACCTTTTACTTTTTTTCATAAGTATAATGTAAACTGGTATGGAATCCTTA
>NW_003314310.1:284248-285458 GCF_000143415.4 Selaginella moellendorffii
AAAAATGATTTTTCTATCTAATTACATTTATCACGACATATATTCTCCAAACTAATTGATCCCAGCTTTAGCTTGAATCTTCTACAGATGAAGCTCTTTCTTATAATGCTCTTAGAGAAAATAATTGGAAGCTCTTGATCAAACTTCAAGTAGAATTCTCTCATATCTTTTCCTTACTCAAGCACTTAGAAAAAAATTGGGGAGAAACTGATAAGAAAAAATAAAGATATTCTTTTGTATTATGAGTTTTAATTAGCTGTGTCCTTGCAAAGGACAAATTAATTATTTTAACAAAATATACAACCGTTTAGAATCTAGAGAGATATGAGAATCTTAAAGAGCCACCCATATCAATTGTATAATTGATTGTAAGAGGAATAATATTGTTGAAATGAATGTGGTTATGAGTGAGAAGTGCCAATCAATTACAAAAGTTGTAACATTGATTGTTTGTTCTCCCTCTCATCTCCATGCTCTCTTCCCTTCAAGAGAGTTTCATTGCTACAACTTTTGTGATTGACTAGCACTTGAAGCAGGGTTCTCCCTCTCACAATCAATTATACATATCTTAATATCTAAAGCATTGAATGATTCTGTCCATTGATTGCCATCAAAGAGAATGAAAATCATGACTATTGATCATGACTGTTAATTGCGTCCATTGATTTTTAGGGTTTTACGCTTAGGGTTTGAGGAGCAAAGGGCGAGAGAAAGGCATGTTTGAATAGGGAAGGGCGAGAGAAAGGAGCTTCAACCTAACAATATGCTTCAAGACGCTCCTCAAACAAAGTATGCTTCCATAAGAAGGTCAGTTCGCATGCAAACCGACGTCTTCTCACCTTTTTTCTTCTATGAGAAGTTTTCTCTTATCTCAACTTTTGTAATCTCCTGAGGGATAGAGATGTCGGTTCTTGTGTGAACCGACATCTCCTAGCATTCTATTTCATTTTCTATTTAGTTTTTTACCCATCTCTACTTTGTTTTTTTTTTTTTTTCCTTGTTGAAGGGGTGGGAAAGATTGGTTCGCATGCGAACCAATGTCTCCCCACCTTCATTTTTTCTAGACGCAAGCTTTCTTGGTTTTTTTCATGTTTCTAGTGGTGAGATTTCTATAATTTAGAAAATAGAGAGAGATAGAAATGTTGGTTGTCATGTGAACTGACATCTTCAAAAAATTTCTTGATTTAATGACTTGATGGGGCATTTCATG
>NW_003314310.1:285627-307839 GCF_000143415.4 Selaginella moellendorffii
CCTCATGGTCTCGGTCTCCAGGAAAAGGCAGCTGCCTTGATCACTGTGGGTTTGGTTGATTGAGTGGTGGCAGATGCTTTATCCCATATTCGTCATGTATCAACGTTACAAACACGATTTTGTCATCATTTGAGTAAGGTGGTCAGTGAGTTTGGGCAGTTGGTTGAGCGTGCTCAGGCTTAAAATGCTAAGGTGGCCTCTTTGTGAGACCAGATGGAAACCCCTTTCTCATTGGTGGATGGGATTCTCTACTACAATGGCCATGTATATTTGCCACGGGTAGATGCGTTAATTACTCAAGTTTTATTCCACTATCATGATTGTCTAGAGGCCAGTCATTTGGGGGGAAGAAGACATATGAATTGATTAAGTGCAATTTTTATTGGAGGAATATGAAAGCTGATATCCTCAAGTATTGTAAATCATGCAAACTCTGTCAGTGGGTTAAGATGCCACAGGAGAAGCCGGGGGGTCTTTTGCAACCTTTATTTATTCCTCAAAGCCATTGGTGTAGTATCTCTATGGACTTCATCACTTGTTTGCCACAAATACAGAGGCAAAAAGAGCAAGTATGGGTCATAGTGGATCTGTTGACAAAGTATGTGCAGTTGTTGGCTCTTCGGAAGACTGTCACTGCCTCAGACTTTGCTACGATTTACTTGGAGAAGGTTTTTTCTAATTTTGGTTTGCCGGAGGACATCATTAGTGATCGAGATTCAAAGTTCACCAATGGATTTTGGAAGAGCTTTACAAAGGCTATGCAAGTGACTTTCAAACTTTTAAGTTGAGATCATCCTCAGATGGATGGGTAAACCGAGCATGTGAATCAGGTGGTGGAGGATATGCTACGTTGTAGCATTGGTCAAAGGCAAGGACAATGGGATTTATATCTTTCATTGGTGCAATTTGCTTACAACAATAGCCAACACAGTAGAACCAAGCTAAATCCTTACTTGCCATGTTTGGAAGGCATCCCCGAACAGCAGTGGAGTTGGGATTGCATTTGAGTAAGGACGTTCAAGATAAGCTTGATTCTGAGATGACTGATCTGGCCATAAAACTTGATGAGATTCTGGTAGTGTGCAAACAGAATTTGAAGGTAGCTCAGGATAGAGCGGAGAAGTTTGCTAATGAGCATTGCCAATTCCAGGAATATAAGATAGGTGATCTTGTCTTCGTGTGAGTAATCTTTCATCAAGTGAGTGGTAGAACACATTGGTGCCTTTACGGACAGGGAAGAGTGATAAACTTTCTCATCGATATGTTGGTCCATATGAAGTGCTGGAGCGCATTGGTAAAGTGGCTTATCGAGTATAGCTGCCAGCTGAGGTGAAAATTCTTCTGGTAATTTATGTCAGCCAGTTGAAAGGTGTACTATCTCGAAGTGACAGGCCCAATGCCTCCTTGATGTATATGGTTGTGGAAGATAAACCAGGAGCTTGAGCTGGGTTCCCCAGAAAGGGTGATCACCGGTACAACTTGTCCTTGGGATAAGGACTTTGTTGGGGGAGAATAATTGTTAGGTGCTAGTTTTGACTATGTGGTCAACGTTGGTCAAAGGGAGGCTCAAGGGCATATTAAGGCATGTTAGGGTAAAAGACTCCTACCCTAGGGCTTACAGTGGAGCGGTAGTGCAGTGGAGCTTTTGAGGTAGCTTGGGGGTAGTTGGGATGTGAGGAACCTCAAGAGGTGGCATAGCATAGTTTAGGGCGGCTAGATCTTTGTCTTTTTTGTGACGGATCATAATAGGTTACTAACACTAGCAAGTGTAAATTAATGAATAAGTTTCTCTAACTAAGTTAAGTGCTTGACTAATAACACTTAAGAATTCCATCCTTATGCTCATTTGGTCAAGTGCACACATGAAGACCAGTTTCTTAACTAACTTAGGTAAAAACTAAAAAAAGGTCCAGCAATATTGACCTCCTACAATTGTGGCAGTAAGGAAAAAATATCCTAGAGGACTAACCGACAAATAACTTTCGATGGAGGCTACTAGGGGCATGGTAGCTGCTCCTACTGCTCCTTAGTCTGGTGGTGCAAGGAAGCTAGTGGTGGTGAGAGATTATGCATGCATGATTCTGACACCATCTTGAATGATCATGTTCAGGATACGATCATCCAAGCTCAAGAAAGGATAGTCAGTAAAGTGTTACAGGAAATGGCATGGAATAGCCCTCATCGTTTTCTAGTTCCTTTGTGTTGATTGGTTTAAAGCCATTGGGTGCATTCAGCTTATGACCTCAACATAGCTATCTATAGCTCCTTTGTTGAGGTGGGGTTTGGGAGCACAATTGGTACCTTCATCGTTTCACCAACTTTCTCTAGAACCTACTAGATAGAGCTAGTGACTATTGAACTTAGTTGCGAAGTCTTGTGAGTTTGATGGATTCTTAGGACAATATATGGAGACAACAGGGTTCATTGGAAAACTCTTTTGGGTGATCGATGGAAACCATAAGTGGTTGGCATTTTGGAAGTGCATTCAAGAGAAGTTCCAAGATGATGAACAATGACACATTAGTGTAATAGTCACACTTGTCAAACCAATGAATCGGGAGCACACTGTGAAGCCTAACATGGCATGCCATAAGATCAACATGTAAGAATTTATTTTTTGTAAACTTAGCCAATATCGTGTTTTTGTAGGCTAAACCAATTTGCATTTCAAGCTCATACATTGGTATATAACATTGAGCACCTTCAGTTTATTGGCATGCTCTCACTAGAGGAGGTCCAAACCTTGTACAATCATGAGGTATTTGAAGTAATTTGAATGAAGCTAGCAACTAGGAAAGGCCAAGAATTGCAGACTTGGTACCAACTACCACTTGATTTTCTAGTTGCTTTCTGGGTGAAGGTAAATTAGTGTTGAAGTATGTACTGACTTACATAATGTTTCTTACAGCCCATAGTAAAAGGAGAAAGAGCCTCATTCTTTAAAAATGCCCAAGGGGACGAGCAGCAGAAGGAGATGGAGTGGCATGCAATTGAGCAGCGAATTTTGAATACAAAGAGAACAAAGGTGAAAAAGTTGCTATCGATTGTAGACATACAATGCGAGCAGGAATGGCTTGATAGCATTGCCAAGATTTGTTCTCGTGTTTGTAAGTTCTTTTAAAATTTGTGAAACATTTCATAAATCTTTGTGTGTGTAGGAACTGGTAAAGCACCGGAGGAACTCATTTACAACATCTCCAAGAGTAAAATGTCCTTTGCTGAACAAAGTGTCTACTTGGAACTTCTCAACACTTGGCTGTGAAACAACAAAAAATATTGCAAGATAAAGATGGAGAAGGTGATGAAGGAGAAGGCATACATTTCTCAAAGTATTGCCACTGATTAAGAGGACCTACAAGTCTGGGACGAGAAGTTTTTTTCCAGCACCCGCATAGGTATCACTCTTGAAGAATATATTCATGCTTGTCTTATAGAGCTAGGGAATAGTTGGCTTCCATGTGGTGGGACGAATTCAACTGAGTTCAAGAACCAACAAAGACAACCATTTCTTTTGAGGAGCATGGTTTATAGGTATTTTTTCTCAATTCTCATTTATATATTGGTATTTATATTTTTGTTTTACTTTGTAGATATTTAAAATATTACCCCGGTGTAGAGCAGATGCCGACATCGAACTTTGAGCTGGATCTCTACCTTGAATGTCATCCAGGTTCATTTGAAACTCAGCACTTAGCTAGGAAATATTAACCTTGAGTTATATTCTTATTTTTCAGAGGCTCTTTCTAACTGTGATAACGACGTTGTTGAAGTTCAACAACTAAACTTAGGAGTCCACACTCAAAAAACCATTCAGGAGATGCCAAATCCAAATACCATTGAACCAAAGGAAACTATACAAGAGATTCTAGCACAAGAGATTCCAGTACCTGCTCCTTGCAACCCCTGAAGAGGTTGTCATGAAGCCTTTCATGAGAGTAAGGACTTTGATTTGGAACATTCTTTTATTCCTTCTTGACTTCACTTTTTTATTTTATAGATGTTGCAGAGAGCACCCATCAGTCTTCTTGGCAAACTAAGACATTCTTCCCATCCCTCCCTACAGCTACAGACAACGACCTGGAAGAGCTTTCCTTTGCAGCTATGCATAAATAGGTTAGTAAGCATGAATTATCTCCAACTTTTAGTTCTAATAATTGTTTTTCAGGTTTGCCCTCTATCCCCAATGGCCAGTGTTCGGGAAGTTGCTGTTCTCATTGAGGATTACACGCAGCTTTTAGATGCTACTAGTCAAGAGCTCTACATGCTTGATCAATGGATCTATAGTCTGGGTCAGCTCACACCTTATGGGAAGATCGATTTCACCTTTTTCGATCTTCCCGATGGGATGCCACCACCACAGGGGGATACTTTGTCATGGAATGTGTTGCAAGCCTAACACATTTCCCAAGCCTTAAAGGTTGTGAGCAACTTCGTGACATATGAAGGTGTGGTTGTCATGATCCTTCCCCGCTCTCTAATGTGGGAAGGCCTTCTCGCATACTTGGCTGACAATGATGATAGTTTTGTCGAGTTTTCATTTGGCTGCCTTCTTTCGAGTATGGTGGTGGACATAAAAGGCACTAGTGGGTAGAAGTGAAAGGTGTGTGACTTCTTTATTTACAAATTAACTCTATTCTATTTTTTTTCCAGGTTTATTCCTGGAACTATCGTGCTTTATGCCACATTGGGAACCAGTGTAATGCCACACGAGCTAACGAGCATGCTACTCTTGCTTTACCAGGATATGATAGTTCTACAAATGTCATCCCAAATGTGATTGACATGGACGTTCTTCACCCAGCATTCCCTAGTTATCGACATCGTTCGGTCATGGCCATGTAGATCTTGTTGGAGTTATTCTGTCCACCAAAGGGGATTGTGCTTGATGCTTTAGTAGGATTTGGGTGAATGGTGTAGGCAGCGAAAGAGATAGGCTGAGCTGTTTTTGCACTTGAGAAGGAGGATGCCTTCTTGGATATTCTTAGGAGATTTGTGACAGGTGATGTTAGTGCTTGAAATAATCTATAATATTTATTCTTAAATGTTTCTATTTCATTAGGTCTACACTTATCACACACAATGTTTCAGTCCACACACTTGATCCTGATGATATGGATGATCATATGGACCGAAGTCAATTCCACTTACCTATTTATGGTGAACACATGGCACAACATTACATACAACACGAGCCTATAGTGAAAGAGTATTCCACTATACCCATTTATGCTTTTGTGGATATGGAAGCAGAAGAATATTGAATATATTCTGATTTTAATATTAATTATATTGTTTAATATATTATTTTCTTTCTTTGTAGACTAAAAGATTAGTTCATGTCAAACCAATAATCTACATGAGCTTATGGAATACCTTAAACACTTAGATTTTATATTAAAAATTCTTGGTTCGCGACAAACTAAGGTAGTGCCATTAAACTTTCGCTAGTTAGAGGATTGTATTGACTTCCTTTGACTTTTGTTGACTTTTGTTAACTTTCATTGACTTGAGTTCAGTGTAAAAACTACCCAGCCCCCATTGTGGGCCTTTCGGATGTCAATCAAGACATCCATCTCCGCTACCCCATTCTCTCTTATCTATGGGATAGAGACTATGCTTCCAATGGAGATCCAGCTGCCATCACTTTCACTTTCGCTTCGATATGCAATAGTGGTGCAACTTAGCAATGAGGATAAGCTTCTTGTTGTGACTTGGGCAATGCATCCCTTCTTTTACCTATCTTTCTTTCTCGATTTTGGCTAATCCTTGGAGCATACTTAAAGTCATCACGAGGCTGCATTTATATATTACACTTTCCTAAGCCAAAATCCAAGTATGGGTTAAGTTCTTTGGGTTTTTCTTCTCTTTCCATACTTTTCTTCACTTTTTCTTTTACATCAGGGTTTAGTTTGACTATAGGGTTTCCTACTGGGTTTTCCTCCTTATCTTTAAACTTACAAACCCTAGAAAATAAAGTGGGAAAAGAAAGAAAAGGGGGTAGATGTGATTATTTCACACAATTACTAGCACTTGGCATTAGCAATAGAGTTACACTCTACACTCTTTAGAGGACTTTTGTGCCTTTGGAGTCAACACGATCCCTCGTGGTTGCATGTTAAGGCATGGCCACTTAGAGAGTGTGAGAGTGAGAGAGAGAATACTCTGATTCCTAGAATATTCCCCATCCTCCTTGTATAAAACCCTTACCCCACAAGGGCAAAGGGGGGCATTTGTGAAGAGCATTAGAGCATTTCTCATGTTTGAGCAAGCATTGGGGGAGGTGCCCCACCTTCCCCTAACACCAACTAAAATGAAAATTCATTTGGTATTTTATGTTAGCCAGTTGAAAGGTGTACTATCTTGGAGTGAAAAGCCTAATGCCTCCTTGATATATATGGCTATGGAAGATGGACCAAAAGCTTGAGTAGGTTTCCCTAGAAATAGCGATCATTGATACAACTCGTTCTTGAGACAAAGACTTGTTGGGGGGGGAAGAATTGTTATCTTCCAGCTTTGACCATATGGTCAACATAGGTTAAAGGGAATATCTCAAGGGTATATTAAGGCATGTTAGGGTAAGGAATTTAACTTTACCTAGGACTTACAGTGGAGCGGTGGCATAATAGAGCTTTTGAGGTAGCTCGAGGGTGGTTGGGTGGTGAGGAATCAAGAGGAGGTGTAGCATAGTCTAAGGAGAATAGATATTTGTCTTTTAGTGCCAGATCTTAACAAGTGTAAAGATTTTAAGACAATGTAGGACTTTTAAGATTGTAGAATAATATAGTTTTATATTTCTAATAGATCTCATCATAGAGATTGAAACCTCCAAAACCTAAAGATAATTGAATGGGGAGATTTCTTCTACATTACCAAAATCATTTGCCACTTTGTTCTAGAATGTTTTCTTTGCTGACGTTTCAATCTTTGTCTTGGCTCTATATAATTGGAAGTTATGATTTGCAATAATACCAGCATAGTTGAATGCTTAAAGTTTCTTCTTTTGGGAATATATAAGGTGCATAATATTGGGGATTTACAACATTCCAAATCCAAAAAGACTTGAGATTTTGAATAAGTGCTTGTAACAGACCTTATCTTTCTCTCTTTAAGTCAACCAAAGAAAGAGTAATTTTTTTATGAGAAAGTCTTTAACGGTTATATTATCCCCATTCATCCCTTAAGGTTCCAAGGATTCATAATGACAGTATATCTAAATCTCATCCCATGATCACATTATTACATTAGCTACAAATCTGCCAACTTTGACTTTACTAATATTCAAAGCTGTTTGCAATGCTTTTCAATTTTCCCACCTCTTTGTTGATATGCACTTGTTTTCGTATAGGCCTTTAAGTGAGCTCCTATCCACATACAATAGCAACATCTTCTTTGAGCTATTACCTTTTGTTAATTCAAAGTGAAAGAGGATGGAGACTAAGGAAGAGATCCATAATTGGTGCAAGATTAAAATCACACACTTTTAGCATTTCAAAAGTATGGTGTTTATAGTTCATTGTGGTGAGTATTTGGATTATGGATGAAACATGTAATTGAGATTACAGTATAAATTCTACCTTTTTTGAAGAACCTACAATCAATCCACCCACCCATAACATCATTGGTGTTAGATTCAATTTTCGATTTTGCAAGAATACTTCATTATATTGTTCTATTTTTGAAGCTAAGATATATTACTTTCTTCTTTAGGATGGAGAGACTATTAGAACTATAGCATATGTTAGCACACATGCATATCCAATACAAAAAAGAATGTAAAGGAGTTCACTAAATTTTTTCAAAGGTTATGTGTAGATAGAGATCATTTGAAACTCATCTACATCTCTAAAGCATATTCAGAAGATTGTGCTCAAGGATTTCATCACAAATACCCTACTTAATCTGTGTTGTTAGAAGACTCAATTGGAGGATGCTAATTTATGGGACCTGCTACAATGCATACAACCTACTACTAGCTTTAGGAGGTAAGCAAATACTATTTTGTACTTTATAATCATATCTTTCTTATATATTATCTTGATTTGTATGACTTTTTTCAGTGAGGTTTGTTTCTATACAAGTTTATCCATAGAAGTTTGTTTCTAAACTAAGTTATTAATGAATAAGTAAGCCTTTTTATCTTGAAGATGTCTACAATGGGCTCTACCTTTAGTGTAGATTTTATCTCTCAAATAAATATATCTAGATCAAATGATCTTGCTAATGGATAGACATATTTTTGTCAACCAGGTTTTACTTATTTATTCTCTATAAAATTGTAGAGTCTAGTTTCAACATGCTTGAAACTAGAAAAGAGAAAATAGGGTGGTGAGGGGGCTAGAGCTGAATTGAAGCTCAAGTCTGTATCCCTTATGGTCTATGTGGTTGAAATCCCTAATGGGGAATTTGAGGGACTTGAGGAGATACATGTTCCATTGCTCCTGGACAACTCGTGCTAGAGTCATAGTGGTGGTTTCCATATCCATTCATCTTTGCCAGCCTTGCTTCTGTATCTAAAGAACGGCTAGAGAGCTCATTCTTGAGCAATCTTTCCTTTGTTCCCTCTCTTCGTCAGTGTGTCTACTCAAGATGCCAGTGCAACAATTATGTACGACCAAACCTTTGAGATTGTTGCCTAAGCTGAGGGGTTCTTGTTGTTGAACATCCTATTATAGTGGGCCTTCCAGATCTCTGCTAGAGTACGTCCCTTGAGTACATCAAAGAGCTCCTAATAGAGATGTGTGAGGTGAGCTCACGTTCGGTTGAGTTGGTCAAAGTGGGGGTGTTCATTGTGCCTCCATTTCCAGACGTTTGAACATTTTGTCTTCCCTTGCAGAAAGCTGCCTTATAGTGCTGATTCATAGGTTACTATTGTGCCTCCTTGAGAAGTTTGCTTGAGGATTGCCATGGCTCCTTCCCAGACTTCCTGTGCTGTTGAGCACTCCCGTAATACTGGTCATTGTGTCTCCTTTTCTCCACATATGGTGCACGCCGTGTTTGGGAGGTGTATTGCCGCGAATGAGGGGAGTCATTCCTGCTGGGCCAGCCACATGAACTAGTGGGTTTTGGCAGACTAGCGGCCTTTCCAGATCTTGTTCACACACTGTGAGTAGTTCTAAGGGAGGATCTATTGTGCTCTTGCTTTTTTGATAAAAGTGGACTGAGCCAGGGGGTGAATCATTCTTCAGCTGAACTTGGTTTTATACTGAAAGAACCCTTTGCATGTGTCCTTCCATTCCCACTCTACTCGATCCAACTTTAGTTCTTTCAGAGTCTGGTTGTGGAACCAATAAAGTCTGGCATACTATCATTTCAAAAATTGTTGGGTCTATGCATGCTGTCTTCTTCTCCATCTAGATGATGTGGATGGGCTTGGCATTGGTCATATCTCGGAGTTCCTCATATTCTAGGTGAATATGGGCCCACATATCCCACCTCAAAGATCAGGTCAGAGGCCCTGCCAAGGGGGTGCACAGATGATAGTGTCATTTAAATCCACCATCAATGGTCTGAAGTGTCAAGTATCTATAGTGTCTCAAGGCACGCTTGCTGGGCTTTGTGGAAGGTAGTTTAGAATTTTCACATTCTGTGCTCTGAGACGTCTAGGCCGTAGAAGGCTTTGATCCGGTCACAGTTGTTAGCCGTCTGCTATTCTTGGATCATAGTATCAATCTTTGCGAATGTGTGCATACTCATTTTGCATAGGTCCCTACAGGTTTGGTCTAGGCCTCAATCCTCAATCTTCCGTTTCACTAAGCATTTTTCCTTTGACTTAGAACCACTTGTTGAGGAAGATTGGTTGTCGGTCTAGATGTTCTTTGGGCTGTAGTTGTTTTCACTATAGCTTACATTTGAATTGGTTCCAGATCTTGAAGAGCTTCCTCATGAAAGTGCTGGCACCGAGTATTTTGACTTTAGCATGTGAGAACAACCATTGTTCATCTGGTGCCTTGTCCTGTTGTGTGTGCTCTTGGTGATGTGGGAGAATCTTGAGGAACTGGTGGCATAAAAGTAGCCTCCACAGCTGGTTTCCTGGCATAAGCATCCGCATGAAGATCTTGCAAAGGAGGGCCTTGCATTGTTCCTGGATGTTGATGATGTTCAATCCTTCTTTGTGCTTAGGCAGTATGACTGACCACCAGTCCAATTTAGCACCACCCCGTGAGATATAGGAGGAGCCTTTCCAGACATATGTCCTGATCAATTGGTTCATCTCACAGATCATCCTTTGATCTAGGGCATAGGCACATTTTGACTACATAGAGTGGGTATTGTGTTGAATAGCAATGGGAGCTATGTGTATAGTGTACCCCAAAACATCCTTGTAAATCTCAAATCTTTATTTGAGATCATTTCTTTGAGAAGTTGAGCCCAGGTAGGTTTTGAGCTCATGAGCTCACAACTTCTCAAACACATTGGTTCATCTTGAACCAACATCTTTTCATTTTATAAATTTTAATTTAGTCTATATTTCCAAGTAAATTCGACCAATAAAATACAAATATAAATATAGATCCAAACACTAAAAGCAATCTAGAAACACTTCTCAAGCTCGACAATTGTAATGCTTGCTTGATGGATGTGATGGTTGATTTTAGGATCTTGGTTTAATTCCTGCATAAAAATGTAATAGATGTGCTTGTAGGTTAAATATACCTTTCCCCTTGTTGGGGGAAGGAGGGGCACTTCCCTAACGCTTGCTCAAACATGAAAAATGCTTTGATGCTCTCTGCAAAAAGCCCCCCCTTGCCCTTGAGAGGCAAGGGTTTTATAAAATGAAGATGGGGAATATTTTGAGGACCAGAATATTCCCTCTCTCTCTCTCTCACTCTCTCACTCTCTCAATGGCCACGCCGTAATATGCGACCATTGTGGATCACACTGGCTCTAGACGTGCGAGGACCCTCTAAAGAGTGTAGAGTGTATCTGTGCTACTGATGCCAAGTGCTAGTAACTATGTGAAATAGTATAAACAAAGTGGAAAAAGAAAGAAAAAAAGTAAGTGTGAAGTTTGAAGACAGGGAGGAAAACCCGGTGGGAAACCCTGTAGTCAAACTGGACCCTGAAGTTAAAGAAAAGTGCAGAAAAAAATGTGAAAAGAGGAGAAAAATAGAGGAAAAAGAGTGAGTATCCAAAGAATTTAACTTGTATCTGGATTTCAGCTCAAGAAAGTGTAATATGCAAATGCAGCCTCATAATGACTTCCGGTATGCTCCAAGGATTGGCTGAAATCCAAAAAGAAAAAGAGGTAGAAGAGGGGATGCATTGCCCAAGGGTGGTAAGTGTAGAAATGATGAAAGATGGAGTGATATGGTGGAGTGTCGAGATGGTAGTGGCACTCTGAAAAGGTGGCCATCTATAACCATTAGCCTGTAGAGTAAGTGCTGACCTCTCGGAGTAGCTGATAACTGGTAACCAGTAACTAAGAACCTGTAACCTGTAACTAGTAACCACCTGCTCTTGCTCCTACTCCTGCACCTACTCTAGCACCGATATGGTGGAGTGATACAGTGGAGCGCCAAGATGGTGGCACTTTGAGAAGGTGGCCATCTTTGAAATATGAGTAAATGAAGAAGGCAACAGCTGAAAAGGATGGCGTGGTCATTGGGTTGCCGGTAAAGGAGGGTGGCATGTGTTCACTAAGTGCTGGAGCAAAAGAAAGTGGCTTCAGCTTCAGTGGCTTCGCCCAAAGATCCACCTAGGTGCCTTGAGTGAACAGGTTCGCCCAGTTGGAAGAAAGTCGCTCCAGAAAAGCTAGTGCATCATCAGCAAATGGTCGTAAGGATATCTTGGAAATGGCACGTCCAAATGAGGTGGTGTCCTCTGCTGCTGGTGCATGTATGTGTGTCTGTGGTATGGTGTAAATATAACCTCAAGCAAAGATGTGAATGATGGTGAAAGAATGAAAAATGCAAGACAGGCATCTAGAGATAAATGTGGGAAACGCTACTGGAAGTGATTAGTGATTAAACTGTGAGTGTAGATGATATGGAATGAGTGAGGGGAATGTGTGGAGTGTAGTAATGGTAAGGAAAGGGCCAAAGAACCTAGAACATAGACCGAGCCAAGCGAGGAACCTCCATACAAACGGCAATGTAGCATGAGCATGAAATCCAAGGCATGGGCCATAGTCCAATGGGGAAACACCCTCTGAAAGTAAGAAAAGGAGTCATGACAGTAAAGTGAAAGAAAGGAAGAAAAAGAAAAAGAAAAAGAAGAGAAGAGGAACACCTCACCGGATGAAGCGTTTGACGTGAGAGTGGTTGTGAGCGTGTGGGAGCTCACGTCCCTCAGCATCAACTAACACGTATGCTTTGCCCCCGATGTGTCGCTGGACAAAGTAGGGGCCGGTCCAGCGACAGGAGAACTTCAAAGGTGGCATGAACTCCTTGAGTAGAACAAGATTGCCATTCTCTAATGGTTCGGCAGACCACTAGTGATCAATGGCAGACTTGATCTTCTGTTTGCCTCAATGGAGATGTCCAGTCATAGATCGTCACTGTTTTTCCAAGGCAAGAACCTCCAAGTCACGTGCATGAAGCTTGTCCTCATTGCTAAATTGCATCGCTGCTGGATATCAAAGTGAAAGTGAGAGTGATGGCACTTGGATCTCCACTAGAAGCATGGCCTCTGTCCCATAGACAAGGGAGAATGGGGTTGTAGAGATGGATGTCTTGAAGGATGTCCGAAAGGCCCACAATGCCATAACCAAGTGCTCGTGCCAACGCCTCGGGTGATCCTCCACAAGCTTTGAGATGACTGTCTTCAATATCTTGTTGCTGGACTTGGCCTGGCCATTGCACTCAGGATAATAGCTGATGGTCTTCACGTGCTTGACCTGCAGTCGGTGGAGAAAATGCTGCATCATTTGTCCAAGGAAGCTGCTACCACGATCGGAAATCAAGATGGCAGGAACTCCGAATTGACAAATAATGTACTTGTAGACAAACTTTGCTGTAGATTGTTGATTTGCCTGTTGTAGAGGGGTGGCCTCAACCCATTTCATGAAATAGTCCATCGCCACGATGATGTATTGCTATCCTTTTGAGCTCGGTGGGTTGATCGGGTTGACGAAGTCAAGTCCCCATTGGAAAAAGGGACCCGGAAAAGTGATGAGCTAGAAAGGAAGACGTGGAACATGGCTCCGAGGGTTGAACTATTGGCATTGCTCACATGCCTTGGCATAGGCCAAGCTGTCCTGGTGAATCCGAGGCCAAAAGTAGCCATGGCACAAGAGGAGTTGTGCTATGACCCATCCCGAGAAATGCCCCACACAAGAGTGGAAAGCACGAAGGAGCTTAGGGACCTCATGTTCACCCACACACTGCAACAAAACTTCCTAAGAAATTCTCTTTTAAAAGAGTCCGTTGAGAAGGCAAAACCCCCGTGCTCAGATCTCCAATGCCTTTTGTTGTACTGGTGAGGAATCTCTTGGGAACTGACAAAAATCCAGGTACACTGCAATGTCCTGTAATGCTGCTAGGACCACAAAGGAAGTAGCTTCAGCAACTAGGAACTCACTTGGATCCATCATACGCTTCTGCCACATGTGAAAAGTTGGCTGGAACTCTTGGATGGTCACAATCCAAGATAAAGTATGAGGACTGTGAACCGGTTGCTGTAAAAGAAAGGTCAACACATTAAAATAGACATGGAAATGGATACGGGCTCCAATGAGAAAGTGACGAAATCACTCCAAAGAGTAAACAACAGCCACTGCTTCTTTTTCTGTATCCATGTACTTCTTCTCAGTCTCCTTGAACGAATGTGAGGCATAGTATGTTGTATGTGGAGGCTTGACAGGCTGTGAAAATTGGCAAAGGCATACTCTTTAGCCTTTGTACCCATTGTGATGTAAATGTCAAAAGGAAGTTGTCGTTCTGGTGGTTGGAGTATCGGGGCCATGTGGAGTGACTGCTTCAGTGATTCAAAGGCTTATTTCTGGGACTCACCCCAGACAAATGGAACGTTGTGTTGTAGCAGAGCTATCAAAGGCTGTGAACGTGCAGCATAGTTGTGGAGGAAACAGCAGAAGAAACCCATTTGCCCGAGAAAGTGCGAAGCTACTTCATGTTGGTTGGTGGGTTTCAATCCAGAATCTCCTGAGCCTTGGCTACCTAGGGCTTGATCCCATCTTGCGAGACATCAAAGCCTAGCAATTAGCCTTCAGTCACCCCAAATTTACACTTTGCCGGGTTTAATGAAAACTTGTGTTGTCAATAGTGAGTGAAGATCTGTTCCAAGTGCACAAGGTGGTCCTCAAAAGAGTCAGAGGTTGTGCACAGATCATCCATATACACCATCAAGGTGCCTTCAATCAAGTTGTGAAAGGCGTGGGTCATAAAGCATTGAAAAGTAGCTCTGGCATTACACAAGCCTAACGGGAGGATGTTGAAAGTTTTCTTCACGAGGGACACTTTGAAAAGTCACCTGAGAGAACTCATCCTTGAGGTTGACTGCCTACTGCCATAACTCTTTCAGGTTCTCTTTGCAGACTTGGTATTCTCTAGTAAGTTGGCGTATGATGAGTTGCGCATTTCCAACGAAAGTGACTCGCCTAAACTTGAGATCTGTGGCCAACTTTATGGCACTGATAGTTGCCAAGTACTCTACTTCATTAGCTGATGTTGCTGGCAAAGTGATAGAGAGGTTAGCTACTTTGTTCTCCGCAGAATTTATCATCCAAACTCCAATGCTGGCAACCTGGTTTTTGGGGCAGAAAGCACTGTCAAAATAAGTTGTAATCATAGGAGTGTCCTCTTCTTCAAATAAAGATGCTGGGGACACCACATCTGGCAAGACTGTCTCTAGCAAGTTAGGCAAGAACGTTGCTATTGTATCCAGAGTCTTTGTCTGTTGTTCTCTTTGCTTTTGATGCTCTAAGCACTCAATGTCTGATGCAAGGACTGTGGCCAAGTACTCTACAAGTGAAGAAAGATCCTCCACCGAAGTCAAGTCCAAGTCTGGTGCTAAAGTTTCAGTGTAATACACTTGAATCTGTACTGGGAGCTCCACAGTAGGAAATTTTGAACTCAAAGAGTTATAACTCGCATGCAACACATCTGATTGGCTTGATTCTTTCTGCCAGTTGTGTGTCTGAATGTCATCTTCCGTCTCCAAGAAACGTCATGACAAAATACACTCAGAGTCGTTAGCTACTATGATTTTAGTAGGAAGACGCTGGCTGTGTGACACCTCAGATAGTTGCTGAGGAGAATTGAATTCAGCTATGTCCTGTGAAAGTTGGGCTTGGTCTAGAGTGACTGTGTCATCAAGCTCTATGAGAGAGAGGTGGTGCCATGCAAGAAACAAATCGAGGAGCCCTTCCTTTATCGAGAAACACTTTGAAAAGCTAGATATGTGAGCCCATACCCTATAAGCCTCACCATCAAATAAAGAGGGCGTGGCTAGAGGCTCGGCCTTACTCTCAAATAAAGAGAGTTAGGCTGAGGGATGTCTCGAGCTATCTGACTCACCTCCAACAATATCGATCATATTGCATGAGAAAGCATTCGTCATATAGATGGTGGACTCCACCACCAACTCAAGAAAAACCTCTGTGAGCTTAGGAGGAAAGTATGGTGTGGAGGCCATCTTAGTGTGAGCCTGTTGGGCTTGCTGAGAAAGAGCTCTACCGTGGCTGTTGAGAAAGGTGGCACTATGGGTTTCATCGCTAATTTCCATCTTGCCTTGTGCACTGTCAATGGTGCAATGGGTTGTGACTTGCCATAGAGTCCTTCAATGAGGATGTTCCAAGATGTTGGTAGGCAACCACGAGGAAATCTACCTCAAAAATAACACCTTGCACTGAGACCTTGACACCACAGCAAATGCCCGTTGGAGGAACAGTGTGGTTGGCGAAGGTCTTGAGCACGATAGAGGAGCTCTCAGTGATCTGTAGCTATGCCGAAAGGGTAGCTTCAAGAGAGATATATTGCTTCTAGAACCGGAGTCAACCAAAATATCCATCCTATAAGAGGAAGTACTAATTTGCACCGGGACAAAGAATGGACCAGGATCTCCACCATATCTTGTCATATCGAAAAATGTGCACCTCTTGAGGAGTTCTCTTGAGAGTGCTCTCTGGTGTGCTTGATCATGCAAACTCCTCTAAACGCTAGCCGAACCTGGGACAAGACACAACATGTCTCAGGGCAAAAAGGTGACAGGAGTGTCATCCAGCTGTTGAAGAACCGGCTCTGGAAAAGAAATAGCTATTGGTGAGATCTCAGGAGGAGAAGAGAGTAGTGACTTGAAGGGGAGCTTACAAGCCACCCTTTGTGTCACTGAATTTGGTGCCGACAGAGATTCACTCTTAACCGATGCCAGGGGATTGATGCCGGGCTGAGCGGCTGCCTTCTTCTTTGCTTGGGCTCGAGTGGCTGCGGTTTGCTGCTGTTGCCTATAGAGTTCCTCGGCTACCAAAATCGTATTGACCGATGAGGCTGATGCCTTGCCTTTGCTTTATGAAGGGGCTGCCTCAATTGCTTGTGGCTCCAACTACTCTTGATATGTCTCTAGACCCCGAGACGATGTGGAATTATCAGCGAAGGGATGTTATTGGACACGTTGAGAAGATGGAGGTCGAAGCTCTAGGTGAAGCTTGAAGCAGCGCTATGTGTTCTGTGTGTTCGTCTCACAGTGATTGCACCAACGGGACTTAAATCTGCGTTCCCGAGTTGTAGCAGCCTCTTTCCTGGACTCCACCAGCTCCTGGAGCAGTTTGTCATGGTGTGATTATTGCTGAAGAATGATCTCCTTCAGCTGCCACATCTCGTTTGCAAAGTTCTCAATAGCCGGAGGTATATGCTCAATAGTGACAGGCTTTGGTGTGGATGGGCGAACAGCTGCACAAGGTGACTCTAATAGGGTGATAGTTTGGTCAGAATCAACTTTAGCAATATCTAAGTCGACAAGAAACTCTCTTTCCAGCTTCATGGCAAACGAAAATGCCTCGCAGCAAGACATGAATATCTTCTTAAGAAGTTTCCACTATAAGTTCCTATGCAGACCCACTATGAATGCTGTGATCCCTTAATGCTCATCTTGGAACACCCTGCGATCCCAACACAACTTCTAGTATGCTCAAAACCGAGTGATATAATTAGGAACAAACTTGTGAGCACCCTGCCGAAATGAAAAGAGGTCGACAAGTAGCTGATTTATGGATTTTTCTTCAACAAAACGTTCCCTAAAAGAAGCGAGTAGTGTCTGGAAGTTTGTCTAGTCCTCTGGGAGGAGAGAATCTGCCCAAGTTGCTGCTTTGCCTTCAAGACACTGCAAGAAGTCGCACCACATATGATCATTGTCGACGATCATGTTTGTGGTGCAGTAGTAATCAAAGTGACTGATATGCGATGTTGGAGAGACTATTCCAACACCTGAGAAGGTCGGGAGATCACTCCCCTTCTGCAAAACATGGACCTAAGGTCGAGCTAAAGGTGCCTGTGCTATAGCTTATAGATCTAAGTCACTGGAATCTACCGAGGATGAAGAGGACTCGGCCCGAGAAGGTGCTGTGTCGTACCTAAGCTGCCTTTGGATGTGAGAAAGTTTACTCTGTACCTTAGGGCCCTGAGGTATGGTAAAAGGGTGCCAATTTATCGCACGTCTAGTTTGTACTGGCATCAAATACCCTAAACACTGCAAATGCCCGGTCAAGGCAACTGGGTTGATAGGACCAAGAAGACTGTAGGCTAGTGCTCAAGTTGTTCAAAGTTGCCCAAAATGCCTGTGACAAAGAGATATAAGGGTGAAAATGGAAGGAGACGTAGGCCTCAAGTGTGCATAACCATTGACCCATAAGGTAACTTCTAGAGTAGCCGCCGGAGTAGCCGCTAAAGTAGCCAGTAACCAATAACTAGTAACCAGTAATTAGGGACCCAGAACCGTAACCAATAATCCCCTGCTCTCGCTTCTACTCCTGTTCTTTGAAGATTACTTCGTTCCCAAGGAACTCCCAACAAAGTTTAGCCCAAAAGAGAAAACTAAGTCCTTTGGTCTCGATCCTTCCCCATTTTGACCGTTAGTGGGCTCGTTGGAAAGGCTTCAGCCAAGTCTACCCTCTATCGCAGGAATTTGTGAAGAAGCTACCTCAATATTCCCCGAAATCCAAGAAGAGGTAGCCCAAAACACCAATATTGTGGAAAAACATGTGCATATCATTGATGTAGATCAATACTAAGGTGCTGTTGGTATCTTCGGAAAGCCTAGGATTAGGAGCACCTCTAGAAATAAACGGCATCCAAAACAAAACCTGGAGAAGCTTGGATTCTTGTTACAAAGATGACTTAACTTGGCCGGAGAAGAAAATCCTTTTACATGCCGTCAATTCGCCCAAATCTAGCACCAAGAATCACCACTACTTGTAGATTTAGACCAGATCTACAAGCCCAAATGCACTATTTTGAGGAATTGGGCCGAGAATCTAGGCGAGAAAGTGAAAACCCCAAAATGTTCCTCCAACCGAACCAAGAAACATTGTATCTTTTCAAATACCGCACAACTTGATGAGTGCCATACCTCGATGGAAAGAGGAGCTCTTGTCCTATCTAACAAGCCTAAGATCAAATAAAACCACCGCAAGACGAACAAGAAATTGCTTCCTAAATTTTGCGGCCAAAAGAAAAAGAGAGAAATTACGCCTCAGAAAGTGCTGCGCATCACGCCGGGTTCACCATTTGTTGGGGGAAGGAGGGGCACCTCCCTAACGCTCACTCAAACACGAGAAATGCTTCAATGCTCTCTGCAAAAAGCCCCCCTTTGCCTTTGAGGGGCAAGGGTTTTATACAAGGAAGATAGGGAATATTTTGAGGACCAGAATATTCCCTCTCTCTCTCTCACTCTCTCAATGGCCACGCCCTAACACCTTGTTCTCCCTCTATGTAAAATCTGGATTGGTACAAGATGGATTTTCACAAATTTTGATAATGTAGTTTGTAACCTTTGACAACTCAATCATAACAACAAACTCCTTAGCCACAGCATTAATGTAATTTATCCTTGTGATTGTGCACTTCAATGCCTTTGCTAGCTTGATATTCTCTTGTGCACCTTTTGAAATGGAAGACTTATATTATATAGCCTTCCCATTTCTAACTGGTCGTATATGCTAGCCTAGTGTTGATATTGGTGGCATAGTAGTATCAATAGCAACATTTGAGGAAGTCTTCAACTTGAAATAAGCTCTCTCCAGACTTTCAATCTCTTTTTTCAAAAGATTGTAGCTTCGCTCAACTAGCCACTCCTTTAGCACAGAATCTGGCTTCAAAATTTAGTTGTGGATTTAGTTTGTATGAGTATTATCAATCACATAACAGTAAATCCAGCTTGACTAGTGGCCCTTAACCCTTAAATCTTGACAGCCCTAGAAACATGGTACTATTGAAGAACTTGAACAAATGCAAGACACTAACCTTTACTCCCAATCATTCTAGAGCAATGTGCATTACTCTTGGCATTGACTTTTTGAATTACTCAATTGATACGAGAAATTGGCTCACAAGCAATAATCTTCTCAACCTTTGGCACTAGATTTACTTTTGTAACAACTAGCACCTCTTCCACTCCATGTTCCTTAGTTCTTCTCCGATGTCGTGAAATAGAATGGTAGTCAAACTCTAAATAATGAGAGTTAGAAGGAGTGATGTTAAGCCCATCAAATGTCTATTGACGCTCCATACAGGCCATCCTCATGTCCCCAAGTGGTTCATAACTTGATTCCATAGGAGTTCCAATAACAACTTCCTCCACCATCTTAGACATTGACACTGCTGCTAGTGTTGTCCTTCTACCAACCCACTCTCGAAGCTTGTTTAGGTTTGGACCTGTAGCAATAAACCTTGCTTCTTGTGTAGCTAAAGCTTTTGATGACTGCTCAAGAGATCTAGTGAAGTTGGAGAGTGTAGCTTCATAGAGGGACATTTTTCCTTTCCCTGCTTCGGAAGCTCTCCAACTCCAATATTTGCTCTTAGAGAGATTAATTGTTAGTGTAAGTGCAATGTCATCAAGTGGTTGATCCTAGGAAATATGCAACATTTAAATGAGACAAGAAAAGAAAATGAGAGAAAACTTATATGGAGAGTATAATGGCCATATTGAAACATTTGAACTTCCGACCATGCAAACTAGCATTCCATTTATGGAAGGTGTTCAATTGGAACCTTGTCTCCTTCACGCCACCATATACACATTTCATTTGCCTTTGCTTCGTGCTCCTCTTTAGTTGGTGCATTCATCCATTCTTGACAAAGCTGTTTGAACTCGTAATAGAAGCTAGACTTGATGTATTGGCAATGTTCATTGACACTCTTTACCCAATGAAACTCACAACTCTTTTCTCTATCTTGTAATGACTGACTTTTATCACCTCAGAATACTTATTGTATAGCCAACTAGTTAGCACCAGCAACATCTGCTATGAAACCACAGAAGTTGGGTTTCTTCCTGGTTCACTATTCAACAACCTCGGACATATATGTCTAAAAGACAGTTTGACCTTAGAAATCTTGAGCCTTGAATTCGGCTATAACTATAATCAAGTTGCACTAAAACCTATAGAAGGAATGTTATAATGTAAATCGATATGGAATCCTTAAAAAATGAAAAACCACTTACTTATTGTCATAAATATGGGCTCCCATTCTTGACCAACTTGAAACTCGTTCCATGTGGTCGAAATGGATCTAAGGATTAGCCAAGTCCCCATCCCCATTCATATCTATTTGCTGTACAAGGTCCACACCAAAAGTAGGACCAAGGGTGGACATGTTAAAGATGAAAGGGTGTTGACTGTTCGAAGTCACTTGGCCAACGAACAAGCTCTTATGAATAAACTCATAGAGACATGTTTTTTTTTAACTCCAAAATTGCATCCAATCCAGATTAAAGCTTTCTATCTCCCCCTTCTCACATCTAATTCTTTATTCTACCAAGAAAAAAAGTGTTTCTAGTGACAAAGTAGAGTTAAGTATTAATCTTATTTCTATTTAAATTTTACATGGGTTCTTTATTTCGAAGCAGGTCTTTCAAGTTGTTCTCCGTGAACTCTTTTTTTGCTATCAGCTTATAGCAATGTGTCCACCAAATAGTCCTTTAATATAAACTATTGAACACACTTTAGAGTTGCAGCACTTTTCTTCCCAACCTCTGTAGTAATAGCAGCCTTCAAATTGCAAAAAAAATCATGGCAGATTCCTTCCTCTATTGCATGTTGGTGGTAACATTCATTGCTATGGAAAAAAATAATACATTTTTGCATCACAATATGTTTGACACATAGATGTTACCCCATATTTGTGACATCTAAACCCTGTAACAACCTCATCATGCCTAAGGGGATTGATTGTTGAGCCTTCAAAGAAACACATATTCTTGCCATGATCAGAAATGCATTTCTCAGTGACACACTGAAGCTGTCCACCATAATGGACTATGGACACAAGTTCGTCGAAATAGGAGAAGTAGGTCATCTTTACCATGCACCAATTATATGGATCAAAATGTGTCTCCATGCCCCTCTTCTTGCTTAACAAACTAACTGGTGGAAATTCAAAGAATATATTCCCATTATAGGAAGATAGAAGCTCCTCACCTCTCATGTACTGGAACTTCTTCAATTCCAACCGTAATGATCGAGATTGCTGAAATGCCTTATCCACCGCTTCAATAACTGGTCCAGAAGGAATGCACCTACTTGTCTAGGAAGCTATGTTAGGAAGCTCATCTTCTTCACTTTTGTCACTGAAGAGAATAACAACTTCATCTTTCACTCCTTGCACAGTACGCTATGAAACTGATGTGCTTTCCTCTACTTGCTTCGAAGATCCTATAACTAGAATCTCTTGATCTTTACATCTATCAAGATCCCACTGAATCCCATTCTCTCCCACACCACTGTTGAGAGAAGAATGGATTTTTCTATCTAATTACCTTTATCATGACATACATTCTCCAAACTAATTGATCTCGGCTTCAACTTGAATCTTCTAAGGACAAAGCTTTCTCCTATAACATTCTTAAAGAAAACAATCAGAGGCTCTTGATCAAACTTCAAATAGAATTCTCTTATATCTTCTCCTTGCTCGAGCATTTAGAAAAAAATTGGGGAGAAACCGACAAGAAAGAACAAAGATATTCTTCTATATTGTGATCTTTAATTAGCTGTCCCCTTGCAAAGGACAAGTTAATTATTTTAACAAAATATACAACTGTTTA
>NW_003314310.1:308322-310104 GCF_000143415.4 Selaginella moellendorffii
GTGAGAGAGAGTCATCCTCGAAAAGGTTGGTTTGTGTGTACACGAGAACCAACCTTTCTAAGTTTGACTCTCTCTCACTTGTCACAAAAGAATGAAACTCTTTTGAAAGGAAAAGAGCATGGAGATGAGAGGGAGAATAAGTAATTAATGCTACAACTCTCATGATTAATTGGCACCTCTTATTCATTTCAACAGTATTATTCTTCTCACAATCAATTACACATATCTTAATATCTAAAGCATTGAATGATTGTTTCCTTGGAAAGACATGTGAAATCTATGTTCATAGTGGATTTATCCAATAAATATATCCTCCCATTTGCAAAAATAAAGTACTGTTAAAAAATTAACATATCACTAGCATCTAGAAAGCAACTGCCATTAAAGAGAATGAAAAGCATGACCATTGATTGTGATTATTGATTGTGACCATTGATTGTGATCATTAATTTTTAGGGTTTTACTACTAGGGTTTGAGCAAGGAAGGGTGAGAGAAAAATGCTTGAATCTCACAATGTGCTTTAAGATGTTTTTCAATCAGGATGCTAGATGCTCTTCAAGACACTAGAAAGACACTCCTCAATCAAGGCATGCCTCTCTCTGCTGCTTTTCCATCTTTCCATTTTTTTCTCCTAACTTGCTAGCAACTTGTGTCTCACGGCTACTTTGCGCTGAAATGATCGGTTTGGTAGTGAACCGATCTTCTTAGCACATAAAATTTTGGGTTTTTTTTTTTTCTTGTCGTTGCCTTGGTGCTGTAAGATCAATTCGGTGATGAACCGATCTTCCTAATGCCAAGGGAACTACTTTTTTTCTTTTTTTTGTTTCCTTGGCACTGAAAAGATTGGTTCAACAACGAACCAATCTTCCCAGTGCAAAGGGAACTACTTCTTTTCTTCATTTTTTTGTTCCTTTGGCACTAAGAAGATTGGTTCAGTGATGAACTAATCTTCCTAGTGCCAAGGGAACTGCTTCTTTTCTTCTTTTTTTATTTTTCCCCTCAGCACTAGAAGATTGGTTTGCTATTGAACCGATCTTCTCACCGCTAAAGGAGTTGTTCCTTTACTTTTTTTCTTTAGTTTTCTTGGCACTGGAAGATTGGTTTGCTGTTAAACCAATCTTCCTAGTGCTAAGGGAGCTACTCCTTTTCTTTTTTCTTTTGTTCTCTTGGTGCTGGAAGATTGGTTTAGCAATGAACCGATCTTCCCAACGCCAAGGAAATTGCTCATATTTTTCTTCAAAACTTTTTTTTTAATGTTTACTCAAGTTTTTTTGTCATTTTTATGTAGACATATAAATCATGCCACAATAGAAGAAGTGTGCCTGTCAACCTCAATGGACCCATTCTCTAGGAAAATGACTAAATTATTGTGTGTAAGCAACCAAAGGGAACGACTCGAGAGACAATCCATAGGGGTTCAAATATAGAGGGAAAGGGCCCATGAACAAGAGTGCACCCCCTTTTCCAATCGGTTAAGGGTCTTGGGATATTTGGGGTTAAGCGTCCTTGGGTTTGAATAGTACTGGGCTGGGTGACCTCCCGGGAAGTCCAAACTCAGGAGCTTACATTGTGCTAGATTCACTAGGGACACTTCACAAGTTCAAGGCACTACTTCGGAAGAAGACCATGGTGGGAGAAATGGTGTCCAAATCCAAGCAATGGTTGATCCTGATCCAGGTGTCAGCATGCAAAAGCCAGATGGTTCTAGAGAGCGCAGAAATGTAGAACCTATCTATAGCACACGAGAAGCTGTTGATAGTGGTGGAAATGAGGCACCTAGT
>NW_003314310.1:310441-348680 GCF_000143415.4 Selaginella moellendorffii
GCGGTCCACCCATACATAGAGGTTGACACGATCTTGAATGAGTGAGTACGCAAGACTATTGTTTAGGCTCAAGAATGAACTATCAGTTGGGTGTTAGGTAAAATGGCTTGGAAAGGATCCCAACATCTTCAAATTCCACTTTGCCATCTTAAACAGAGTCATTGGGTGCGTTTAGCCTATGACCTCAACATGACTATTTATACCTCTTTCACAGATGTACACTGCTGGATCATTTATTGTGTCGTCATCATTCCCCGGAACAAATCGCATAGACATGGTTACTCACAAGATCGAGCAAACTTGGGATCAAATATGGCAGAGGAAATCTCAAGAGTTTGATACTTTGATGGCATGCCACAAGGAGGTATAAGTCTTTGTAGGCCGAATGTTCTTCATTATTGATGGAAACCACCGGTGGCTAGAGTTTTGGAGATGCATCCAACAGAAGTTCTAGAATGATGATGAGTGACATATTTGTGTTCTAGTGTCAGGATATGATAGCTCAACAGATATCATCCCGAATGTCATCAACAAGGACCATTATATAGAGTTTCTTGACTATCGACACCATTCACCAAAGGCCATGCAAATCCTCCCATAGTTGTTTTGTCCTCCTAAGGGGATTGTGCTTGATGCTACAGCAGGTTTTGGTTTAATAGTGATAGCAGTTAAATAGACTTACAGTTTTTGCACTGGAGAAGGAGAGTGCATTTGAAGGTGTTCTTAGGACATTTTATAACAAGTGATAATAAAGTATAAATTTCTCATTATAGTAATTCTATTATGGTTGTGTATATTAGGTGGATCGATGATGTGGGCTATAATTTGCCATGTTATGCAGAAGCAATGGCACAATCTCATATACAATAAAAGCCCATAGTTAGAGAGCATAATACTATACAAACTCCTCCTTTTGTGGATATGGATGTCGAGGAAGACTAAGTTTAGTTTTTTATTTAGTCAAATTTTATAGTGGTATTATAGAGTTTCTTCTGATATTTATTTTCTTATTGGACTTATATTATTTATCTTTTCCTTGGACTGAAAATATGTCTTAAGTTTTGAATAGAATTGTTGGTTCATCCCGAATCAATCATTTGAACATCAAATTTTGTATTTGGTGGACTATATTGACTTTCATTGACTTGAGCTCAACTCAAAAACTACTCAGCCCTTAAGAAGTCCATGAACCCATACTACTTCTTGAGAAAAGAGCTTTATAACTTGCTTTGCATCCATTGTTTATATAGTTGAAATCAAGTATGCAATCGTCAACAACTGATCCATAACCACCATCAAAGTGTCATAACCATGCCACTCTGCCTTTACACTTGGTCAAAACACTATAGCACTACATGAGCTTCATGGGTACTCCCCCCACCTTCAGTCTTTGGGTGCCCTAGCCATATGGCTAGAGCGAGGTTCTAATGAGCCAGACCAAATATCCAAGTAAGTAGTGCCAACTATATTTGGATTGGGAGTGTTAACTATCCGATCTCCCAGTGGAGCTAGAGGCAGCTCTTGATCACTTCACTAAGTTACCCCACTCGTCTATTTGTGTTTACTTTAGCTTTAGACTCTTTAGTGGTTATATCATCACCTATTACATGGGTGTAGCCTTTCTAGGTTATATTAGCCTTTCCTAACCAAATTAATTCCACTAAAGTCTAACCCCCACACTCTTTCTACTCAGACTCCATCTTGGACTTGATCTTAGTCTCCATCCGGACTCCATCTTGAACTCCTTAGACTCCATTTTGGATATATCTCGAACTCTATCTCAGACTCCTTCTTAAACTCCATCTTAGACTCTATTTTGGATCCTTTCTCAAACTCCTTCTCAAATTTGGTCGCGACACTTTCACCTATTATGACACTTGCCATGTGTTAATCCTTCTTGTATCTCTTTCTAGAGACTTATTCATTGATCTCTTCGTGCTTGTTCCTTGAGCACATTGTTGCGAGTTCCACTCCCATTTTCGACTTTTCAAGTTAAAGCTTTTGGTCCAAACATGTTACGCTCATTGAACTCCTGCTTCAACCATTACTATGTGGCACACTTTCATTTGCACTTTGGGGCTCAAGGATTTGTGTCTCACAACTCCACCACCCTTAAATGAAGTTTGATGTCCTCATCAAATGATAAACCATTTTATAAAGTAACCTTATCATAAATTACGATTTTCATCTTTAATATTCATATTTCTTTTGACCTAGTGCCAAAAACAAAGGTCCCTAGACTATGTTATGCCTCTTCTTGAGGTTCCTTGCCACCCAACCACCCTCAAACTACCTCAAAAGCTCCCCTAGATAAATAAAGTTCTTTACCCTAATATACCTTAATATTATATTAACTAGTGTGTTTTGTTGTATTACCAGCCTGCTACATCTCACCACCTTGCATGCCACCTCTCCAACCCAGTCCTAGCTTACCATGCCATTTCACCCACCTGCAATCCACCACACCTCACCCACCTAGTCCACCCATCATCTCTTTATTGCAATTTCTATTTTGTGTAGATGCCTCAAGAATTCATTAACGCTTGCACCATCCAACACTAGAAGACTGCATGAAAACCTATATATAAAAGCTCCTAGTGTAGGAACTTGGCTGCCTCTTTTTCTAATAGACTGAACTCTACAGCAAATCATTTGGCCATAAATGTTGTAATTCCAATATATAGTGGCTGTAAAACCTGAAAAGCCACTTGTGAGGCTTCAGGTGTGAGCCTCAAGACCAAACAAGAGAAAGTAGCAATCTTGGTGGTTGACAATGACATTGATCTCTGATTGCAGCAAAAATCTGGAAGGCCATTGGTATAGCAGGTATTCCCAGAATGGTTATGGAAATCAACATCAACCATTATCATGGAAAGATATTATGAAAAATGAGTGATAAAAATAGACCTTCGCAATGGCAATGGCAATGTGGCTCCCCACTAAGGGTGGGGCCTGTAAGCCACAAATTTTTCCTTTCCAATTTTCCAGCTTACCTCGACTATCCGTCCAACACTGCCTTGGCTTTTGCTAAGTTCCCTTGCCAAGGTTCTCACCTATGGTACCAGCTCCTACTTGGTCTCAGCTACTCACTGCACGAGCAACGGAGTGTTAGCCATCCATCCACGGATTCCCAAATCACTCCCAATCCCCCTCCCCGAGTTAGACTGGACTTAAGGTTCGGCTACACTCCCCGCAAGCACAAGCAGCCAAGCACAACAAGCTTCCAGATTCCTAACATCCCTTGGTACCACAAGACTTGATCATGGGACCCTCTAAATCCCAAGTCTTGAGTGCAACACTTGCTTCGGGACGCCGGGGCGAAACACCGTGGCCTAGCGGCCTGGTATGGGTACCTCTACCCCCCCACTTCCATCCTGAAGGAAGGCCCAAGCCCCTAGGCAGGGCGAGGACCAATGAGCCGCATAGTACTCAAGTGGGGCACCACTCCACATGAGCTGGGAGCACTGCAATCGGTTTCCCTTTCGGGAGTGGGAGCTGCTCTTGAGCACTTCCTTGGATGGCCCCTCCGGCACCAACCAAGTCCATGCTCACTCCCACCCAAGGCCCTTCGGTCCCAGTCCCAACCTCAAGTCGGTTTGGGAGCCCCACTAAAGAGTCCCTTCAAAACTGGTTCCTGGACCTCACTATCCCTATTATACTTTTGGAACCCCCTGCAGCCCCCCCCCCCCTGGGAGACGCACGCTTTGGGCTTTCACCCCTTGACCCGTATTTGTATTTGGACTTAGTCTCTGGCTCGATCTCGGACCCGATTTCGGATCCGACTTCGGATTCGGTCTCGAACTCGATCTCGGACTCGATCTCGGACCCGATCTCGGACCCGATCTCGGACCTCGGTCTCGGACCCGATTTCGGATCTCGGACTCCGTCTCGAACTCGGTCTCGAACTCGGACTCGAACTCGGTCCCCGAGTCGGTCTCGGACTCGATTCCGGACTCTATCTCGAACTCGGTCCTAGAGTCGGTCTTGGACTCGATCTTCGACTTGGTCCCATCCGATGAACTCTTTGTCATTTTGGTCATGCTTTCGGGGTTCCTTTAGCCTACGACACCTCGGCGAGTTGGTTCCTTACAACTCCACCACCCATAGAAGAAGTTCGATGCCCACATCGAACGTCTCTCTTTTGATCCTACAACTTGTTGATCATGTCTCCGGGGGCATCCCCCCACTTAGCGGTGTGCCTAAGTTAGCCTCCCCGGCCAAGAGCTCATGACAACGGAATATAGGTGTCCCTATACTCCTCACCTCACCACGCCCTAGTATGGGGTCGGGACTTGAACCCAGCCTTGCTTTACTAGGGGGTTGGGACTCGAACCCAACCTCCGTAGAATACGTCTACAGATTCGACATCCCCGCAGGGAGTCGGGCGTAGCTCCCTACGCCTGGTCGACCTAGCTAACCCATGCTAATTAGCTTACCTTCGGCGCGCCTTTGGGTCCCAACATATGCCACTTGCTCAACTTTGCAAATTGATATTTTTAATTGAACTTGGCATAAGTACATAGAGTTCTACCATGCAGAAATTCCTCCACTAGGTCTCGCGCGTTCGCGAGGTTCTCCTCCGGTTCCCATGTTGCTTTGCAGTGTGGAAATTTTTCCACTTCACATGGAACTCTCTCACCTCGCGTCCTTGTCGCTTGCTCTTGCGCGCATTGAGGATGGCCTCGACTTCATATTCCTCCTCCCCTTGGATAACCTCAGGTAAAGGTCTTACTTGGTCCTTGCGAAGCGGATCCTCAAAATACGGCTTGAGTAAGTTCACGTGGAACACGGGATGCATCTTCCCCATCTCTCGAGGAAGTCGGAGACGGTAAGCCACTTTACCGATTCGAGCCTTAATCTCGTAAGGCCCTACGAACCTGCTTAAGGAACTCAAGATCAATTCATTTACAGGAATACATGCATTTTTACCTTTGGGTCAACTTCCGGCTGATCCCACTTGGTAGCCTGAGGTTCTTGGTGTTCAGCCACACCTTCTCCCCAGCTTGGAACTCCACATCCCGACGCTTTTTGGTCCATTACGTTCTGCATAGCCTGTTTTCTCTTCCGTTGGCAGCTCACCTCTTTGGTGAGCTTCCCGCGCCTCTAGATTCCTCAATAACACTTCTTGTGCTAGACCATCGTTCTCATATGCTGTCCGCACATCGTCCCAGAAGGTTGCTGTTGCGCTGGATATCGCCAACCTCAAGCTCGCTTTTCGACTTAGCGCATCTGCCACGATGTTGCTCTTCCTAGGCTTGTACAGAATTTCGCAATCGAACTCGGCCAAGGCATTGGCCCACCGACCTTGTTTCCCTCTCAGGTCGGGCTGTGACAAGAAGTGTTTCGTTGCCACATTGTCCGTGTAAACCTTGAAGTGTCTCCCAAGGTAGTGTCGCCACTCCTTGAGCGCCTTGACCACCGCAAACAATTCCTTCTCGTGGGCAGGCCACTTCCGTTGAGCCTTGTCCAACTTCTTCGAGAAGAACGCTATTGGATGGTTGTTTTGCTTCAAAACAGCGCCTAACACAAAGTCCGAAGCATCCGTGTCTACCTCAAAGTCCTTACCAAAATCTGGTAATGTCAACACAGGAGCCTTCCTCAACTTCCCCTTGAGGTGGACGAATGCCGCCTCGCATTCCGCTGTCCATACCATCTTCCCTTTTCCCGTTTGGTCCGTTAAGGGTAGGGTTACTTTCGAATAGTGTCTGATAAACTTTCGATAGTAGTTGCATAGCCCCAAGAATGCCCTTAACTCGTGTACATTCGATGGTCGCTCCCATTCCTGGATCGCTTGGACCTTCTCCGGGTCCACCTTGAGCCCGTCTTGGCCCACCACATGCCCGAGAAACTTTACCTCTTGTTGAGCAAAGTCACATTTGCTCTCTTTAGCATATAGTTTGTGTTCCCTTAGTTTCTCAAACACCTTCGCCAAGTGTTCGGCATGCTCCTCTAGCGTCTCGCTATAGATCAGGATGTCGTTGATATAGACGACCATGAAGTGATCCAGATAGGGTACAAAGATGTGGTTCATCAGCGCCGAAAATGTTGCCGGCACATTGCATAGCCCGAAGGGCATCACCAGAAACTCAAAGCTCCCATACCTCGTTCGACAGGTTGTCTTCTCGACATCTTCCTCGGCTACCCTGATCTGGTAGTATCCTGACCTTAGGTCAATCCTCAAGAAGTATTTTGCCTTTCCCAACCTATCGAACAGGTCCTCAATCCTTGGCAAAGGGTACTTGTTCTTCTTTGTATACTTGTTGAGCAACCGGTAGTCTATGCACATGCGCATAGAACCATCTTTCTTTTTCACAAATAACACCGGTGCCCCATATGGCGACTTGCTCAACCTAACATACCCTTTGTCCACCAACTCCTCTAGTTGGCACTTGAGCTCCTTGAGTTCTTTTTCGTTCAAACGATAGGGGGGACAAACCACCGCCTCAGCACCCTCGACCAGCTCAATCTTATGTTCTATCGGTCGTGCGGGGGGTAACCCCGCCGGTAGCTCCTCCGGCATGGTATCCTGGAATTGGTCCAACACCTGCTGGATCACTAAAGGTACTTCTTCCGTTCCTGTCTTTTTGTCACTCTTCGCCGAGAGTAAGCACAAAAAGGCTGCCTTAGTTCCTTTAGTGAGTTGTCCTCTCGTGGACACCAGGTTTAAGCAAGATTCTTTGGCCTTGCTTTGCCCTACCTTTAGATCCTGGGCCTCCACCCTAGATCTTCTTCCTTGGGCATTCGCCAGTACCACAAGGTTCCTACCTTGTCCATGTAGGGCTACCACGAACCGATTGAACCAATCCATTCCGAAGATCACGTCAAATCCCGCCATGTCCAACACGGTGAAATCCATGTCTACTTTCCACGTCCCTACTTCGACTCTCGCTTGTCGAAGTACCTCATCGGTGCTTTGGCTACCTTAAACAAACTCTATAGTCCTTAGTTCGCCTAGCCGCTGCACCATTAGTTCGGCTTGCCGGACTATGTCTGCAGCCACAAAATTATCCGAAGCACCCGTGTCAATAAGGATCTTAACAAAGCTACCTCCGAGTTTTCCTCGAAGGGCTAGTAGATGTCGCGAACGACTCTCTACCAAAGTTGCTCGTGTAATGAGTAACTTTGAGTTAGGGACTGGATCACATACCTCAGTTTGGACTTCACCCGACTTGATGGCCATATTGGCTCTGGCCTTCTTCGGGTAGGGACATTCCCTTGAAAAGTGTCCCGCTTCACCGCAGTTGTAGCATACATTGTTTCCCACGCTGCTATACGACTTGACCTTCTTATCCGTGGGTTTGTCTTTTTTCGCTTGACTCCCCCACGTACTCGCTCGCTGGCCACCGGATTTGCCTTTCCGGAACCCCGAGGACTCATTCTTAGAGAAACTCTTCTTGAATTTCCCCCTGTTATATGTTCCCCTTGGTTTGGCCCCTTTGCTAAACGTGGATCCCGACCCCGTTGTGTTCCCCTTTCGCAGGTTATCGTTGAAATGCACCTTGATGGCCGCATCCAACGCTTCCTTGTAGTTGGTCGGGTTCCACCGCATCACCTCGCCGCGAGCCCAGGTTTGCAAACCTGATATGAAGGCATGGAACGCATCCATATCCCCCATGTCCGTGACCAGTATCCTCTTTGCCATGAACCCATTCACATATTCTTGGATGGTTCCAGTCTGCTTCAGCCTACTCAGCTCATCTCTCAGATGCAGAGTGGCATTCGGAGGAACGTATGTTGCGCGGATCCTCGCCTTCATCATGTCCCAAGTGACCACCGGTCCTTCGTTTGCCTCCGTTGTTCTCCACCAAGACTTGGCATTATCTGCCAAGTATGGTTTTGCACATGGGACCTTCTCCGAGCTCGGTAACCGCAACGCTCGGAAGTAGTCCTCCATATCGTAAAACCAATCCTCCACAACCTTATAGTCGTTCACTCCCTTGAAGACCGGTGGGGGCTTTGGTTTGTATTTGGGAACTGCCTGAGGGACTGATTCCACTTCGGTCTGTTCGACCTTGTCTGATTTTGCCTCAGTCCTTGCCGAATGGTCCGCACCTTTTGCGCTGCCAGCATCCGCAGTCTTTCGCTTTTTCTTCCGCTTCTCGTCACGCTTTAACTTGCGTACGAGAGTCTCCAGCAGAGCATTGGTCTGTGCCAACTGTCCTTCTAGCACGTCCAATCGAGCCTTGGACGACCGATCCTCGCCACCGAACTCCTGTTTGGAAGTTTCCTCACTGGAGTCCTCCTCATGCAAGGATTCCTCATCCATAGCCTCTTGTTCAACCGGAGGCTCTAGCTCCGGCGGAGGTTCCGTCTCCACCTGGGTTCACTTATGCTCTGCCCTTGCCATCTCCCAGCAATCCGCCTCTATCCTTCACTAGAACTGAGGAAAAGGCTCCGATACCAAATTGTAAGCCACAAATTTTTCCTTTCCAATTTGCCAGCTTACCTCGACTATCCGTCCAACACTGCCTTGGCTTTTGCTAAGTTCCCTTGCCAAGGTTCTCGCCTATGGTACCAGCTCCTACTTGGTCTCAGCTACTCACTGCACGAGCAACGGAGTGTTAGCCATCCATCCATGGATTCCCAAATCACTCCCAATCCCCCTCCCCGAGTTAGACTGGACTTAAGGTTCGGCTACACTCCCCGCAAGCACAAGCAGCCAAGCACAACAAGCTTCCAGATTCCTAACATCCCTTGGTACCACAAGACTTGACCATGGGACCCTCTAAATCCCAAGTCTTGAGTGCAACACTTGCTTCGGGACGCCGGGGCGAAACACCGTGGCCTAGCGGCCCGGTATGGGTACCTCAACCCCCCACTTCCATCCCGAAGGAATGCCCTAGCCCCTAGGCAGGGCGAGGACCAATGAGCCGCATGGTACTCAAGTGGGGCACCACTCCACATGAGCCGGGAGCACCGCAATCGGTTTCCCTTTCGGGAGTGGGAGTTGCTCTTGAGCACTTCCTTGGATGGCCCCTCCGGCACCAACCAAGTCCATGCTCACTCCCACCCAAGGCCCTTCGGTCCCAGTCCCAACCTCAAGTCGGTTTGGGAGCCCCACTAAAGAGTCCCTTCAAAACTGGTTCCTGGACCTCACTATCCCTACTATACTTTTGGAACCCCCTGCAGCCCCCCCCCCCCTGGGAGACGCACACTTTGGGCTTTCACCCCTTGACCCGTATTAGTATTTGGACTTAGTCTCTGGCTCGATCTCGGACCCGATTTCAGATCCGACTTCGGATTCAGTCTCGGACTCGATCTCGGACTCGATCTCGGACCCGATCTCGGACCCGACCTCGGACTCGACCTCGGACTCGGTCTCGGACCTGATTTTGGATCTCGGACTCCGTCTCGAACTCGGTCTCGAACTCGGACTCGAACTCGGTCCCCGAGTCGGTCTCGGACTCGATTCCGGACTCTATCTCGAACTTGGTCCTAGAGTCGGTCTTGGACTCGATCTTCGACTTGGTCCCATTCGATGAACTCTTTGTCATTTTGGTCATGCTTTCAGAGTTCCTTTAGCCTACGACACCTCGGCGAGTTGGTTCCTTACAGGGCCCAAGAAATCTTTCCAGAACAGAAAGGAAAAAATACATATAATGTATTACTCAAATTGCATCTTTAAGAACAAACATCGCCTCAAAAAGCCATGAATCAACAAAAGCCAAGATGTTATCTTTACCAATAACACCAAGCAAGGCTTTTGTGCTCAAATCCTTCTTTTCACCTCTTTTAATAGAAGCTCGACTGCTGCATGCTTCCTCCCTCAAATAGAGGTTCCATAGCTGTTGCTCCAGATTGACAAAGTCTGTAGAAACCACGAGTTTAATACACCCATTACAAGCTAACTCTCGAAGAGAGTTAGCGCCAGCAACTTCAGTTGGGGTCGGTGTACTCTTGTGTTGGAAAAGCTTGTTCAGATCCAAGGTATAAAAAGCATTATTGACAGTACCCTACAATAAAAGAAAAAAGTCCAATTACATCAAAAGATGACATGATGCTTACCTGGTCAAGCGTCTTACTTGTCTTAACTTGCACAAGAACGGGAATAAGGATCATCGGGTGTTGCTGCTGCGAGGTAGAGCAAGCAGTGTCAGTCTCTGAGACTTGTCCTTGACCACCTCCATCTCCCTCCGACATGTCTAGAAAAAACAAGGCGTCTGGCCCAAATCCGGATTCTCCTGTCCATAAAACGGATGGGAAGACGTCCCTCTCCTTGACGGCATTGATGTACTCCTGCAAAGTATATCTTGATGCGTTGACATCATGCACATCCGAGCCTTTACGATGATCATGTCTCATCTGCGCCACCTGTTCAGTGTGGATCCTTGGTTTCACAAGCTTCGCTCTTCTAGTGTAGATTTCTGGAATCTCTAACTCATGTGAAGTGACTGTGTACACACCATCTTGAAGAAAACTAGAGATCAAATTTGCAGGTTGCATCCCGTCCATTGCTTTTGCAATCATCTCCACTGCAGTCATTTCGTATCCCTGCCCAATTCCGCTATAATCAGTATCCGCTATACTCGATAAGCCTGCTGGTTCGCCGACTGTTAAATAGTGCCACAAAGAATGGAGAACAAGAGGCTCCTCAATACGCAGTAGAACATTTGCTGTGTCTGACCCTTCCTTCGAAGAATCCAAGTCTTGCATTTCAAGCCTCCGATGGCCATCCAACCTCGCAAGTCCATATTGAATTAAACTCAAGCTGGGGTTCTTGACGGCAACATTCAATCCATAGAACTGATGGAAGAGTATAAGACTCAGTTTTTCGAGAGCCAGGGGATGCTTCCGAAAAAAGTCTTTTACACTTCTGTAGACTGTTTTGTCAAGAAAGGGCACTCTCCGTCCCAAAGTGTTAACTGCCATTGGCCTGTACTCTGTAGTAGAAACCAAGTTGGCGTATTCAACAAAGTAAGCAGTTGCTTTGCTGAGCGGTAACTTTTCGGAAATAAACGATTCTAATGCTGAAACAAAAAACCTATACCTCCCCTTGTATAGCTGGAAGACCCTGTGAAAATCCACCTGTGATGTATCTTTAAGGATCCGACTAGCATAATCCTTCAGGTCGGCCTCCTCATAAAATCCCCCAAAGTGACAGAACATTGTAACTGAAAGTCTCTGTTTGAATGTAGCAGAAATATTGCGTGCAACAGAAACCATACTTCCTCCTGTACCAGAATAGTAGAACGTGCTTGTGCGAAACCCAGCATCGAACAACGCCGGCACAAACACATCCAAAAGAGATCCTGTTCTTGAGCCAGCTGTAGGTGAATCAAACCTATTCACCAAGGTGTCCTGCACCACCTGGCATTCGTCGAGTATAATCGGCCCCCTCCATTCCCTCTTATGCGTCTTGATCAAACGATCAAATACCCCTTCGATCCCACAGTCACTGGATACTAACTCGAGTAGTCTATCGCTTAGAACGTAGAAAGGGTCATTCTGGAAGGCTCGTAACGCAAATCCAACCTGCTTAAACAACCAGTACTTGGCCCAAGCCTGAGGTGGCATGCTTCCTGCTACCTCCTTCAACTTGTCTAGGATGAAGAATCTGCTGAGAAGAACAGCTTTGAAGCAGCACCGCGTCACGCCCATCGGAATTGACTGGTTTCCTGGATACAGAACCATTAGCCGACTAACCAGCGCATCCAAGTCTGCAGAGCCCTCCGATCCAATCCGTCCCATAGGAACACCAACAAAATACAGAGCCAAACGGTCCACTGCAATCTCATATAGTGTTCGAGTCTTTCCAGAGCCAGAAACATCGAAAAGGACCACCAGGCCAGGACGGGCTATATCCACTTGATCCAGAATGTATTTGGAGGCCCGAAAAGGCTCCTCGAGGCAATGCCAGAGAAGGCAAGGTTTACGACTGCCAGGAGCTTGAGGAACCGTCCCTATGCAAACGTCTGGATAGCTGGCCTTCAAATCGCTTGGCTCAAGAAGTTCTCGATCTGCTCTATGTATCTGGTTCCATACATGGTCCAAGATACCTTGCACATCTGCTTGATCACATAGAAGGAGACCAATGAACACACAAGTAACGCTTCGTCAGTTCACCAGAGAACATCGTAAATCTTACCAGAATCAGTGGTAGGAGCTGAAGGCGCTGCAAAAACAAAATTTGTCAGCGATGGAAGAACAAGTCAAGACCAAAATCCAATGCTTACCCTTGAGTAAGATAAGCTTTTCTTCCCTCAGCTGGTTCTCCTTTCGCCTCAGCTGGTTCTCCTTTTGCCTCAGCTGCTTCTCCCTTTTCCGCCAGTACCGCTCCTCCTCAGCATCATTTGTTGCCTTCAGCTGCTCCTCAGCCTCACATATTTGCTTCTCGACTCCCTCTATTTGCCTTTCAAGGCTGAAAATCGGCCCATCCACCGGCATGGGCTCAGATCCAGACGCCATCCCCACTGCTAACCCTAGCTATGATGCAAATCAACGGTTCAGATCTCATATGAATATTCCAGAATCAGACTTCTTAAGTGTAAATTTCAAACTCTTATATTCTGGGAAAGTTGAAGTTTTAGCATTAAAATAATCTATCACACCAAAAATTCTAATCTCTGTCAAATCACAAATTTATATTTTTTATTTTATTGTTTTATTAGCTCAATGTTTTATTTATTTTTTACCAATCATGTTATTGATTGAATGGATTGAATGGAAAAACTTGTTTACAATGAAGTTAGAATGGAAGATAAAGTATACCTTGTGGTGGTTATTCAATAATATTTTGATCCTTTTGAGATTTCTTCTCTATTTTTCAACTGTAGTATTTGAAAACATAGTTGTGAAACTTTTGAGAAAATAAAATGCCTTAAAAAGAAGCACTGCAAAATTTAGAACCACTTTTAATGACTCAGCAAAATTTTATTAATTAAAAGTTTTTCTACACCCTAAGTGCTGAGTACATTTTATGGCTAAATTCCGATGCCGTGAAAGAACCTTTGGGTTACAATGGAACAGGGATTATTAAAGCTCAATTCATTTGATTAGCCAAAGTCAAATAACTTTCTCTAGTGGAATATGGACCTGAATAAACTTTAATGTTATAAATATATATAAGTTTTTATATAAAATATATGCAACAACTTAGTTTATTAACTAGATATGATGTAAATACTAAAAACTTTATGAGTTTTAATACAAAGAATTTTCTAAATTTAAATTTTTTTGTTGTGGGTTGGTAGTGAATATACTTAAAATATGCTTGAATATTCTAGGATATTTTACTAATAGTTGTTATTCATTTAGATTAAATAATTTTTAAACTTTCCTAAACACTTCCTTAGTTTAGTTTACCATCTAAAGCATTCATGCAACATGCAGCAAATTATTATAACATTTAAAAAGGCTTAGTAATCTCACCAGATTAAAACAAGTTTTTGGTTTTCTTAAACAAACCTGTATGGTATTGGATACAGCTAGAACATACTTGGATATTCTAGGATATTCTACCAACTATTGTTATTCATTTAGATTAATCTTGTATTTATAATTTATAAACTTTCTTAAACCCTTTTTTGTCTATTATTTTTTATTCTATCATCTAATAATGGTTGATATGCAATAAAACTAATCTTGTATTAATAAATTACAAACATGCTTATAATTATAAACTTTATTTAATCAATTGGATTAATAAGTAAAAAAAAACACTATTATTAAGCAAACCAAGTGTTGCTACATGCAAGGCATAGCAATTTATTAAATTTACTTTTCTTGGTATTCATTCAAACACAAAAAGTATAAAATAAGAAAGTCATTTCTTTAGCATTTGTTTGAACTGGGCCATGGCAAGGACCCAAGGGACCTAGACCTAAAGTTTGGGAGCAAGCTAGAAGGCGTTGGAGAGAGTGTGTGAGGAGGAGCGAGGGAGGGAGTGTGGAGGACGGCAGCAGCATTTCACGCACCGCAGCAGCAGCACGTAGGGCTCTCCTCCTTCCTCTTCCTCTCTTCTCTTGAAAGCAGCATCTCCACGCTTGGATCGCGATTTCTCCCAAACAGCTGGGAGTTTCTTCGATTCCTTCAACAGGGGCTTGTAGGAGTGGAGCATCACGTCCTCCTACATCTGCCACAGATCTGGAGATCTTGCTCACCCTAGCTGCGGCGGCGGCTAGGGTTTACAAGCTTCATGACTTGGGGCTTTTGGTTCTAGGGGGAAATTGGGCTATGGGAGTGATTGAGGCGAGGAAGAGGGACGTCGCTAGCAACAATAGCGCTCCAATAGCTTTGCCGGAGTGGCTATGGCAAAGGACGGGCTATTTTTTTTCCTTTTTCACTCTCACGGCTTGGTTTTCGCTCTTTTTCTTGATTCAACTTCACGGCTGACATCTAGGGAGTGGCGAGAAGCACTCCTAGTAGTAGCGCTTCATTCAAATCTGGGATCCAGGAGATCTGGATGACCCTAGCTCGTGCTCTGGAATTAGGGTTCTTGGGCGGCAGCCAGGGTTCGCCCTGTTCTAGGGCTAGGGTTCCTTGGCAGCTAGGGCTTCTAGGGCTGGCGGTGGTGGGTCGCTGCGGTCCTAAGAGGCTCTTAAGGCATCTTGATAGTGGATGGACAGTTGCAAAAGCTCCAGAAATGGAGTTCTTTGCCAAGATCTATGCAATCTTGCTTGCCTTGACGCGTGACGGAGACGAGCGATCAAGGAATAAGGGAGCTGGAAGTCACTTTAGGGGTGACTTGGAGCAGCTGGGACTTGAAGAAGTTCCCAGCGTTCTGGATTCTCTATGGACGACCATGCATGGTGTTTTGCTTCGAGGTGATCAGGAAGGGAGGATTTTTGGAACCAGTGGCAGGGATTGCTACCACAAGTGGGGCCAGCGGCTAACGGGGCCGATGCGGTGTGATACACATAGGGGATCCATATATCTCTTCTCTAACGCTTGCTTTGGAGTTTGCTCCCTTTGGAGGAGATTCACACCCTTTCCTCAGTCCCTATTGCAGGGCTAGGACTCAGTCGAAGATGAGCTAGCACACTTGTCTCGTATGGGAGGCAAGGTAGCACACTCCAGCCTTGAGCTGGAGGACATTCACACCTCGCTTGGAGCTACGAGTTAGAGCTGTGTTGCGACTGGACAGTGTTTTGCACATTGGCAGTGGAGCGCTCCAGGCAAGTCTCGCAGAGCATGGAGCGTAGTAGGTGGCTTCAAGTTCCGCGGAGTCACCTAGGAGGCGGACGGCCCAAGAGCAGCGCCGGGCTTTCGTGCTCGGGGAGTGGAGGAGGTGGCCTCAAGTTTCGCAGTGGAGGCATCTGGGAGGCGGACAACCCAAGAGCAGCGCTGGGTGTTCGTGCTCATGGTTTCACTAGTTACCCTGAGAGTGCACTCTCAAATTTTGTATTACCCCCTAAGGGGATGTGGAGAAATGTACCTATATGTTGCATTGAATTGGGCCATGGCAAGCAGCCCATGGTGGTCAGCCACAGGAGCTACCATGTGCCAGAGCAGTGCGGCCATGGCAGGTGTGGCTGCCAATGCCATGGCACTTCAATGTTGTGGCTAGCTGCAACTGGCTGCAACTCAACAGCCAGGAGTCTTGGCTGTGCTAAAACCATGGACGAGGTGAGTGCTTTCTACCTTAATGTTTGATTTCTTTGCTTATGCCACAGCCAGCCACACCAAGCAATGGACAAACTTGGAGCTACTGCTTGAGTAGCACACAATTTTTTTTTGGGGGCAATTGCACTTTGCTCAGTGCTTTGGAGTGCTAGTGCTATGGAGCACTAGTTTCAGGGTGGCCTGTGGTCAACCAGTGGAAACATGGTGGCCCGAAGCTGTCCCCTCCCCTTTGAGTGCCCTTCTTCATCCTCTTTGGTGTGGGATTCCTCTTGTGCAGCACAACATGGAATTAGAGCTCCTAATTTGACTGGTTGGCTGGTTGGTTTTTCTGGCTAACAAGTGAGTTGGGTAACTTTGGATTTGCCTCACCTCCCTTGCTATAGCTGCTTCTGTGTTCCTTGGAAGGATTTGCCTAAGTGGGCGATATGGCAATTTCTGGATATTTTGTAGACACATGGGTGAATGGGGGCGAGTTTACACCTAGGTGGTACATGCAAACATATGTAGGTCAAAGCAATGTTATATTGCATCAGTTTTCCTATGTTGTCCATTGAACTCTAGTGTGCAGTTTGTGGACCCCTGTCCATCCTTAGGCATGAGATCCACAACATTGCAAACCTCCACAAATAATTTCCTCCCTATGGCAGTCCTTTGTATGGTAGAGTGTTGCAGCCATGGTAGACATGGCTGCCAATGCCATGGCATTTCAGTGGCTGGCTGCGACTGACTTGAGCCTCACTTGCTTCAAAACTAGTACTTGAAGCCACACAAGCGGCTTTTCAGGTTTTACAACCACTATCCACCATTTCTCTTGTTTGGTCTTGAGGCTCACTTGCTTCTGAGTGGTTTGTAGAAAAAGAGATCTGTGTCACTACTTCATTTCTAGCATAGGAAGAAAAAGCATGAAACCTGTCAGATGAAAGGACCTTTTTATCTTGCTCTCTCAGAGATTGTATGGAACCTTCATAAGAAAAAAAAACCATTCTAAAATAACTAGACATACCTGTACAAAACCTACCATTTAGGTTCCTAGTGTGGGGACTTTGATGCCACTTCCAACAGATTGAACTCTACAGTCCTATTGAGCAAGTAAATCATCTGGCCACAAATGTTGTCATTCTAATGTTTAGTGGTTGTAAATTTGAAAAGCCACTTTTGTGGCTTCAAGTACCAGTTCAGAAGCAAGTGAACCTGAAGACCAAACAAGAGAAAGTAGCAATCTTGGTGGTGATGTTGATCTCCACTGATCACACTTGAAATCCCAAATTATTCACCTCTAAGTCCTACCACCATTGTAGGGTTCAGCTTGATCATGTGCTCCAACTTGAGTGAGCACAAACTACTTTGCTCTAGAATTTAACAATGTTTCACTTTTCTTCCCACTGGTGCAAGTCTTGATTGTTGTATGTAGCCGAACATGGTGCTCATGCTTAAAGACAGCATACCACTCCACCTTAGCCTTCCTTCTATCCTCATCAACTTACTTCACAAGAAGCTTCATTGCTCATCTTCTATCATCTATGGCGAGGATGTTTTGCAACTGACACTGCATTGGGGCTTCCCTTAGCCACAAGCTTCTCCAGCATAGCCTTTTTATCTGCTCCTCCTGCTTCCACTAATCTTCCTCTTCTGACATGGTGTCTGGCTCACTACATCCCTTGTTCTCACCATGCTGCATCTTCAACCCTCAAAGGTGATTTGCCTTAGTTATTTCCTGTGAATGCCCCTTAGTGTCAAAACACTCATGAAGCTCAAACTCCACTACTTGGATAATTACTTTGGCATAATAATTCAGCAATTGGTTTGATAATCTCTGTTGTAGTAGCTTCTTCATCCTTAGAAGTACTTCTTGATTGTCAGTCCATCACCATAAATGGACCAAACTGTAAGCGATTAAATTTTCCATTTTACTTTAGTCACTTAGCCACACCTTCGACCACTTGGAGGAGTCTCACTTACAACCTCCATAAGTCCTATTCTGGACTTAGGGCTTGCTATCCCCGAGAATGGCATCCATGCCACTCAACCTTTGCACTTGGTCCAAATGCTCCATGTGTCCAATCCCACGATCAACACCCCAAGGTACCACCGACATATCTGCCCGTTACACTAAGCCATGCTCATTCACCTTGGTCATATCAGTGGTCCAACACCACTTGCATTGCAGTCCTATCTCTCAAAGACTAGGCCATCCATCCATGAGTGATCATCTTAGATCCCCTCTTTAGCATCCTTAGGATGCCCACAGACATGGGGAATAGCCTTCTCTAACATCTCTTTTCCATTCCCCACTAAGTCCCTTTCTGTCCATGGTTGTGTTCACCAACACTGCCACTAGATCGAGGCTCGCAGGCCCGACCTCTAAGTCCCACTGTCCTTTGGGACTTCCTCACCATGTGACCGTATCCTTAGTCACTACACTAGAGGATTGCTCCTCTTCCTTTTCACCGTCTGGGACTTTGGGAAAACATTCCGGAACACCGTGGCCTTACACGAGCCTCGTGGGTACTCTCCCCACCTTCTGCCTTTGGGTGCTCTAGCCATAGGCTTAGAGCGAGGTTCTGTTGAGCCATACCAAGTATCCAAGTAGGTAGTGCCACCCACACTTGGACTGGGAGCATCGGCCAGTTGATCTCCCGGGGGAACTAGAGCCAGCTCTTGAACACTTCACCAAGATACCCCGCTTGTCGATCCGTGTTCACTCTAGTCTTGGACTTCCCAGTGGGCAGCTGCTCACCCAACACTGGGTAAAGCCTTCCTGGGGCAAACTGCCCTTTCCTGGCCAAACTAGCTCCACTGCAGTCCTCCCCCTTACTATACTTTTGGAGCTCACCAAACCCCCCCAGGGTCTGGGAGACGAACGCTTTGAGCTTTCACCCTCTCAGACTCGAACTCAGACTCGGACTCGGACTCGGACTCGGACTTGGACTCGGACTTGGACTCGCGCTCGGCCTCAGTCTCGGCCTCAGCCTCGGTCTTAGTCCCGATCTCGGTCTTGGTCTCAGTCCCGGTCTCGGTCTCGGTCCCGGTCTCGGTCTCGATCTCGGACTTCATCTCGGACTCCATCTTGGGTCCATCTCAGACTCCATCTCGAACTCCAACTCGGGTCCATCTCGGACTCCATCTCGGACTCCACCTCGAACTCCACCTCGGACTCCAACTCAGACTCCATCTCACCTCGAACTTCATCTCAGACTCCATCTCGGACTCCACCTCGGACTCCAACTCGGGTCCATCTCGGACTCCATCTCAGACTCTACCTCGGACTCCACCTTGGACTCCAACTCGGGTCTATCTTGGATTCCATCTCAAACTCCATCTTGGGTCCATCTCGGACACTTCCCCGTATCATGTGTTGGTCCTTTTAGGTCCCTTTTTGGAGCCTTGCTTATTGTTCGCTTCGTGCTTGTTCCTTGAGCACTTTGTTGGGAGTTCCACTCCCGCTCTTGACCTTTCAAGTCAGAGCTTTCAGTCTAAATGTGTTACGCTCATTTGGCTTTCGCTTTGGCCACTACCACGTGGCACCCTTTTGGCTCCACTTTGGGGCCCAGGGATTTTGTGTCTCACAACTCCACCACCCATAGACGAAGTTCAATGTCCTTATTGAACTGTAAACCCTTTTATAAAGTAACACCCATATGTATTATCATTTTCATCCTTGGCACCCAGCCAATATTTGTCTATAGTTTGACACCAAAAGCTCACCATGTCTTGTCCATCCTTTAAGGAGCATAGTCTCTCCAACATAGAGACTCATTCGGCCACTTGGGGTGGTTTGCTCCCTTTTTTTGGTTCAGTTTTCGTTAAACTTGTTAGAGACACCTTCTCTAACTCAATTCCACTACTCATTTTCAAGTAGTCTCAGATTCCATCGATATAACATTTGCATTTTGGAACTTTTAATTTTGACTTCTTAGAGTCAATTTCCTAGGTGCCTCTGACACCTTACGTTGCACATGGTGCAACTTCACTTCCCCATCCTAGGAAGTTCTTTACTTGAGGGCACCATTATCCTCTTTCCCATTTTATGCGACCTTTTGCATTAAGTTCCAGTTATCCTAATTCGTGCTAGGGCTGTCCACGTCCTTATCATTTAGCTACTTTACCACTCCTTGCTTTGAAGCTTCCATCTTCGCCAAATCGGAACAATTGGGAATCCATCCTTGGAAATACATTGCCTTTCCCACAATTTGTTAGCGCCCAACACATTAGTGTTCTTGGTTTAACTTTGCATTTTGGATTCTTTCCTATGATTCCTATAGCTCTTTTTTTTTTAGCCACTAGTCTTTTGCTCCTATCCTTGATTGTTGCACCCAGCAACATCGGATCACTACCTCCATTCTCGAGGTATCCTTTTGGTTCCATAGCAAAGACTTTGTTTTACTAATTCCAAAGGGTGTTCACCCCTAGTACGTCTCTTTAGGATTTTCTACTATGGGCTCTATCCCTGGCCCAACTTTGTGACCCTCCCATAGGTCTCTTATAGAGACTACTTTCTTCAGATTCACTATGCCATCGTATTGTCACAAATCATTTCCCTTATGTGTTCTTCCCACTTGGTCACCTTTGACTAAGCCACACTATCATCAATAGTTCAAACTAACACTTTAAACTAGGAACTTTATTCCTTATCCTCACAAGGACCTTGTTTTTAGCTCCCTACTCACCATATGGTCTAACATGGATAATTCCACATTTTATACTCTCCATGGCACCATGGTTGCTAGTAACAACATCCTTGAGCACCCCTTTTGATTCTCCACTCCCAATTTGCATAACCACCATTGGTCATGCCCTTTGATTTTCATGGTTTAGTTCCATCCCGATATTACTTGCCTTTTGGCCTTATATATTTCCTTTGGTTATTCTCCTCCAAACTAAGAGGATAGTTTTGCACCTTCTACCATGCCTTAGCAAGTATTCATAGGGATGAACCTACCCGATAGCCTAGGGAGTGGTTCTTCAATTTGGGCATGCTCACCTTATAATCCCACACACCGGGATTAGCGTTGCTACTTATGGGCCTCTATATGCCCACCATTAGCCTTGCCCAAAATCCCATTTTTGGCTTTGTACAAATCGGGTAAATGGATTCTTCCCGTCTCCACAACCTTGGACATTTGGATAGCACCTCCTATCCATCATTCGTTAGGGACTTAGTCCCTGGGGCCTCATCTAATGCCCTCGCGACACCAAACACCACGTCCTGGTGTTTTAGAGTGTTTGGGTGTCCCAGTGATGGTCTTCTTTGGCAATGAGCATTCCCTTTACAACATTGACTTACTATATCGCAACATAAGCAACTTCTTGTGAGACACAAAATCCCTAAGCCCCAAAGTGGAGCTGGAAGGGTGCCACGTGGTAGTGGCCGAAGCGAAAGCCAAACGAGCGTAACACGTTTGGACTAAAAGCTCCGACTTGAAAGGTCGAGAGTGGGAGTGGAACTCCCAACAAAGTGCTCGAGGAATGAGCACGAAGCGAGCCATAAGCGAGGCTCTTAAAAGGGACCCGAAAGGACCAACACATGACACGTGGAAGAGTCCGAGATGGACCCAAAATGGAGTCCGATATGGAGTCCGAGATGGAGTCCGAAATGGAGTCCGATATGGAGTCCGAGATGGAGTCCAAGATGGACCCGAAATGGAGTCCGATATGGAGTCCGAGATGGAGTCCGATATGAAGTCCGATATGGAGTCCGAGATGGAGTCCAAGATGGAGTCCGATATGGAGTCCAAGATGGAGTCCGATATGGAGTCCAAGATGGACCCAAAATGGAGTTCGATATGGAGTCCGATATGGAGTCCGATATGGAGTCCGATATGGAGTCCGAGATGGACCCGAGATGGAGTCCAAGATGGACCCGAGGTGGAGTCCGAGATGAAACCGGGGTGGAGTCCGAGATGGACCCGAGGTGGAGTCCGAGATGGAGTCCGAGATGGAACCGAGACCAGGACCGGGACCGAGACCGAGACCGAGACCGAGACCGAGACCGAGTCTGAGTCCGAATCCGGGACCGAGACCGAGTCCGAGTTCGAGTTCGAGTCCGAGTCTGAGTCCGAATACTAATATAGGCAGTTGGGTGAAAGCCCAAAGCGATCGTACCCCAGGGGGGTTCCAAAAGTATAGTAGGGAGAGTGTGGGGGTTGGAGCCCAGTGGAGCCAGTTTGGCTAGGAAAGGCCAGTTTGGCCTAGGAAGGCCAGACCCAGTGTTGGCTGATGAGCTGACCACTAGGAAGTCCAAGACTAGAGTGAACACGGACCGACAAGCGGGGTAGCTTGGTGAAGTGTTCAAGAGCCAGCTCTAGTTCCCCTGGGAGATCGACTGGCCGATGCTCCCAGTCCAAGTGTGGGTGGCACTACCTACTTGGATACCAAGCGTGGCTCAACGGAACCTCGCTCTAAGCCCATGGCTAGAGCACCCAAGGGCGGAAGGCGGGGAGAGTACCCAGGTGGCTCGCGTAAGGCCACGGTGTTCCGAAATGTTGTCCTAAAGGCCCAGACTGTGGAAAGGAAGAGGAGCAATCCTCTGGGGTAGTGACCAAGGACACAGTCGTGTGGTGAGGAAGTCCCAGAGGACCGTGGGACTTAGTGGTCGGGCCTGTGGGCCTCGATCCAGTGGCAATGTTGGCAAACACGGCCAGGGGCAGAAAGGGACTTAGTGGAGACTCATAGAGGGATATTGGGGAAGGCTATTTCCCTTGTCGGTGGGCCTCCTAAGGATGCTAAGGAGTGGATCTGAAATGACCACTCACGGATGGATTGCCTAGTCTTGGAGAGCCAAGACTGTGATGCAAGTGGTATTGGACTACCAATGTGGCAAAGGTGATTGGGCATGGCCTTAGCGTAACAGGCTGCTATGTCGGTGGTACCTTTGAGTGTCGGTCATGGGATCGGACACGTGGAGCACTTGGACCAAGTGCAAAGGTTGAGTGGCGGGGATGCCATTCTCGGGGCTAGCAAGTCCCAAGTCCTGGATTGGACTTATGGAGGTTGTGAATGAGACTCCTCCAAGTGGTCAGAGGTGTGGTTAAGTGACTAAAGTAGAATGGAAAATTTAGTCCCTTACAACTTGGTATCGGAGCTGTTCCTTAGTCCGACTTTTATTGGTGCTCAAGTATATTACCATTGATGCTGGCATTGGAAGGTCCTAGGAGTGGGCCTATCCTTGAGGAGTAGCATGTCGAGAGGACATGGCTCTCCACTCAAGTTCATGCGTGAACTTGGGCACAATGTGGTGGATAGAAAAGGGCCAATAATGGAACGACTTTGGGATCTTGGGAACAGTATATGGTTTTCCTCCGAGAGTTGAGGATGTGATCCAGATGAGCGTTTGACTTAGCAAACTGGCTAATGTAGTTGTGGTAAACAACTATAGATGGGATCATGGGAAAGATAAAGAGTCCAAAGCAATAAAGGAGTCACAAGATTATCCTCATATAGTTGAGGTTGGTGCTCATGAATGTGAGACCAGAAGTAATGACCATGGGAGGTCAAATACGGAAGAGGACTCAAGTCCTTGAAATGGTAGCCGGGGCTACCTTTAATAAATGCTGGAACAACCCAAGGAGTTGGGGGGTGTACTTAGAGATGAGTGGTATTCTCATCACAGGGACAAGTAATCCTAAGGGGCAAAGGTTGCCCCCGGAGAACAAAATCAAATGTCAGAGTAACACTTGTGAAAATAGTCCTTTTGAGTAGGACAGGAATGCAAGTGTATTCCAGTGAGCTAGTGCCTCACAAGTAGGACCTTACGGGTCTGTGGATTAACCAAGTCCAAAACTGCTGAATGACTCAAGTAGAGTCAAAGAATGGTCCTAAAATGACTGATGGAAGCATTTGGACTAAGGTGTGTTGTACCCTATGAAGGATGGGGGGGATCATAGGATCCAAGGATGAGAACAGAGGGTATCTCATCGATGGCAAAATGTGCCATGCTAAAGTCGTGGGAAAGGTGTTCCCAAAAAGAAAACAACTTTGACACAAGGTTGTGTGTGACCTCTATGGTGCAGTGCTAACAGATGGTTGGCATGAGAAAGAGCGGTATTGGTCTTGGCAAAGACTTAGACACAAAGAAGAAGTGTCATAGAGGTAGGCTCGTGGAGCCGATGGTGTGAAGACACCAAAATAATTGGTTAAACGGGTAGAAGGTAGCTACCCAAGCCTTCTTAATGGCATAGGGAAGTTGGATATACCCTTACGGGGGATAAGTTGCTTGTGTTGCAATATAGTAAGTTAATGTCATAAAAGGAAATACTCATTGTCAAGAAAGCCATCATTGGGACACCCGAACACTCTAGAACACCAAAAGGTGGTGTTTGATGTCGCGAGGGCAATGGATAAGGCCCAAGGGACTAAGTCCCTAACGAATGATGGATAGAAGGTGCTATCCAAATGTCCAAGGTTGCGGAGACCGGAGAAGACTGTCTACCCGAGTTGGACAAAGCCAAAAATGGAATTTTGGCAAGGCTAGTGATGGGCATGTAAAGGCCCATAAGCAACCATGTAATCCCAGTGTGTGGGATTATAAGGTGAGTATACCCGGATTAAGGAACCACTCCCTGGGCTATTGGGTAGGTTCATCCCTAAGAATACTTGCTAAGGCATGATAGAAAGTGCAAAGCTATCCTCCTGGTCTGGAGGAGAATGACTGAAGGAAAAGTGTAAAGCCAAAAGCAAGAAGTAAGGGGATAGAACCGAACCATAGGAATCGAAGGGCATAACCAAGGTTGGTTATGCCAGTTGGGAGTGGAGAATCAAGTGGGGGCTCGAGGGTGTTGCCGCTAGCAACCGTGATGCCATGGAGAGTCTAAAATATGGAATTGTCCATGTTAGACTATGTGGCAATTGGAAAACTTGCAAAAAGGGAGGCCTTGGCAAGCTAAGGGATAGAGTTCCTTCAAGGTTCCCAAAGACGATTCTAGGTAGCTTAGTACCTAGAAAGGCCAAGTGTAAATGGTTCGTAGAACGCGCGAAATCAGAGTGGCGCAGCAGAAGCGTGGTCTTGAAGCTTGCCATGAGGCAAGGCTATCAAGGTTAGGGAAGTAGTTCCCGAGTGTTCAAAGAGAGGGCTTTGAACGAAAGTCGATGGTCAAGGACTTTCACGCTTGTGCAAGAACCATGTTACAGTGGTCAGAGGACTTGCCAAGCGAGATTGGCAAGTCAGGGGAACAAATACCCTAGTTGAAGGTGATAATTTCAAAAAGGGTGGGCCATGGGGCCAAGCGTGGAGGAGTCCATGCATGATCACAGACTTATCAAGTGAGAGGACTTGGCAGTGTGGAGGAACTAGGTTCCTAAGCTGTGATCTATAGCGCGCTTTGAGTATAAGTTGGTGCACCAGCGTGGGGAGTCACGCCAGGCATCCTAGGTGATGCTGTCCGTAGATGCATATACGGAGGTTGGGTTCGAGTCCCGACCCTCTAGTGCTTGGGTTCGAGTCCCAAATCACTAGGGCGTGGTGATGGTTTGGAATATGAGGACACTCATATTTCGGTGGTCATGGACTCTCAAAAAGGAGATTGGCTTGGGCACACCGCCAAGCGGGGGATGCCCCAAAGTCGTGATGCACGGTTAGATTGCTTAGTGTGGCTCAGCATATCTAACTTGAACACTTTGGTGCCAGTGGCACCAAGGACGTGGTGAATGAGATGGGGACACCTAGTCTCAGTTGCTATGGACCCTTGGCCGGAAGGGCTGGCTTGGGCGCACCGCCAAGTGTGGGGGATGCCCCCGGGGTCGTAGTTAACAAGTTAAAAGTCTGGAAGACCTAATACCTATTGGCAAACCTATTAAGGTGCCGAGGTGAGATCACTAGGTGATGTTGTGGCTAAATAAGGACAAGGTCCTTGTTTGGGTTAAGGAATAAGGTTCCTAGTTCAAAGTGTTGATTTGAACTATTGATGATGGTGTGGCTTGGTCAAGGTGACCAAGTGGGAAAAGCACCTTAGAGAAATGAGCTATGTCATTGCGATGGCATAGTGTGTCCAAGGAAAGTAGTCTCTAAAGAGACCCATGGGAGGGTCACAAAGTTGGGCCGTGGATAGAGCCCACAACAGAAGATGTTAAAGAGACTTATTAGGGGTGAACACCCTAGTCTTGGCAAAGCAGAGCCTTTGCTATGGAATCAAAAGAATACCTCAAGGAGGGAGGTAGAGATTTGATGTTGCTTGGTGCAACAATCAACGGATAGGAGCAAAAGATGAGTGGCCAAGATAGGGCCGTGGAATCCCTTGGAAGGAATCCAAGTGACAAAGTTAGGCGAGGAACACTAATGTGTTGGACGCTAACAAATTACGGGAAAGGAAGTGTGTTTCCAAAGATAGATTCCGAATTGCTCCGATTTGGCGAAAGTGGAAGCTCCAAGGGAGGGAGCGGTAAGGTAGCCAAATGATAGGGCCATGGACAGCCCTAGCACAAAGTATGATAAATGGAACTTAGTGCCCAAGGTGGCACGAAATAGAAGAGAGGATGATGGTGCCCTCAAGTAATGAACTTTCTATGATGGGGAAGTGGAGTTGCACAATCTGTGCAATGCAAGGTGTTGGAGACACCTAGGAAATTGACTTCCAAAAGTCAAAAGAGTAAAAGTTCCAAGGTGCAAACGTTCCATAGATGGAAATTGAGACTACTCGAGAAGGAGTAGTGGGATTGACTTAGAGAAGGGTCTCTAAGAGGTTTAGCGAGAACTAAACCAATAAAAGGAAAGAACCACTACATGTGGTCCAATTAGTCTCTAAGTTGGAGAGACTACCCTCCTTAGAGGATAGGCAAGGCATGGTGAGCCTTTGGTGTCAAACCATTGAGGAATATGTAAAAGGCATGGTGAGCCTTCAATGTCAAACCATTGACGAATATGGAGAAGGCATGGTGAGCCTTCAATGTCAAACCATTGACAAATATTGGCTAGGTGCCAAGGATGGAAATGGTAATGCATGCGGGTGTTACTTTATAAAATGGTTTACCGTTCGATGAGGACATCGAACTTCGTCTATGGGTGGTGGAGTTGTGAGACACAAAATCCCTAAGCCCCAAAGTGGAGCTGGAAGGGCGCCATGTGGTAGTGGCCGAAGCGAAAGCCAAACAAGCGTAACACGTTTGGACTAAAAGCTCCGACTTGAAAGGTCGAGAGCGGGAGTGGAACTCCCAACAAAGTGCTCGAGGAATGAGCACGAAGCGAGCCATAAGCGAGGCTCTAAAAAGGGACCCGAAAGGACCAACACATGACACGTGGAAGAGTCCGAGATGGACCCGAAATGGAGTCCGATATGGAGTCCGAGAAATGGAGTCCGATATGGAGTCCGAGATGGAGTCCGAGATAAACCCGAAATGGAGTCGATATGGAGTCCGATATGGAGTCCGAGATGGAGTCCGAGATGGAGTCCGATATGGAGTCCGATATGGAGTCCGAGATGGAGTCCAAGATGGAGTTCGATATGGAGTCCGAGATGGAGTCCGAGATGGAGTCCAAGATGAACCGAGATGGAGTCCGAGATGGACCCGAGATGGAGTCCGAGATGGACTCGAGATGGAGTCCGAGATGGACCCGAGGTGGAGTCCGAGATAGACCCGGGGTGGAGTCCGAGATGGACCCGGGGTGGAGTCCGAGATGGACCCGAGGTGGAACCGAGACCGGGACCGGGACCGAGACCGAGATCGAGACCGAGACTGAGACCGAGTCCAAGTCCGAATCCGGGACCGAGACCGAGTCCGAGTTCAAGTCTGAGTCCGAGTCCGAGTCCGAATACTAATATAGGCAGTTGGGTGAAAGCCCAAAGCGATCGTCCCCCGGGGGGGGGGGGGGGGGGGGCCTCCCGGGGGTTCCAAAAGTATAGTAGGGAGAGTGTGGGGCTTGGAGCCTAGTGGAGCAAGTTTGGCCAGGAAAGGCCAGTTTGGCCCAGGAAGGCCAGACCCAGTGTTGGGTGATGAGCTGACCACTAGGAAGTCCAAGACTAGAGTGAACACGGACCGACAAGCGGGGTAGCTTGGTGAAGTGTTCAAGAGCCGGCTCTAGTTCCCCCAGGAGATCGACTGGCCGATGCTCCCAGTCCAAGTGTGGGTGGCACTACCTACTTGGATACCAGGCGTGGCTCAACGGAACCTCACTCTAAGCCCATGGCTAGAGCACCCAAGGGCGGAAGGCGGGGAGAGTACCCAGGTGGCTCGCGTAAGGCCACGGTGTTCCGAAATGTTGTCCTAAAGGCCCAGACTGTGGAAAGGAAGAGGAGCAATCCTCTGGGGTAGTGACCAAGGACACAGTCGTGTGGTGAGGAAGTCCCAGAGGACCGTGGGACTTAGTGGTCGGGCCTGTGGGCCTCGATCCAGTGGCAATGTTGGCAAACACGGCCAGGGGCAGAAAGGGACTTAGTGGAGACTCATAGAGGGATATTGGGGAAGGCTATTTCCCTTGTCGGTGGGCCTCCTAAGGATGCTAAGGAGTGGATCTGAAATGACCACTCACGGATGGATTGCCTAGTCTTGGAGAGCCAAGACTGTGATGCAAGTGGTATTGGACTACCAATGTGGCAAAGGTGATTGGGCATGGCCTTAGCGTAACAGGTTGCTATGTTGGTGGTACCTTTGAGTGTCGGTCATGGGATCGGACACGTGGAGCACTTGGACCAAGTGCAAAGGTTGAGTGGCGGGGATGCCATTCTCAGGGCTAGCAAGCCCAAGTCTGAAATAGGACTTATGGAGGTTGTGAGTTAGATTCCTCCAAGTGGTTGGAGGTGTGGTTAAGTGACTAAAGTAGAATGGAAAATTTAGTCGCTTACACTTCTCCCCCATAAGCGTATATTTAACTTTCTTATCCCAATAAGAAGTCTTAGGTAGTTACCTTCTACTAGTTTAACCAATTATTTCACACCTTTTGCTTAGCTGCTTCATAGTTGTCAAATCCTACAACTCATTGCTAGTGCTTCCACACCTCCATCATTGTTTGGGTCACTACACTCTAACCGCATGCCTTCCAGCTTAGGCTATGCCATTCTCATTTCCATAGGGATTCCTTTGGAAGGGGTTCTCATAAACCTGCCAATTTCATCTTAAGGCATCATGCCTTAGCACATTCGGTGTCTCTGCACCATCGATTCCAAGAGACTACCTTAAGACACTTCTTTTTTGTGTTTAGGTCTTTGCCAAGACCAATGCAATTCTTTCTTATGCGAACTATCCATTGGCACTGCACTATATGTCAAAGTTTTTCTCTTTTGGGAACACCTTTCCCGCAACTTTTGTATGGCCCATTCTGCCATCCTTGAGATACCCACTATTCTCATACTTGGATTTTATGAGCCCCCCCCCCCCCCCCCCATCCTTCATGGAGCACAACACACCTTAGTCCTAATGCTTTTACCTATCCCTTAGGGCCATTTCTTGACTCTACTTGAGTCACCTAGCATTTTTGGACTTTGTTAATCCAATGACCCATGAGGTCTTATTTTTGAGGTGTCAGCTCCCTTGAATCCAACTTCCTTTATTCAAGTCCTACTCACAAGGACCATCTTTGCAAGTGTTACTTTGACACTTGATTTGTTCTCTTGGGGCAACCTTTTGCCCCTTAGGACCACTCGTCAATGTGATGAGAATACCAACTCATCCTCTGAGTACACCCCCAACTCCTTGGGTTGTTCCAGCATTTATTAGAGGTAGCCCTAGCTATCATTTCAAGGGCTTGTGTCCTCTTCTACATTTGACATCCCACTATCATCAATTCTGGTCTCAAATTTATGAGCACCAGCCTTAACTATATAAGGGTAATCTTGTGACACCTTTATTATTTTGGAGTCTGCATATTTCTCATGATCCCAACTATAGTTGTTTATCACAACTACATTAATCTGTTTGCTGCGTCAAACACTCATTTGGATCACATCCTCAGCTCTCTGAGGAAACCTTATATTGTTCCCAAAATCCTAAAATCATTCCATTATTGGCCCTTTTTTATCCACCACCTCGCCCACAAGTTCACACGTGAACTTGAGTGGAGAGCCATGTCCTCTCGACATGCTTCTCCTTGAGGATAGGTCCATACCTAGGACCTTCCAATTCCAATACAAGTAGTGATATACTTGGCAACTAATAAGAGTCAGACTAAGGAACAGCTCTGATACTAAGTTGTAAGCGACTAAATTTTCCATTTTAATTTAGTCACTTAGCCACACTTTCAACCACTTGGAGGAGTCTCACTTACAACCTCCATAAGTCCTATTCCGGACTTGGGCTTGCTATCCCCAAGAATGGCATCCATGCCACTCAACCTTTGCACTTGGTCCAAGTGCTCCATGTGTCCGATCCCACGATCAACACCCCAAGGTACCACCAACATATCTGCCTGTTACGCTAGGCCATGCTCATTCACCTTGGTCATATCGGTGGTCCAACACCACTTGCATTGCAGTCCTATCTCTCAAAGACTAGGCCATCCATCCATAAGTGATTATCTTAGATCCCCTCCTTAGCATCCTTAGGATGCCCACAGACATGGGGAATAGCCTTCCCCAACATCTCTTTTCCGTTCCCTTTTTGTTTATGGCCGTGTTCACCAACACTACCACTGGATCGAGGCCTGTAGGCCCGATCTCTAAGTCCCACTGTCCTTTGGGACTTCCTCACTATGTGACCGTATCCTTAGTCACTACACTAGAGGATTGCTCCTCTTCCTTTTCACCATTTGGGACTTTGGGACAACATTTCGGAACACCGTGGCCTTATGCGAGCCTCGTGGGTACTCTCCCTACCTTCTGCCTTTGGGTGCTCTAGCCATGGGCTTAGAGCGAGGTTCCGTTGAGCCATACCAGGTATCCAAGTAGGTAGTGCCACCCACACTTGGACTGGGAGCATCGGCCAATTGATCTCCCGGGGGAACTAGAGCCAACTCTTGAACACTTTACCAAGATACCCCGCTTGTCGGTCCGTGTTCACTCTAGTCTTGGACTTCCCAGTGGGCAGCTCCTCACCCAACACTGGGTACAGCCTTCCTGGGGCAAATTGCCCTTTCCTAGCCAAACTAGCTCCACTGCAGTCCTCCCCCTTACTATACTTTTGGAGCGTACCAAGCCCCCATAGGGTCTGGGAGACGAACGCTTTAGGCTTTCACCCTTTCAGACTCAAACTCAGACTCGGACTCGGACTCGGACTCGGACTCGGACTCGGACTCGGACTCGGACTTGGACTCAGTCTCGGCCTCGGTCTCGGTCTCGGTCCCGATCTTGGTCTTGGTCTTGGTCCCAGTCTCGGTCTCGGTCTCAGTCCCGATCTCGGGTCCTTCTCGGACTAAATCTCAGACTCCATCTTGGACTCCACCTTGGACCTCAACTCAGGTCCATCTCGGACTCCATCTCGGACTCCATCTCGGGTCCATCTCGGGTTCATCTTGGACACTTCCCCGTGTCATGTGTTGGTCCTTTTGGGTCCCTTTTTGGAGCCTCGCTTATTGCTCACTTCGTGCTCGTTCCTTGAGCACTTTGTTGGGAGTTCCACTCCCACTCTCAACCTTTCAAGTCGGAGCTTTCAGTCCAAACGTGTTACGTTCGTTTAGCTTTCGCTTTAGCCACTACCACATGGCACCTTTTCGGCTCCACTTTGGGGCCTAGGGATTTTGTGTCTCACACAAACTACACTGTCAAGATTCGTTCTAGGTTCTTGTTTGCAATTCCAGCAGAATCTCTAGTTGTTCAAGCACCACTCACCAAACTTCCTCTTAAACCAATTGACTTTCATTTTCAACCCATCAGAATGAGTTCTAGAAAACTCTAGCCAAACTGGGTGATATTGCATTCCCTGCCCAAAGTAGAGTCCAATAAGCAAACCAGCCATTAGAATTGCTTAATAGTAAACAATGTTGCAAGATCACCTTTAAAGGTCAATTGAGATAGTCAAGTCTCAACCCTAGGGCTTGGCAATCTCCCCACTAAGGGTGAAGCATTCTTTCATGGTTACCCAAGAACATGTTCTCTGGTATATCCAAATGTTCACAAAATCTGTTTGCTTTATTTTGGCTGGGAAATAAACAATTTTTAAAAAAAGAAAAACACAAAAAACATGTAATTGTTTTTGATCTTGTGGTTTTATTGGGCCAAAAAAACAAAATGTTACTCTCAGCAACAAATATCTTGGCTCTCACAACAATGAAGAATGTAGTGAAATGTGATACATGATATAAATTGTGAAATTCTGTGAATCATCAAAGTTTTGAATGCAACTTGTACCCAAGGTTCATCCCAAGGGCATGCTTGGCTAAGAGTCCACAACCATTGCTGCCTCATGCACACTTTGTGAGTGTGGGGTGAATATGGCCATCCATGGAGTTGGCTTGATTGCATATGGATGGTGTGGCCCCCAACTTGTTTGTGTGGGATCGATGGCATGCACCCCAACTCATGTGCACGACCTCAGGTTAGGCAAGACTACCTACTGAGTTTAAGCATATCACGAAGCAGAGGAAAAGAAATTAACAAGGATTTCCCTAGTAGCAGCGTAGAAATGAAAAGAGCCCAACTTGGAAATTAGGGTATCTTTACACCCCAAATTGTAGTCTAGAGAAGGGTCCTCTACAGTAGACTAGGTTTAAGTAACTTGGAATGGGATGCTAGAGAGGGTGAAAGCCCTATTTAGCCTAGACCTTGTTGCATCACAAGGCTCTTTTGGTGAGTTGGGCTGTTTGAGAATGTAGCCTTAAGTGTAGCACATCTTATTTCTCTCCCCTTAAGCCAACTGGAAAAGGGGCAATTGCTTGATGAGAGAGCCCTTAGTGGTTATTTTATCCCCATTTATCCCCCAAGATTCCAAGGATCTATGGTGACAGTATATCCAAATCTCATCCCATGATCACATGTACTACACTCACCCCCCTTTCAAAGATGTCAATGTCCTCATTGACTATTGACTAACAACCTTTATTGAGCCAAGGGGAACCAGCACCTCTATTTCCACACTAAATCTACCAATCCTTCCATTGTGTAGACCATTAATTATTGACTAACAACCCTTATTGAGCTAAGGGGAACCAGCACCTCCATTTCCGCACTAAATTTACCAATCCTTCTATTGTGTAGACCAACTATTCCATGTGAGGCAACTAGTCATCCACCCGTACCGCAGTCCCATGGTGGATACCTTCATCTGTGGATACTCCACACAAGAGGAAGAACGTACGCATGGATGCCCAATACATCCGATTGCAAATTTAGGGGTAGGAATATACCTTGCTCAAGGGTATATTATATTTTTAAGTAGCCACTAATTAATAGGAATCGAACCCATGCCATTTGCTCTGATACCAACTGTAGCACACCTTATCTCTCTCCCCTTAAGCCAACTAGAAAAGGGGCAATTGCTTGATGAGAGAGCTCTTAGTGGCTATTTTATCCCCATTTATCCCCCAAGGTTCTAAGGATCCACGGTGACAGTATATCTAAATTTTATCCCATGATCACATGCGCTACATTAAGTGTGTGATAAACTCCATTCAAGGCTAAAAAGTGCTTGAAATTGCTGGGAGGGAAGCGAATAGATGCCTTGTGCACCACTTGGTTGTGTGTAGCACAATGAGAGCTAGTCTGCCAAGCAATGCAAGGGGCTGTCCAACATGGGAGGATGAGGTAGGATAATAGCTTGTGAGCCTCTGACTCCCTACCAATGCTGCTGCTGCCTCGGAAAATGGTGGGGTGCTCTGGTGCCTTGTCAAATGCTGGAACTTGGGCATTCCATCCGACCTATCTTGAAACATGGATCAAGGAGTCTAACATGTATATGAGTTTGTGGGTGTTAAACCTATATAAGCAAAAGGAAACTAATTCGTGGGATCCCCTTCTAGGGCGCACCATGGATTGACCTTGATTTTTTGAGAAGGGTTTGAGTGTTAGCATATCTATTGGGACCCAAAAGATGGTGAACTATGCCTGAGTAGAGTGTAGCCAGAGGAAACTTTGGTGGAGGCTTGTAGCGATACTAATATGTAAATCCTTCATCAGACTTAGGTATTGCCTTAATTCTCTGGAAATAGTGATGTCTCAGCAAAGACACATTATTGAGAGGGGAGCCCCTCAATAGTGGGGAGAACACTCTCTCATGCTTTGGAGTCAAACTCAAACATATCTCTTGTAAGAACTCCCTTGAAACCCTAGTAATGGGGGAGAAGGGGTATATACCCCTCTCTCAAAATATCCCTCACACCCTAGAGTATTCTAATAGTGGAATATTCTAGAAAATCTAGCTCAAAGGCTATGTATATATATCCTAAGGGATCGTGCTAGACTCCATTGCATGCAAAAACCCATGACTAAATTGCTGCTGAAAGCTCCAATGTAATACCCAATATCAGCAACTGCTGTGAGAAAGAGAACCAAAGAGAATATAAATAAAAAAAAAAAAGGAGGGAGAAGAAGTTGCAAAGTTTTAGGATCAAAGGAAAACCATATGGGGAAAACTTGATCATAGAACTGAGAACTCAACCCAAGAAAAGTGAAAGAAAGTAGAAAATGATGAAATTAAAGATAAAGGAGCAAAAATCTAAAAGGGAATAAAGCACTAACCTAGACTTTAGTCATTGAGGTCTCTAAACCTCTAGAAAGTTCCTCAAACATGGCCTAAATTTACTCCTAAAGTTCCAAGGAAAGTGGAAGAGTAATGAATATGTTACCTAGTCTGGGATATGTGGTGAAATGGAAAAATTGTAGGCATGGTGATGGATGATGAGTGGAATGGTTAATTGATTTGAATGAATTGGTAGTGGAGGGGATCTTGTAGTATATGATGATCATCAAAGTTTTTAGCAACTTTATAGTAATCATTGGAGAAGAAAAAGCTTAAAGTTAGTGGTGGCATCTACATAGATCACTACATCTTGTTGTGTCTGTGTAAGATCAGGAAATAACATTTGCCCATTTGTAGTGCCTAGCTTCTCTACAAGTAGGGCATTTTAGCTAGTCAAAATCAACTTCTAGTGTCCAATATTTGTTAAGAGAATGCTCCATTGATAGAGTTTTGTAGTGCATGTGATCATGGGATGAAATTTGGATATACTATTACTGTAGATCCTTAGAACCTTAAGGGATAAATAAGGATTAAATAGCCACTAAAAACTCTCATATCAAGCAATTACCCTTTTTTTATTTGGTTTAAAAGGAAAAAGATAGGGTGTACTATATATGTGTAAGCGACTAAATTTCCATTCTACTTTAGTCACTTAACCACACCTCTAACCACTCTTCCCGTCTCCACAACCTTAGACATTTGGATAGCACCTTCTATCTATCATTCGCTAGGGACTTAGTCCCTTGGGCCCTATCTATTGCCCTCGCGACACTAAACACCACCTCCTGGTGTTCCAGAGTGTTTGGGTGTCCCAATGATGGTTTCCTTGACAATGAGCATTTCCTTTTATGACATTGACTCACTATATCGCAACATAAGCAATTTAGCCCTTGTAAGAGTATATCTAACTTCCTTATGCCATTAAGAAGTCTTGGGTAGCTACCTTCTACCCGTTTAACCAATTATCTTTGCACCTCTTGCTTAGTTGCCCCATAGTTGTCAAATCCTACAACTCATTGCTTGGTGCTTCCACACCTCCATCATTATCTGGGTCACCACACTCCAACTGCATGCCTTCCAACTTAGGCTATGCTATTCCCATTTCCATTGGGATTCCTTTGGAAGGGGTTCTCATGAACCTGCCAACTTGACCTCAAGGCAGCACACTTTGGCACCTTCGGTGTCTTCACACTATCGGCTCCACGAGCCTACCTTTATGACCCTTCTTATTTGTGTCCAGGTATTTTTGCCAAGACCAATATGGTTGTCTCTTATGCCAATTATCTATTAGCACTGCACCATGGAGTTCATGCACAACTTTGTGTCAAAGTTGTATTCTTCCGAGAAACTCTTTCCCACGACTTTAGCATGGCACCTTCTGCCATCAATGTCAAGATCCTCCCCATCTTTTGTGGGGTGCCACACACCTCAGTCCAAATGCTTTCCTCAAGCCCTTAGGATTATTCTTTGATTCTATTGGAGTCATTCAACCTTTTGGACTTTGTCTTCTAACGACCCATGAAGTCCTACCTTTGAGGTGCCAGCTCACTGAAATACAACTTCTTGTATTCAAGTCCTACTCACAAGGACCATCTTTACAAGTGTTATTTGATACTTGATTTGTTCGTTTGGGGCAACCTTTTGCCCCTTAGGACCACTTGTGCATGTGATGAGAATACCAACTCATCCTCTAAGTACACCCTCAACTCCTTGGGTTGTTCCAGCATTTATTAGAGGTAGCTTTGGCTACCATTTCAAGGACTTGTGTCCTCTTCCGTATTTGACCTGCCACGGTCATTAATTCTGGTCTTAAATTCATGAGCACTAGCCTCAACTATATGAGGGTAACCTTGTGACTCCATTATCATCTTGGAGTTTGCATCTTTCCCGTGATCCCAACTATAGTTGTTTACCACAACTACATTAGCCCGTTTGCCGCGTCAAACACTCATCTGGATCACATCCTCAACTCTCTGAGGAAACCTCATACCATTCTCAAGATCCCAAAGTCGTTCCCTTATTGGCCCCTTTTCTATCCCCCATATCGTGCACAAGTTCACACACATGAACTTGAGTAGAGAGCCATGTCCTCACGACATGCTACTCCGTGAGGATAGGTCCATATCTAGGACCTTCCAATTCCAATACAAGTGGTGATATACTTGGCCACCAATAAGAGTCGGACTAAGGAACAGCTCCGATACCAAGTTGTAAGTGACTAAATTTCCATTCTACTTTAGTCACTTAACCACATCTCCAACCACTTGGAGGAGTCTCACTCACAACCTCCATAAGTCCTATTTCGGACTTGGGCTTGCTAGCCCCGAGAATGGCATCCCCACCACTTAACCTTTGCACTTGGTCCAAGTGCTCCACGTGTCCAGTCCCATGACCGACACCCCAAAGCACCACCAACATACTAGCCTATTACGCTAGGCCATGCCCAATCACCTTGGTCACATTGGTGGTCCAACACCACCTGCATTGCAATCCCGTCTCTCCAAGACGGGGCCATCCGTCCATGAGTGGTCATCCCAGATCCACTCCTTAGCATCCTTAAGATGCCTATAGACATGGGGAATAGCCTTCCCCCATATCCCTTTTCCGGTCCCCACCAAATCCCTTTCTGCCCTTAGCCGTGTTCGCCAACACTACCACTAGAGCAAGGCCCACAAGCCCGACCACTAAGTCCCACAGTCCTCTGGGACTTCCTCACTACCCGACTGCATCCTTGGTCACTACACCAGAGGACTACTCCTCTTCCTTTCCACAGTCTGGGACTTCAGGGCAACATTTCGGAACACTGTGGCCTTACGCGAGCCTCGTGGGTACTCTCCCCACCTTCCACCTTTAGATGCTCTAGCCATGGGCTTAGAGCGAGGTTCCATTGAGCCACACCAGGTATCCAAGTAAGTAATGGCACCCACACTTGGACTGGGAGCATCGGGTAGTCAATCTCCCGGGGGAACTAGAGCCGGCTCTTGAACACTTCACCAAGCTACCCCGCTTGTCGGTCTGTATTCACTCTAGTCTTGGACTTCCCAGTGGTCAGTTCATCACCCAACACTGGGTCTGGCCTTCTTGGGCCAAACTGGCCTTTCCTGGCCAAACTGGCTCCACTACAGTCCTCCCCCTACTATACTTTTGGAGCTCACCAAACCCCCCAGGGTCTGGGAGATGAACACTTTGGGCTTTCACCCTCTCAGACTCGAACTCAGACTCGGACTCGGACTCGGACTCGGACTCAGACTTGGACTCGGACTCGGACTCGGACTCGGACTCGGCCTCGGACTCGGTCTCAGTCCCGATCTCGGTCTCGGTCTCGGTCTTGGTCTCAGTCTCAGTCTCGGTCCTGGTCTCGGTCTGGACCTCGGACTCCATCTCGGGTCCTTCTTGGACTCCATCTCGGATTCCATCTCGGGTCCATCTCGGACTCCATCTCAGACTCTGTCTCGGTCCACCTCGAACTCCATCTCAGACTCCATCTCGGACTCCATCTTGGTCCATCTTGGACTCCATCTCAGACTCCATCTTGGACTCCGTCTCAGTCCATCTTGGACTCCATCTCGGACTCCGTCTTGGTCCATCTCGAACTCCATCTCGGACTCCGTCTCGGTCCACCTCGGACTCCGTCTCAGACTCCATCTCGGACTCCGTCTCGGTCCATCTTGGACTCCGTCTTGGTCCATCTCGAACTCCATCTCGGACTCCATATCAGACTCCATCTCGTCCATCTTGGAGTTCATCTCGGACACTTCCACGTGTCATGTGTTGGTCCTTTTTGGGTCCCTTTTTGGAGCCTTGCTTATTGGTTGCCTCGTGCTCACTCCTCGAGCACTTTGTTGGGAGTTCCACTCCCGCTCTCGACCTTCCAAGTCGGAGCTTTTATTCCAAACGTGTTACGCTCGTTTGGCTTTCACTTCAACCACTACTACGTGGCACCCTTCTAGCTCCACTTTGGGGCCTAGGGATTTTGTGTCTCACAATGTGGTATTAGAGCAAAATGGCATGGGTTTGATTTCTATTGATTAGTGGCTACATAAAAATATATAATATATCTTTGAGTAAGGTAAATTCCTACCTCTAAAATTTGAAATCGTATGTATTGAGCATCCATGTGTATGTCTTTCCTCTTGTGGAGCATCCG
>NW_003314310.1:348780-551235 GCF_000143415.4 Selaginella moellendorffii
AATAAAATAACTACTAAGGGTTCTCTCATCAATCAATTACTCTATTTTCAGTTGGCTTAAAAGAGAGAAATAATGTGTGTTACATGGGACCAAATAGAACTAATACATGGGGCATGATAGCAAAGGTGTTTAATAGATACAATAAGTTATCATTTGACAAATATTGAGAGATCAAACTCAATATTACGGGGGTTTCCAACATTAACAAATTCAACTCAACAAAATGATTTTTTCTAACCAAGTCAAGTATGTTTGACTAATAGCACTTAAGAATTCTGTCTTTATGCTCATTTGGTCAAGTGCACATGCGAAGATCAGTTTCTAAACTAACTTAGGTGAAGATTAAAAATTAGTTTAACAATACTAACCTCTTGTTGTTATAATAGTAAGGAAAGAATATTCAAAAACATTCGTCAACATGTAACTTTAATATTCGCAATCACATTTATGACAGTTCCCCCCCCCCGTCCTCCTAGAGAAGATCAACATCCTCATTGATGCACACTCTATTCTAAACACCGTCAAGGAAACAACTCTAGAAAATATTTATGGTGTTCACACTTTATAAAAAATGCATCAACTTAAATGAGTTAGGCTAATCTCTCTATGTAACATAAATACACTACAACTTAGACACATTTCGATTGTCAATGACAATAAAATGACTAATAGAGTCAACCACTATAGCGCACTTTATCTCTCTCCCCTTAAGCCAACTGGAAAAAGGGCATTTGCTTGATGAGAGAGCCCTTAGTGGCTATTTTATCCCCATTTATCCCCTAAGGTTCTAAGGATCCATGGTGACAGTATATTCATATTAGTCAACCACTGTAATACACCTTATCTCTCTCCCTTTAAACTAACTGGAAAAAGGGCATTTGCTTGATGAGAGCCCTTAGTGGCTATTTTATCCCCATTTATCCCCCAAGGTTCCAAGAATCCACAATGACAGTATATATGCTCTATTTCGTTAAAGTGGGATTTATTCAGTAAAATGGGACTAGGTACAAATTTTCAAGTATTTGAAAATGACGTGAAATTATATGTTTTTTGTCCAGGGGCTAGACATATCTAGGGCATGGTGACTAGCGCGGTGACTTTATGTCCAGACTGAGTCCATCTGGTTGTATAATAAATCTCATTGTCAAGGTGAACAAGCTGAATCTGAAGCTAAAGAAGAGCGATGGCATGCGCGCACACACTATTTGTTTGTTCATTGAGCGTGTGGTGAGCTTTCCAAGATGAACGTCATTCTTATTAGCCAGACATATCACTTAATGGTGAGAACATTTAGATATTATTCAATGTTATCTTTTTCTAACGAATCTAATTGTGAAGGTGTAGCAAGAGGCATTGCTAGTCTGGAGAAGTCATTTAACTCATTTGACCCTTAGTGTATTTTCATGAAACTAAATAACATTCATATTATTAAGGAATTTCTCTAGTACCTTTTTTTTACGACATAGAGGCTTGCATTTCTTTCAAAGGTGATTTAGTAAAAGGCCTGAGGGCACATGCCATTCTATTTCTCAGACTGGTATTAAGATATACTAGTGCAAAGGGAAAAAGGTATTTGGTGATCAAGTAAATGGCATGAAGGCACACGCCATTATAAGCCTAAGCGCTAGTGGACACCTCCTTTTTGGTACTCTCAGCGGTACTATCATCCTTCTCCGGGTCAGTTGTTTTGCTTTGGATTGTTGTCTCTGACGTTACTGGGGCGTTCTCAATAGTTGTTAATGTTGCCGTTTGTTCAGAAAAATGATCACCTGGAGTATAGTACGGGGAGTTTGGAAGACTTATATATTCTACATCTTCACCTATCTCCTTCTCCGTCTCCTTTTCTGCCTCACTTACAGATTTTGTGCTTGCCATGAGAACGCTCTTCACCCTAAAATATGGAGTTCGTTGTGTTATAAAAGGAAACCAACACATACGCTGCAAGGGAATGATGGTACATAAAGCATGTAAGCCCACAATATGGGTTTATGTGCCATTAATATGGGCCACACGCCATATTATTAGATTTATGCATGTGTGATTGGTAAATGCATATGTCACATCATCTCAGGCCACATGCCATCACGCCTCCTCTGATTCAGATTCGGATTGTTCACCTTGAAATAAAATATATTAGAAACTTAGTAAAGGAATATTAATGAATCTCACCTTGAACCCGGGTTATGAATGCTCTTGCTGCATCTCTTGCATGGTCTGGCAAGGTGATGGTGGCACTCTGCTTCCGCATCCAACCATGCACAACATTATCCACCGATATGCTCATGCTGGGATCCCTTGGATTCAGCACCCATCTCTTTTCTAGGCAATCCTTCGTATATCCGGAACTTGGCTTGAACCACTCCACAGTTACATTGAAGGAGTTAGTTTCCGCGTCCTCCTCTGCATCAGTGATGCAGCGCCCCACCCATATCATTTCTTTTTTATTACTGGGTCTGACAAGCACGACCATTCCTTTGCAGACCTGTACTGGATTGAATGCTGAATCCGGCCTCTTGTTCCTCGGCCCACAATAGTGATCCTCAACATCGTTATCTGTCACTGCATTTCCAGAGGACATTGTTCCGCTACTATCTGGTGCTCTGGGTTCTGGCCAAAAGGACTCTTCCAATTCTTCATATACAACCGGCCCATTTTGGATAGCAGATATAATCTTCTCCCAGTATTCGAGCAAAGGCTTGCACCTCTGAAAATAGGATTCTCCACTAAACACCAACCCCCTCTTCCAGAAGGCAATATGCTGTCTAATCCCGGCCACTATACTTTCCTGGTCTTTGAGTCCATCCGGGTGCATCGGCCGTGGGGAACCCTGAGGAATCATAGGTTCCCCAGTTATGGGATCTCTCTTGAAGAGTTCAATGCCGTCCACTGGCAGCCACACTGTGTCCCATTCTCTCATCTTGTACCTCATCACTGGAGCACCGTCACACATGCTGAAATGAAACTGAAGAGGCTTGGAGTGGCCAATCAGCGTTTCGGATCCGTCCCTGATGTAGCCTCTTACAAACCCCTTAAAGTCTGGAACCTCTGTCAGAAGTGCAGCTTCAACAGTGCCTTTGATGCAATTTTGGAATTCATCGTAGAGTTGTGGGAGGGTGAGGACATTGGATCGCCGGAGGGACTCTGCCAGGTGACTGAACATGGCATCGATGTCTTCATGAGTGTGCCCAACCATGAGAAAGCCAAGTGTAACCGTTTCAAATATGCCTTTGGCAACAAGCATCGCCAAGTACGCGAAGACGTACATGTTTTTGTTCTCACTGCCAGCATTGTCTGTTTGGAGCAGAAGATGGGGTGGAAGGCCACATCAGCCGCAAGAACTTCCTTGAGATTCTGCTTCGTTTGGATGAGGCTATGCATTCACCGGGCGACCAGCCTCGTCGGAATGGCATGAGGCCTCACGTGATAACCCTACAATCTGACGGCCAACATATTCACTGGGATGGCATGGGGCCCCATGCGATACTGCAAGCCTTTGCTCCTCCTCCAGCTGAACCCTGTATGGGGTTCGATCGACAAGGGCCTTATGCAAGGGTTGGCCGTTCAGCTCAGTCTGCGCACTTTGCAGAGACCTTAAGTGTTTTGCTAGGGACGCAATCATCATGTTTGCACCCCCGCCACCCCATAGAGGTACAAAGAAGTTCCCATAGTTCTGGGCACCATGCCCATGAGCGATTATGCCAAACAGAGACATAGGCAGCTGCATGGATGAAGAGATTGCCTTGGGGGTAGGATTGAGTCGAGGTAAGCACGTCTTTTTCTGGTCCATTTTGTCGTGGATGATGCAGAGGTAAGAGTCAGGTCTCTCCATGGAGAGAATCCTGTTATGATAATATGCAGTCCTGCAGTGTGAGACACAGAATCCTTAGGCCCCAAAGTGGAGCCGGAAGGGTGCCACGTGGTAGTGGCCGAAGCGAAAGCCAAACGAGTGTAACACGTTTGGGCCAAAAGCTCCGCCTTGAAAGGTCGAGAGCGGGAGTGGAACTCCTAATGAAGGGCTCGAGGAACGAGCACGAAGCGAGCAAAAGGCGAGGCTCCAAAAAGGGACCCAAAAGGACCAACACATGACACGTGGGAGTGTCCGAGATGGACTCGAGTTGGAGTCCGAAGTGGAGTCCGAGATGGACCCGAGTTGGAGTCCGAAGTGGAGTCCAAGATGGACCCGAGATGGAGTCCGAGATGGAGTCCGAAGTGGAGTCCGAGGTGGACCCGAGATGGACCCGAGTTGGAGTCCGAAGTGGAGTCCGAGATGGAGTCCGAGATGGAGTCCGAGGTGGACCCAAGATGGACCCGAAATGGAGTCCGAGATGGAGTCCGAGATGGAGTCCGAGATGGAGTCCGAGATGGACCCGAGATGGACCCGAGATGGAGTCCGAGATGGAGTCCGAGATGGAGTCCGAGATGGAGTCCGAAGTCGAGACCGAGACCGGGACCGAGACCGAGACCGAGACCGAGACCGAGATCGGGACCGAGACCGAGACCGAGGCCGAGGCCGAGACCGAGCCCGAGCCCGAGCCCGAGTCCGAATCCGAGTCCGAGTCCGAGTCCAAGTCCGAGTCCAAGTCCGAGTCCGAGTCCGAGTCCGAAGCCTGAGAGGGTGAAAGCCCAAAGCGTTCGTCTCCCAGACCCTGGGGGGTTTGGTGAGCTCCAAAAGTATAGTAGGGGGAGGACTGCAGTGGAGCCAGTTTGGCCAGGAAAGGCCAGTTTGGCCCAGGAAGGCCGGACCCAGTGTTGGGTGATGAGCTGCCCACTGGGAAGTCCAAGACTAGAGTGAATACGGACCGACAAGCGGGGTAGCTTGGTGAAGTGTTCAAGAGCCGGCTCTAGTTCCCCCGGGAGATCGACTGGCCGATGCTCCCAGTCCAAGTGTGGGTGGCACTACCTACTTGGATACCTGGTGTGGCTCAACGGAACCCGCTCTAAGCCCATGGCTAGAGCACCCAAGGGCAGAAGGCAAGGAGAGTACCCAGGTGGCTCACGTAAGGCCACGGTGTTCCGAAATGTTGTCCCAAAAGGCCCAGACTGTGGAAAGGAAGAGGAGCAGTCCTCTGGGGTAGTGACCAAGGACACAGTCGTGTGGTGAGGAAGTCCCAGAGGACCGTGGGACTTAGTGGTCGGGCCTGTGGGTCTCGATCCAGTGGCAGTGTTGGCAAACACGGCCAGGGGCAGAAAGGAACTTAGTGGGGACTGACAGAGGGATATTGGGGAAGGCTATTCCCCTTGTCGGTGGGCATCCTAAGGATGCTAAGGAGTGGATCTGAGATGACCACTCACGGAAGGTTTGCCTAGTCTTGGAGAGCCAAGACGGTGATGCAAGTGGTATTGGACTACCAGTGTGGCAAAGGTGATTGGGCATGGCCTTAGCGTAACAGGCTGCTATGTCGGTGGTACCTTTGAGTGTCGGTCACGGGATCGGACACGTGGAGCACTGGGACCAAGTGCAAATGTTGAGTGGCATGGATGCCATTCTCGGGGCTAGCAAGTCCCAAGTCCTAGATTGGACTTATGGAGGTTGCGAATGAGACTCTTCCAAGTGGTTAGAGGTGTGGTTAAGTGACTAAAGTAGAATGGGAAATTTAGTCGCTTACAATTTGGTATCGGAGCTGTTCCTTAGTCCGACTTTTATTGGTGCTCAAGTATATCACCATTGATATTGGCATCGGAAGGTCCGAGGAGTGGGCCTATCCTTGAGGAGTAGCAAGTCGGGAAGACATAGCTCTCCATTACAGTTCATGTGTGAACTTGTAGACGAGGTGGTGGATAGAAAAGGGCCAATAATGGAACGACTTTGGGATCTTGGGAACAATGCAAGGTTTTCCTCATTGAGTTGAGGATGTGATCCGGATGAGCATTTGTCTCGGCAAATTGGCTAAGGTTGTTGTGGTAAACAACTAAAGTTGGGATCACGGGAAAGATAGAGACTCCAAAACAATAAAGGAGTCACAAGATTATCCTCATATAGTTGAGGTTGGTGCTCATGAATGTGAGACCAGAGGTAATGACCGTGGGAGGTCAAATACGGAAGAGGACTCAAGTCCTTGAAATGGTAGCCGGGGCTACCTTTAATAAATGCTGGAAAACCCAAGGAGTTGGGGGGTGTACTTAGAGATGAGTGGTATTCTCATCGCATGGACAAGTAGTCCTAAGGGGCAAAAGTTGCCCCCAGAGAACAAAATCAAGTGTCGGAGTAACACTTGTGAAAATAGTCCTTTTGAGTAGGACAGGAATGCCAGAAGTGTATTCCAGTGAGGTAGTGCCTCACAAGTAGGACCTTAAGGGTCTATGGATTAACCAAGTCCAAAACTGCTGATGACTCAAGTAGAGTCAAGGGATGGTCCTAAAAGGACTGATGGAAGCATTTGGACTGAGGTGTGTTGTACCCCACAAAGGATGGGGGGGGATTATAGGATCTAAGGATGAGAACAGAGGGTATCTCATCAATGGCAAAATGTGCCATGCTAAAGTTATGGGAAAGGTGTTCTCAGAAGAAAACAACTTTGACACAAAGTTGTGTGTGACCTCTATGGTGCAGTGCTAACGGATGGTTGGCATGAGAAAGAGCGGTGTTGGTTTTGGCAAAGATATAAACATGAAGGGGAAGTGTCATAGAGGTAGGCTCGTGGAGCCGATGGTGTGGAGACACCAAATGTGCCAAGGTGTGATACCTTGAGGCTATGTTGGTGGGTTCATGAGAACCCCTTGCCAAAGGAATCCCAATGGAAATGGGAATGGCATAGCCTAAGCTGCAGAGCATGCAGTTGGAGTGTGGTGACCCAGATAATGATGGAGGTGTGAAAGCACCAAGCAATGAGTTGTGGGACTTGACAACTATGAGGCAACTAAGCAAGAGGTGCTAAATAACTGGTTGAACGGGTAGAAGGTAGCTACCCAAGACTTCTTAATAGCATAGGGAAGTCGGATACACCCTTACGGGGGATAAGTTGCTTGTGTTGCGATATAGTAAGTCAATGTCATAAAAGGAAATACTCATTGTCAAGAAAGCCATCATTGGGACACCCGAACACTCTAGAACACCAGAAGGTGGTGTTTGATGTCGCGAGGGCAATGGATAAAGCCCAAGGGACTAAGTCCCTAGCGAATGATGGATAAAAGGTGCTATCCAAATGTCCAAGGTTGCGGAGACAGGAGAGGACTGTCTACCCGAGTTGGACAAAGCCAAGAATGGAATTTTGGCAAGGCTAGTGATGGGCATGTAAAGGCCCATAAGCAACAATGTAATCCCAGTGTGTGGGATTATAAGGTGAGCATACCCGGATTGAGGAACCACTCCCTAGGCTATTGAGTAGGTTCATCCCTAAGAATACTTGCTAAAGCATGATAGAAAGTGCAAAGCTATCCTCCTGGTCTGGAGGAGAATGACCAAAGGAAAGGTTTGAAGCCAAAAAGCAAAAAGTAAGGGGATAGAACCGAACCGTAGGAATAAAAAGGCATAACCAAGGTTGGTTATGCCAGCTGGGAGTGGAGAATCAAGTGGGGGCTCGAGGGTGTTGCCGCTAGCAACCGTGATGCCATGGAGAGTCTAAAATATAGAATTGTCCATGTTAGACTATGTGGCAATTAGAAAGCTTGCAAAAAGGGAGGCCTTAGCAAGCTAAGGGACAGAGTTCCTTCAAGGTTCCCAAAGACGATTCTAGGTAGCTTAGTACCTAGAAAGGCCAAGTGTAAATGGTTCAAGGAACGCGCGAAATCAGAGTGGCGCAGCAGAAGCGTGGTCTTGAAGCTTGCCATGAGGCGAGGCTGTCAAGGTTAGGGAAGTAGTTCCCGAGTGTTCAAAGAGAGGGCTTTGAACGAAAGTCGATGACCAAGGACTTTCACGCTTATGCAGGAACCATGTTACAGTGGTCGGAGGACTTGCCAAGCGAGACTGGCAAGTCGGGGGAACAAATACCCTAGTTGAAGGTGATAACTTCAAAAAGGGTGGGCCATGGGGCCAAGCATGGAGGAGTCCATGCATGATCACAGACTTGTCAAGTGAGAGGACTTGGCAGTGTGGAGGAACTAGGTTCCTAAGTTGTGATCTGTAGCGCGCTTTAAACATAAGTTGGTGCACCGGCGTGATGAGTCACGCCAGGCATCCTGGGTGATGCCGTCCGTAGATGCATATACGGAGGTTGGGTTCGAGTCCCGACCCTCTAGTGCTTGGGTTCGAGTCCCAAATCACTAGGGCGTGGTGATGGTTTGGAATATGAGGACACTCATATTTCGGTGGTCATGGACTCTCAGTGGGGAGACTGGTTTGGGCACACCGCCAAGCGAGGGATGCCTCGGAGTCGTGATGCACGGTTAGATTGCTTAGTGTGAAAGCTTAGCATATCTAACTTGAACGCTTTGGTGCAAGTGGCACCAAGGTCGTGGTGAGTGAGATGGGGACACCTAATCTCAATTGTTATGAACCCTTGGCCGTAAAGGCTGGCTTGGGTGCACCGCCAAGTGTGGGGGATGCCCCCGGGGTTATAGTCAACAACTTGGAGGTCTAGAAGACCAAGTACCTATTGGCAACTCTGTTAAGGTGCCAAGGTGAAATCACTAGGTGATCTTATGGTCAGATAAGGATAAGGTCCTTGGTTGGCTAAGGAATGAAGTTCCTGGTTCAAAATGTTGAAATTGAACTGTTTAAGGTGGTGTGGCTTGGTCGTGATGACCAAGTGGGAAGAGCACCTAAGGGAAATAAACTATGTCCGTGCGATGGCATAGTGAGTCCGAGGAAAGTAGTCTCTATAAAAGACCCATGGGAGGGTCACAAAGTTGGGCCGTGGATAGAGCCCATAGCAGAAGATGCTAAAGAGACGTACTAGGGGTGAACACCCTCCGGACTTGGCAAAGAAGAGTCTTTGCTATGGAACCGAAACAATACCTCAAGAAGGGAGGTAGAGATTCGATGTTGCTTGGTGCAACAATCAACGGATAGGAGCAAAAGATGAGTGGCCAAGATAGGGCCGTGGAATCCCTTGGAAGGAATCCAAGTGACAAAGTTAGGCGAGGAACACTAATGTGTTAGACGCTAACAAGTTGCGGGAAAGGAAGTGTGTTTCCAATGAGGGATTCCGAAATGCTCCGATTTGGCGATAGTGGAAGCTCCAAGGGAGGGAGCGGTAAGGTAGCCAAATGATAGGGCCATGAACAGCCCTAGCACAAAGTATGATAACTGAAACTTTGGCACGAAATAGAAGAGAGGATGATGGTGCCCTCGAGTAGAGAACTTCCTAGGATGGGAAGTGGAGTTGCACAAAAAGGTGCAAGGCAAGGTGTCGGAGACACCTAGGAAATTGACTCCAAGAAGTCAAAATTCAAAGTTCCAAAGTGCAAAGGTTATATCGATGGAAATCGAGACTACTCGAGAAGGAGTAGTGGGATTGACTTAGAGAAGGGTCTCTAAGAGATTTAGCGAGAACTAAACCAATAAAAGGAGAGAACCACTACATGTGGTCCAATCAGTCTCTAAGTTGGAGAGACTACCCTCCTTAGAGGATAGGCAAGGCATGGTGAGCCTTTGGTGTCAAACCATTGAGGAATATGGAGAAGGCATGGTGAGCCTTCAATGTCAAACCATTGACAAATATTGGCTAGGTGCCAAGGATGGAAATGGTAACACATGCGAGTGTTACTTTACAAAATGGTTTACCGTTCGATGAGGACATTGAACTTCGTCTATGGATGGTGGAGTTGTGAGACATAGAATCCCTAGGCCCCAAAGTGGAGCCGGAAGGGTGCCACGTGGTAGTGGCCGAAGCAAAAGCCAAACGAGTGTAACACGTTTGGGCCAAAAGCTCTGCCTTGAAAGGTCGAGAGCGGGAGTGGAACTCCTAACGAAGGGCTCGAGGAACGAGCATGAAGCGAGCAAAAGGCGAGGCTCCAAAAAGGGACCCAAAAGGACCAACACATGACACGTGGGAGTGTCCGAGATGGACTCGAGTTGGAGTCCGAAGTGGAGTCCGAGATGGACCTGAGTTGGAGTCCGAAGTGGAGTCCAAGATGGACCCGAGATGGAGTCCGAGATGGAGTCCGTAGTGGAGTCCGAGGTGGACCCGAGATGGACCCGAGTTGGAGTCCGAAGTGGAGTCCGAGATGGAGTCCGAGATGGAGTCCGAGATGGAGTCCGAAGTCGAGACCGAGACTGGGACCGAGACCGAGACCGAGACCGAGACCGAGATCGGGACCGAGACCGAGACCGAGGCCGAGGCCGAGACCGAGCCCGAGCCCGAGTCCGAGTCCGAATCCGAATCCGAGTCCGAGTCCGAGTCCGAGTCCAAGTCCGAGTCCGAGTCCGAGTCCGAAGCCTGAGAGGGTGAAAGCCCAAAGCGTTCGTCTCCCAGACCCTGGGGGGTTTGGTGAGCTCCAAAAGTATAGTAGGGGGAGGACTGCAGTGGAGCCAGTTTGGCCAGGAAAGGCCAGTTTGGCCCAGGAAGGCCGGACCCAGTGTTGGGTGATGAGCTGCCCACTGGGAAGTCCAAGACTAGAGTGAATACGGACCGACAAGCGGGGTAGCTTGGTGAAGTGTTCAAGAGCCGGCTCTAGTTCCCCCGGGAGATCGACTGGCCGATGCTCCCAGTCCAAGTGTGGGTGGCACTACCTACTTGGATACCTGGTGTGGCTCAACGGAACCCGCTCTAAGCCCATGGCTAGAGCACCCAAGGGCAGAAGGCGAGGAGAGTACCCAGGTGGCTCGCGTAAGGCCACGGTGTTCCGAAATGTTGTCCCGAAAGGCCCAGACTGTGGAAAGGAAGAGGAGCAGTCCTCTGGGGTAGTGACCAAGGACACAGTCGTGTGGTGAGGAAGTCCCAGAGGACCGTGGGACTTAGTGGTCGGGCCTGTGGGTCTCGATCCAGTGGCAGTGTTGGCAAACACGGCCAGGGGCAGAAAGGAACTTAGTGGGGACTGACAGAGGGATATTGGGGAAGGCTATTCCCCTTGTCGGTGGGCATCCTAAGGATGCTAAGGAGTGGATCTGAGATGACCACTCACGGAAGGTTTGCCTAGTCTTGGAGAGCCAAGACGGTGATGTAAGTGGTATTGGACTACCAGTGTGGCAAAGGTGATTGGGCATGGCCTTAGCGTAACAGGCTGCTATGTCGGTGGTACCTTTGAGTGTCGGTCACGGGATCGGACACGTGGAGCATTGGGACCAAGTGCAAATGTTGAGTGGCATGGATGCCATTCTCGGGGCTAGCAAGTCCCAAGTCCTAGATTGGACTTATGGAGGTTGCGAATGAGACTCTTCCAAGTGGTTAGAGGTGTGGTTAAGTGACTAAAGTAGAATGGAAAATTTAGTCGCTTACATGCAGCTTCTCTGCTCGATGTTGTGGTCGAGCCGCCTTCTAACCAACGTCTCTCGCTCTTGAGCGCTGCAAGAATTCTTCGACAAAGCCATTTTGATAGTAGTGCACTCGTCACACTTTGAAAAGCTGGAGTACTTTCCTATACTCACATCCCTGAACCTGTTGCTCCACAATCTACTAAATCTAGATTGGCTCAGCTTCCTTTAGCCATTACTCTGGAGTTCCCGATTCACATCTTCCAATATGGCCCCCTTGGTATACATGGAAGGGAGAACTCGTTGGGTGTTTCGTGTTCCATCTTCCAAGAGGCGGGTTTTATGTGGTTGCTGCTCGCTACATGTCTCGAAAAACCTCTTCAAGATTGCCTCTCCATATACAACATGACCCTTGGTTTTGTGTGTACCGTTGTTCCCATGGACTGCCTGTTGAACCCTTTGTTCCTCGAACTCAATTTTGATTCTGTAGAATGTGGTTCGAGGGACTCCATAAATGATTCTCCATGCCTTCATGCAGACCAAACCCCTCTGGAAGACCATGCCCCCCACCTGATGTTCTGAAGCATCAACAGATGACCGTAATGCCTCATACACAAAATTGCGAGCTGCCTTCCAGGACAATGTCTTGTATCTTGCTCTCTCCTCTTCAATAGCATCACAATCAGCATGTTGACAGCACCTCCTCTTGCAACAAGCAACTGTCGAGACCATTCGAACCTCCATCGCCATTTTCTGCCTTTTCGGTTCGTTGCTCAGATCCCTTTGGCTGCGCTTTAGGAAGGTGTACTTTCTTTTCCCATGAAGAGATGTTCTGTCATCAGTTTTAGTGGTGTTTGATTGTGAATCCTTCACATTCTCAAACACTAAGTGCCTCAATTTCCACCGCACAATGCTTCCAATAGTCAGACTGTTTTCTTCTGTGTCAACAACCTCTAAAATCGCAACTCCAATATCATCCCAGCCCAATTCTTGATTAGCAACCGCATCTTTTGGATCGACAACTGTGGCTAAGCCCTCAGCTACCACCTCCCCCTCGGGGTTGTTTAGAAACACCTCGTTCAATAGCGACCACATTCCCATCGAAGACAGTCTCTACTGATACAGCAGCATTGCCTTCCCCAAGCCTTTGACAGTGTATAACAAAGTTCCGATCCATAGATACAAGGGACCCTTTTGCAACTCTCTTCCCACCATTCAAAATGTAAACCTTTTCCCCAACCCTGAAGGCCATTCTGAAAGTGCAGAAAATAAGTTAAGACCATACAAAAAATGATTGGAGAATGGCCTAAATCATAACATACCAAACAACCTCAATAGCATGAGGCCACATGCCATTATTCAAACATGCTATTGACACCCACGTGAAATTTTGCATTCACAAAATTGGCATGAGGCCTCATGCCATCTTGATATACACACAGCTGCAGGCAAGTAAAAACATACATGACAATACGCTAGCCATGAAATTGCAAGGGCCCAAGATGGCATGTGGCCTCATGCCATTTCTAAATGTGGTCCTAAGCCATTCCATGGTGAACATACCAGGAAGCACAAGTGCCGAATATCAAGAGGAAGCGGTAGCCACACCAAAGACAGTGCCGCTCGCAACACCGCAACTACTCGTAGCGCCGCTTGCAACACCGCAACTGCTCGTAGCGCCGCTCGCACAAACTGCCACTCGCATAAACTGCCGCCCGCAATGGCGCTCGCAATGCCGCAACCGCTCGTAGACGCATAAACCACAGCCCACAACGCCGCTTACACAAGCAGCGCTCACTGCGCTCAGCGGAACCAAGAACACGGCGCACAAAAATGATAGACCTAGGAATAAGTTCGAGAATTCAAAAATAACACACACTTGAATGTCACATCAAATCCTCTGACAAACCAGATCTTATGACTCCTCTGACAAATTTCAAACTGAGTAGCTTCTAGACTTTGCTGTCGGAGGTTGAACTTTGCCACATCATGTCCTTGCCTCGATCCAGCTGTGCCATGTCAGTGATTCGAACTTTGCCATGCCATGTCAGCGATCCGCGCCAAGATTATTCGCCGTGTAAAGGAATAATTATGCTCTGTGTGTACGTCCATTTATGGCAATATAAGGCCACACACCATTCAAAGAATAATGCTAGTCGAGCATTTTTTGGTGCATTTTTGGGTTCAAAATTGCATGAGCCCACACGCTATAAAGTTTACCTGTACCAAAAATAGAAACAGCTTTATTTACTTGGGAATTTAAGTGGTTGAGGCATTTTTAAACTTACAAACACATGCCCTACTTACATTCCTTTGGTTGCTTAAAATTCAAAAATATTATAAAACTTTCTTTTTGCATTTTCAATGTTTTCAATTATGGTTTTTGAAATCTATTTGCATCCCATCATGTTTATAGCTAGCTTTCGTTTGTCCCCTTCGCTAGCCTGAGATACATCTGCTCGGCATCTGCCTCTTACAGCATTTGCCTAGAAAGGGCATCTTTCTTCAAGCAGCATTTGCCACATGTTTAGGGTTTAGGGTTTAGCAATTCAGTAGCTTGATAAACATGCAAATACAGAACTTGATGCAAAATCCTTTGATATGTCACAATGCCCCTAGGACCATAAACACATTTCAATAGAGAGGGTCCTTTCATTTCATAACTCCTTACGTAGATCTTGGTGAAACCAGAGTTAGTGAAGTTAGTTTCTTGTGATCCCGCATCTGATTATGATGTCCCTTTGCAGTGTCGATGGAAAGGTCAATGCACACCAAACTGTAAAATCTTGGAGCAAAATAACGGTCGGATCTATGGCAAATGCCCCTGAAACATTGTAAGGCTCGTGTGGTCTCATGTGGTGTCCGATCGAGATGCTTCTTTGCAGGGTCATCAAGAAAGACATTGTATACCATTCTGTAAAATCTAGTTGCGATCTAACAGTTGGACAGTTCGGGACGACATCCCGACATAGCGAAGTGTCCACGGTGGATGGACGTGGAAGACACTATGGGCGCATTTTTGGATCTAGTGATAGGGAAGTGCTGTCACAAAGGGGGCCAGTGGCGGATGGCCGAGTTGGTTTGCTTGCGGAGGGGATCCCACATGGTTCTTGCTTCAGGGCTAGTCCTTTGAGGAGGTTCGCGGAGGCTTACAAGTCTTGTGATTGTCGCGATGCCGGCAACGGGGGCTCGTATATCATTGAAGGGGGCCAGCGCACTTGTCTAGTGTGGGAGGCAAGGTAGCACGCTCTAGTCTAGAGCTGGAGGAGGCTCACACCTTGCTTGTTCTACGCCTTGGAGTTTGTTTGCAATAGGCACCGACTTAGTGCTGGAAGTACACTGGGGAGCTTGTGCAGTGGAATCACCTTGGAGGCGAGTGACCCATGAGCGACGCCGGGTCATCGTGCTCAAGTTGGACTGCTTGGCTGCGACGACATCGAGCTAGATCGACATGGTGTTCGTCCGGCTTGACATCATTGTGACCGAGTGGAGGAGTGGCGAGGCGAAGCAGGTGGCTTCAAGCTCCGCGGTGGAGTCACCTGGGAGGTGGACGGCCCAAGAGCAGCGCCGGGTGTTCGCGCTCATAGTTTCACTAGTTTCTTCGAGAGTGCGCTCTCAATGTTGTTTTGATCCCTTTGGGATTGGGGTAATGTACATATATGTTTAGCGATCTAACGGTTGGATCTCCAGAAAACTAAAAACAATCTCGCGCGTGTCAGAATATCCTAGGATGTCTCATGTGGTGTCCGATCGAGATGCTTCTTTGCAGGGTCATCAAGAAAGACATTGTATACCATTCTGTAAAATCTAGTTGCGATCTAACGGTTGGATCTCCAGAAAACTCAAAACAATCTCGCGCGTGTCAGAATATCCTAGGAATATACTCCTATGTGCCCCTAAAAATGGCATGCGGCCCCACGCCATTCAAGAGATAACGCTAGATGACGCCGAGAATTTTTTGGTGCATTTTTTGGGTTCAAAATTGCATGAGCCCACACGCTATAAAGTTTATCTTTGCCAAATAGAGAAAAGTTTATCTGTGTCATGTGAGGTAGTTACAGTCCTTTGTGCTCGGCATCTGCCTCTTGCAGCATTTGCACTGAAAGGGAATTTTTCTCCATTCAGCATTTGGCCCTAAAAATGGCATGCGCCCACACGCCATTCAAGGAATAACGCCACAGGACGCCTGGATTTTTGGGTTTAAAATGTTTAGGGTTTTTTGGGTTTTTTCAAAATATTTTGGGTCCAACATTTTTTGGGTTTCTTTGGTTCAAAATTGCATGAGCCCACACGCTATAATATTGATTTGAGAGAAAAATAGAAACAGATAGAATTTCTTTATTTAGCTGAACATCTGCCATTTTTGGCAATACAAGATACTTTGAAATATCCAATCATGCATGGTATAAATATAGCGAGGGTATTAAATGATATCCCAATCATGATCTTTCTTTTAGATTTTGCGTGCATGCAGTCCGAGGAATGATGACGTTGTGGATTTCTTTTGGATTTTGCGTGCTTGCATGCGCGCGGCAATCCAGAAATTAATGGTGGCACCCAAGTCCGAGGAATGATGACGTGGCGGGATTACCAACCGTTGTGACATTTCGCGCGTGTGAGGTTAGGTTTTGCAATTTGCTTCGTACTCGCGCTCGCACACTCGCGCTCGCGCTCGCATCACACTCGCGCTCCCGCTCGCATCGCGCTCCCACTCGCGATCACGCTCACTTCTCTATAGGTTTCTCGTGTGCATCGGCGTCCACTCGCGCTCGCATCGCACTCGTATGCATCGGCGTCCACTTCAAGACACACCCAGTTTGTAACTTCGCCGCCAACTCCGCCGCCCACTCCGCCACCCACACGCAGCCCACTTGGCGTCCCGGGAGATTTCAGCGCCACTCTCCAACTGTAAGTGGCAGAGTAGCCTTGCTGCTACGATCCGCTGCACACACAGTGCACATTCGCCAGCGAGTCCGGCCTCGATTGTCACGGCCTCCATTCGGATTCAAATGGTAAGTCTTTTAGGCCAAGTAGAAAATGGCATGAAGCCACAAGCCATTCAGTAGCAACATTGGCATGCACCGATTGGGCTCTCGAGTGCAGTCCGGTTGCAGATGGCGTGTAGCCTCACGCCATCTTAGGATGCAGCCTCAAGACATCTAATGCAGTGGTGAATGGCGTGTGGCCTCACGTTATTTCCAGCTGCTAGCTTTTCATCTATCAGCTCTAATTGTTGTGCATTTCTGAACAGGCGAGGAATTGCGTTCTTCTTCCAGCCACTGTCAATGTGGATGCAGAGAAGGGGGAGGAGCTCACCAATTGGACTTTCGGGATGGAAGGCGAGGATCTGATGCTGTACAACACAGATGGTGGGAGAAAAGAATGCATGGGGATCCTCATCCAAGTGACAGACACTCCATGCAGTTCCATGCAAGAATATGGACTGGCACTTGTGGTAGAGACAGCGTCTGCCTTCAAGATCCACCTTGCACATCCTAGCGGCTTCCCGGAGGGGGGCAGCGGCTATGAGGAATTCCTAGAGGGAGCTAGGGAGAGGTTGTCCAGGAGGCCCACAATTTCAAAGACGTTGCGGGTCTATGAAGATCACATGGAATCCACGGACCTCACCTACGGCGATGTTCAAAAACTATATTCCAACATTGAGCCGTTGAGAGTGCCTCCAGTTCGCGAAGCGAAGGGGAAGGGGGTCGATCTGGAAACTACCCCGAAGCAGAAAAGGGTGGTCAAGCTCAAGCCGACGTCCGACTCTGCTGCTCCAAAAAAGAAGCTACTCGGTGATGCCATTGCCTCGGGTTCGAACACTACACCCACCAAAAAGAAGAGCCGCAAAGAGCAGAAAGAGCAAGAAGAGGCAGCAAAAATCGTCGCAGATAATAGTACTTGTTACTATTCCAACAAAGTATATACAATCGACGTGAGCCGTATCGACATCCAAAGCAAATACAACCACAGGCTAGTATCTGATGAGTGGTTGGAGAAACTGAAGCAGAAGATGCTGGCAAGTCCAGTAACACCTGACATCGCAGACGTGATCCCCTACTACCAAACAATGAAGGGCAAGACGAGGTTTCCAAACTTGATCAATAGGAAGGTGTTGGACGATCAGAACATCCGGTTCTATGCCGTCTCCGGGCAGCATTCTAGCTTGGCGATGCAAGAGATAGTTCTGGATATTATGGTGGGCGAGGAGGTGAAGAAAGTCTTCAAGACAAGAGTTGTCCGCCTGATAAAAGGCAACTCGCCCCTCCGATCTATCATATCCATCTCCCACGCGCAGAATGTCAAGCAAGAAACGTGCTACAAATCGGGTCTGCACGAGACATTGGCACGAACACGGAAGCTCTGGGTTCAACTGAAGAAACCACAAAAACCAGGACAAGGACGTGCACTAGCAACTAGCGCCTGGCAGGTAAGCCTTGTTGCATGTGGCATAGCATGTGGCCTCACGCCATTTCCATTGCAGGAATTCTCGAGTCTTCTCTCGAAAACACTGGGGGTCAATGACACACTCAGCATCCATAACATTCTACTCGCGACAAAAGTTGTTTTTGACAAATGGGTAGATGTGTTGAGGAGGTACCATGACGGGGAGTTGCTAAACTCAATGGGTGTGGAGGACGGCCGGAAGCCCAATGATTTGAAGCTCAACGCCTTGCGTTTCTCGCGGTCTCTAGACGACGACGACCTTCTGACAGTGGCTAATGCTCTTCTACGTGGTGAGGTAGTCTTCAACAAGACCAAAATGACTCCCGGCCATATTGTGACATACGAGGACTTGTGCACAACTCTGAGAGCTCGTGCGCTATTGAAGGATTGGATCTTCAAGCAAGTGGCCGTGGAGAGGGTGAGCATCGACACCACGCAAGAGATGATGGAAGAGCTGGACTTGTCAAATGAAGACATCGACGAGTACGTGAAGGGGGCCCCCAAGTTCATCGATCTGCTGCGGGATGCCACGAAAAGTAAAGCTGAGAAGTTGGATCAGTATCCAAATTTCATTAAGAGGGATGTCGACCACCGGCTTCAGAAACAGCTCGACCCCGCAACAGAGGCCTATCGAGAACCTTACCGGGTATACGTGAATTCGGATGAGGATCAAAGGTGGAGGAGCATCGTTTCCCGCGGAGATGAGCAGGTCAAGAACATCTTTTGTGTGATGGACTTCACAAACGAAGAGATCACTCATGCAGACGAAGTCAGCTCCATCATTGACTTAATGGTGGGACTTGCGGAGGTGGAATCCTCAGTCCACTATATGATCTACGACTCCGAATCCTATCACAAGTTCTGGAAGGCCTTGAACGAGGTGAAGGTTCGGTTGAAAAGCAAGGAGATGCGGGAGATCCATGGGATAATGGCTAAGAAGAAGATACCGACGAATGTCCGCATCTTCACACTCACCCTTGTTATTGGTCCTGCAGCAGAGTGGGACTGGAGTGACTTCCCAGCTTTGTTCGACAAGGCCGATCGAATTGATCTGAGGGAGGTCAATTTACCCGTGCATGAGGAACTGAAGACGGCTATGGAGCTTTCGAATCCAAAGAAAGCTCCAGGTGCAGCATGGGAAATGCTCAGCTGGGTCTTCAACGCAATAGCGGGTGACACCAAGGGCAAATGCGTTGTCGAGTACAACTGCGGCGGACTATTCTTTCGAGCCGCACTACTCAAGGGTGTCCCGTGTGTTGTGGTGACAAACTCCATTGAAGAGGTGACTTCAATGGAGCATATAATTACAGTTGCCAAAGAAAAACAGTATCTTCTCTGCGAACCTGGTGAGTACGCACTTTAAGTTTAAATGTTATCTCACAAGCTCTGTATGCAGGAGTGTGGCCACCCCCAGATGCTGAAATGGCGTTAACAGCTACTGATGTTAGGCCGAGCTCACAACCTGCACAAGGTAAGGTCACGTGAGGCCTCACGCCATTTTGATTATAGATCGTTGTGAATATTCAGACACGAGGACTGAAAAGCGCACTGGTGGCGCGTCGAAGAAGGACAAACAGACAAGCAATAGGAAAAAAAGAGGTACAAATTATATTTGCAATGGCGTGTGGTCTCATGCCATTCCTTGCAGGAGACACTTCTTCAAAGGCAAAACAGGCAAGCACCAGCCAAGCTCAAACTGACAGTGGTCATAAAAAGCGAAAGCACGTTGGACAGTCGTCGGGATCAGAGGCGTTTGATTCGAAAAGGAAGAAGGGCAACGAAAAGATGATAGGTAATGCCTCACAGTTATGGCGTGTGTGCTCATGCCATTCATTGCAGATCAAGGGCTGAGTGAAAGGAGCCAGTCACCACCTCCTGACTCAGATTCCTATGGCAGACTCCCCTTCCCCAATCTCAATGGAGAGGTACAATGGATGAGGGATGCTTTTCAAGTCAGGGCCACGTTTTTCTCATCTCATCGTCTTCAAAGGGTGCAAGAACGTGTAGAAACCATGTTAAGACAGTTGGGTGAGGATACGGTCCTAGGTCAAGCACTGAAACAGGCTATGGATGTCTTGTATTTTGAGATGGAGACTCGGCCAGATGATTTTCCCAAGATGGTCCTGGAAAAACAAGCCATCCAGCCTGAGCAGCCTATGGAAGAAATGCAAGAGGGGGATGAGGAGCCAGAGAAAGATAATGAGCAGGAAGAGCAGAAGGACGAAGAGGAGGACAAAGAAGAGGAGGACGAAGAAGAGGAGGACGAAGAGGACTTGGATGGTCCTCACAATGGTGACGATCACAATAACGACGATGACGATGATGACGACGATGGCCAGCCTGAGGTGGCCAAAGAGCAGCAGAGGAAGGTCATACAAGACAAACCATCAGCTAAATAATAGTACATCCATTCCTAACCTTTTACCATTTCTAACATTGTCCATGTAGGTCGCAGAAGAAATGGTAAGTAGAGATTATTCAGTTGAATTAAGATACAAACTCTAGCCTTTAGTGTCGAGGAAGGATAGTGCCAAGCAAGGGTCGAAACGTATGTCCAATCCTTCAGAATCAGCAGTGCGCCCAATAGCAGTTGATGGTAAATACAGTATAGTTGATTCAATGTGCTAATGAGTTTGTTTTTAGTAGCCAGTAGGGAGGATACCATCTCAATCGAAGGGAGATATTTGGACATGCATATGGATCCGCCAGTGGACTCTACTTGCCTGCAAGAGTCATCAGAGCTGGTGGAGGCTACTATCCATATCAACGCCAAGCAAGCTGACCACGCTCCACTTGATGCTGCCCATACCACTGAGTCAATCTTGTCCACGTATCCAACTGACGGTGACCAGGCGCCATTGGACCCGCATGAGGCCGCCCCAACCGCCAAGCCGGTCGTATCCTCATTTCCAACGGACTCAACGTGTGCCCAATCGTCTGACTACGCGTCGTTGGAACCTCCCTACACCGCCCTTGCTGCCTGTTCGGTCATGTCCACTTTGCCAACGGAGGCACCAGCTGAAATGGCGTGTGATCACACGCCATCGGAACCACCCCATGCCACTGTTGAGCCAGTTGTACCAGAGTCTACAGCTGAAATGGCATGTGCCCACACGCCATCGGATGCGATTGACCCCACATTGCAGAGGAGAGTATTTCCGCCCTTCACGTTTCCTCGACCAAAACCCTCTGAACGACCATTGGGAGCACCATTCGCTAATATTGTAGATGGTAAATTGACTTGTACCATTTTTTATGCTGACGCATTTCATTTCAGAGTCACGGCGAAAGTACTGTATCGTTTTTGATCTGAACGGTGTCCTTTTCTCCCATGAGTGTGGCTCGTCCTCGAATGTCACTGCACCCTCCAAAGCCTGCGGTCGCAAGTTGGTCAAAAGAGACAGATTCACATTAATCACACGGGAGAAACTGCGGGATCTAATAATGACCATGCGACACTTAATGCAGAGGGCCGGGTTCAATTTGCAATTGGGAGTTTGGACATCCATGATGTGCCACAATGCATTAACGTTGCTACAGATGATGCACGATCAGACGCGAGTAATATTACCATTTGACTTTCTCCTAACGCAGGAGGATTGCTTGACTATGGTCCATGTGAGGGGTAGCAAGCCCATCTTCGTTAAGCCAGAGGCTGTAGTGATGAACCGGACTGCTAGGTCAAGTGAAATCCTCATCATCGATGACTCGCCGATTAAAACTGCAACGAACACGCACACATATGCAGTGCACCCCATCTCTTGCAGTATGGAAACTAGGGAGAAGAAACCGTATGTTCTGGGGGACCTTGCAAAACGGCTTGAAGCGATGGTGATAGAGAACCGGCCAGTCCAGGAGGTGGCTGCAGAAATCAACCAAATGGCAGATGGAACGGTATATCAGAAGCCATTTGATCGGACAGACACCAGTCATCATTTATGCCATGTATATTGTCTAGCCAAGCACTATCCGCATCTCCATAATCTGCTCAACTGGATGGGTTCTTCGACCACTGAACATGAGCGTGGACGTATTAGAGAAGAGATGGCATTACTATTGGGTTTAAATCCTGATAGTGTGGAGAGTGATGAAATTCCAAGATTATTGTATAGGCGTTGGAGGCAAAAAATAACAGTCTGAGATGGCATGTATTTATTTAAAAATGTAACTTATTATGGCATGGGGTTCCATGCCATTGTATTAATATTAAAAGACAATTCTTTGAGAGGATTTGCATTATACTAGAAGTGTTACAGCATGTTATTGGAAGTCTACGAAGTTGTTTTATTAATAAGGGGAAAGTAAAGATTGAATGGGGACTTGGGCACCACCTAGACTCGGAGCAACTAAGTCAATATTAAAAGGATGGAAAGAAATTGGACGACGATGACAAGGAGAAGAGAGAGGTGAAGCAGTGGCAGGGGGAGGAGAAGTGATTGAGTAGACATTTCCTTGTTTAAAATAAAATGGCATGTGCCTCAATGCAGTTGAATTTTGTTATATTTATATACTATATAAAGGTTTGGAAACCTTATTTTACAAGTGGGATAATGACAATTCCCACTTTAACGAAATAGAGCTTATATTCAAATCTCATCCCATGATCACATGCGTTACACTCACCCCCCCTTCAAAGATGTCAATGTCCTCATTGACTATTGACTAACAACCCTTACTGAGCCAAGGGGAACTAGCACCTCCATTTCCGCACTCAATCTACCAATCCTTCCATTATGTAGATTAGCTATTCCATGTGAGGCAACTAATTATCCACCCGTACCGTAGTCCCATGGTGGATACCTTTGTCTATGGATACTCCACACAAAAGGAATGACGTACGCATGGATATCCAATACATACGATTTCAAATTTAAGAGTAGGAATATACCTTGCTCAAGGGTATATTATATTTTTAAGTAGCCACTAATCAATGGGAATCGAACCCGTGCTATTTGCTCTGATACCACATATAGCACACTTTATCTTTCTCCCCTTAAACCAACTGAAAAAGGGGTAATTGATGAGAGAGTCTTTAGTGGCTATTTTATCCCCATTTATCCCCTAAAGTTCCAAGGATCCACGGTGACAGTATATCTAAATCTCATTCCATGATCACATGCTTTACAACCACCCTTGCTACTTTGGGTGTCACCCAGTTTATAAAAAATGATATACTCTTAACCATAGATGATATAGAGAGAGAAGCTACTCTATATCCTAAACAAATAAACTAAACCTATCAATAAGGTTTAAATAGATTACTATAAACAGATAATTAGAGTTGTTTATTTGGTCATAACTTTTTAATAGGATAAGAAAAATGAAGAGAGAGGTGGGTGATGTGACAAATCTATAGTAGTTACCCCATAATTAAAGATTTTATCATACACATGAAGTGTTGAAGCCAATTTCCCTTTACTAACCCAAACCCAAAGATCAAGGGATGGATAATCAAAGACAATGATATCTTAGATACCAAATTATCAATAAATAAATCTTAGATTATAATAGAAAAGTATTACAAATAAGTTATCATCCAATAAACTAGTATTAAAAAAACCACCAAGATTATTAAAGGTTAAAATCATAAGATTCACTATCTAATAAAATTCAATAGCAAGTATACTATCAAGAAAACTCAATGATAAAACTTAATTACCAAAGATTGTAGATAGCATGCTAAATAACTTACATAAAATAACTCAAAGTATCATTGACAGGTAAGTAAAATGCTCTCAAATGTATCACCTAAAGAAAATAGCATCTAATCTATCAAAACCAACTATAGTAACAATTAATAAAGAATGAATGCAACAAGACTAACAAACACTCATACATGTCAACTATTATACCACCCAATCTAAATGGATCCTAATCAATAATACTAATGAATTAAATTTGCTTAAAAAAGTGTCAATAACACCTTACCAATATCTCAAACCTAAAAGATCAAACCAAAGCAAATTACAAAGAATATGTGGTAATAAGAAAATAACTATCTATCATGAAAGCTCATTAATCATCCCATTAATAAAGAGATATATAATCATCATTAAATAAATAATCCACAATCTCGAATAATGGCAAATCATTTTATATCAACAACAATCAAGTAAAACCTTGACAAAAATAATCAACTATTTTAAATGATAATCAATCATCACCAATAATTGTTAAATGTTATACTAACTTCAGCATTGAAGCTAATGAGCGAAAATTCTTTCCCCAACAACTCCTAAAACATGAATTAATGAGCATAAAATTTAAAGAACCAAAAGCTCGAAAAAGCCTATAATTAAGTCTCACTTAATAATGATCATGAGTTTCATATGAACTAATGTTAATGCCAAAGAAGAAATTCTGGTACAACCCACAATATCCTCTTCAATACATCCATAAGCTAAACATCATAATACAAGAGTTAATGAAGAGTATGTTTGCATCAATCCAAAAGCCAAGCAAATGTAGCGCACGTGGTTTTGACCCTTTATCCTATGGTGATTTACCATAGGATAACACCACGAAGCGGAACCTAAACCCTCTTTGTGCCACGTGACAGATGCCACGTGTCACATGCCACATGTCCATGCCACGTGTCCATAGGAACCTGAAGTTCAAGGCCTTGGGCCACTGAACGAAGGAACGGTGCCAAACTCCCAAGCATGGAGCCAAGGAGTGACGGAACCGAACCACAGAGCAACTCCCGAGCATAAAGCCCAAGGAGCGAAGGGACAGGAGCCCGGAGCGACTTGGAACAGTCCTAGAGTAACCAGCATCCCAATGCCAGGACCAGCACGCAAAACGGAGCCAAACGGAGTCTGGCGCTATTTCAGCATACCGGTGGCCTAACGCGAGGACATGGGTACTCCACCAACTAGCATGGAATGGAACTTGGGCTTAGACCCAAGCCGGACACAGAACAAGGACAGGCACGCAAGCGGGAGCTAGACTATGCCTCAGGTTGGTCGGCCATGCCCGACCTACCCACTATCCCTACTATACATTTGGAACCCCCCATAGCCCCCCCCCCCCCTTGAGGAACACACGCTTTGGGCTTTCACCCCAAGCCTCCCTTAGTATCAGGAGTTAGTCTCTGGGACAAGCTCGAAACTTACTAAATATGGAATGTCCCTAGATTGCGAATTTGGGCACGGGACGAACACCGTTGTGTTCAGGACAATCTCTACATTTCGTAGATATGCCAAATGAGCAAATCTGGACACTTTCCATAAATAGCATTTGGGACCGAAATGAGACTAACACAAAGGGCATGATAGCGAGGGTGTTTGGCAGACACGGTAAACTATCATCTAGCGATATTGAGGGACCAATCTCAATATTGCGGGGGTTCTTGATACTAGCAAGTGCAAGCCAATGACTCACGTTTCTCAAACCAGGCCGAGTATGCTCAGCAAGAAACACATAGGGTTCCTACCTTATGTTTATCCAATCTAAGTTCATGGTCATTGACCAGTTTCTCAACTAGCTCAAGTGGGAAACTGATAACGGGTCCAGCAATACCGACCTCCTGCCATCGTGGCAGTAAGATAAAAGTGTCCATAAGGACTAGCCGACAGGTAACTTTCGATACCTGAAGTCACATTCGCGACACTCTCCCCCCCTAGGGAAGATCGACGTCCTCGTCGATGCATACTCGAGTCTAGAATACCGCCAAGGAAACAACTCCAGAAAAAGTTCACGGTACTCACACTATGTGAGAAATGCACCAACTTAAATGAGTTAGGGGTAACCTCTTTGTCTAACGCGGATGCGCTACCAGCTCAGACACCTTCCGGCCGTCGCCGACAAGGAAATGACCAACGGAGTCAGCCACCCTTGCTGCTCTGGGAGTCACCCAGCTTACAAAAGTGTGATATGCCCTGCCCGCAGGAACATAGAGAGAGAAGCCAGAGGCCCCAACCGTCCTAAGCAAAGAAACCAAACCCGTCGGTAAGGTTTAGATAGACTACTGTAAACAGGCAGTTAGAGTTGTTTACACGGTCACGCCCTTTTAACGGAATAAGGAACATCGACAGAGAGGCGGGTTATGTGACCAATCTACAGTAGCTACCCCATGACTAGAGATTTCAACATGCACACGAAGTGCCGAAGCCAGTCTGCCCATTACTGGCCCAAACTCAAAGATCAATAAATGGACAATATCAAAGTCATAGACAATGATATCTTAGAAGCTTAATTATCAGTGATTATATCTTAGAGTAGAACACAAAAGTATTCTAAGCAAGTTATCATCCGATAAACCAGTATAAGAGTGCAGGAACCACCAAGATCATCAAAAATTGGTAAACACAGGATTCACCATCAAACAGAATTCAATAGCAAGAATATCATCAAGGAAACTCAATGATGAAATTGCACTATCGAAGATAGTAGACAGTAAGCCAACAACTTACTAGAGATAACTCAAAGAACACAAAGTATCATTGACTGGCAAGCAAAATGCTCGCGAATGTATCACCTAAAGGAAATAACATCCCAATCTATCGGAACTAACTCGAGCAACAATCAACAAAACAGAATGAATGTGGCAAAACCAACAAACACTCATTTATGCCAACTATCACGCTAGTTAATCCAAATAGATCCCAGCCAACAATACTAAGGAACTCAAGTTGCCTAAGTAAGTGTCCGCAACATCTTATCGATGTCTCAAACCCAAGAGACCAATCCAGAGCAAACCACAAAGAACATGTGGTATTGCGAAAAGCCAAAAGCTATCAAAGAGAATAACTAACTATCACGAAAGATCATCAATCATCCCATCAATAAAGAGATGCATAATCATCGTCTAAGAAAGAATCCACTACCCCGAAGAATAGCGAATCATTCTATATCAACAACAATCAAGCAAAACTTTTTGATAAGGATAATTAACCATCCTAGATGATAGTCAATCGTCACCAATGATTGCCAGATGCAAATACTAACTTCAATAGCGAAGCTAATGAGCTAAAATGTTTTCCCCAACAACTTCTAACCAATGGTCCACAAGCACGAAAGTTCAAGGAACCAAAAGCTTGAAGAAGCTTATAGCCAAGTCTTGCCTAATAATGATCACGAGTCTTGCATGAACTAACCTTAATGCTAAAAAGAAATCATGGTACAACCCACAATATCCTCCTCAACACTTCCATAAGCTAAACTTCATAATGCCAAAGCTAATGAAGAGTAGATTTGCATCAATCCAAAAGCCAAGCATAACAAAGCTATGCTCAACAAGTGATCATCAAACGATCCTCCATGAATCCATCTATAGCAAGACGTAACTCACATCATAACAAGCACAAGAAGAATCATCAATGATCGATATATTCCAACTCAAATCCAATAAGGATTCAAATATTCCAATATCAATCATTAACTCTTCATCTCGTAAAGTGTTAGGCGCCAGCTTTGACTACGTGGTCAACGTCGGTCAAAGGGAGGCTCAAGGGTATATTAAGGCATGTTAGGGTAAGGGACTTAACCTACCCTAGGGCTCACAGTGGAGCAGCGGCGCAGTGGAGCTTTTGAGGTAGCTCGGGGGTGGTTGGGTGGTGAGGAACCTCAAGAGGTGGCGTAGCATAGTCTAGGGCAACTAGATCTTTGTCTTTTTGCGCCGGATCATAACATTGGTATCAGAGGATTGGTTGCGATGGCCGACCAAGCTGAACGCTGGAATCCTATCATCGATGGTGGTGCCGACGGTGGTGCCGACGATGGTGTCAACGAAGCTGCGGAGATTTGGACCATTCAAGATGTGGTTCATGAGCTGCGAGCCCTTAATAAAAATCAGCAAGAGATGCAAGACGAGATGCATGGCATGATGGATACCATGCGTGGGCGTGTTGAGGCACTCGAGGCTGGACGGGGTAGCGCTCCAAGTAAGCCTTCTTTGGTAGATCGACTCAAGATTCCAACCTTTTCCGGTGATGGTGGTGTGGACGAGTGTCTCGCTTGGCTAGCCAATGTGAAGAAGTTCTTGGCTGCTAGAGGAACTCCAGATGCAGAGGCTTTAGTGGCTATTCCGATGGTTTTGCGTGATGCGGGTCTTCGATGGTGGAATTGGCTTGAGGAGTCCCGTGTTGCGGATAAGAAACCACCAGTGTCTACCATGGATGAGTTTGAGGCTGCTTTCCGTTTACGTTTTGCCCCTCATTACGACGTGGAGAATGCTCGTACAGAACTTCGCCATTTTCAGCAAGGGAAAATGACGCTCGGGGATTATATTGAGAAGCTTACTCGCTTGATTAGTCGTGTTCCAACGAAGGATCCAGATCAGAACAAGTCCTACTTCATTGATGGCCTCCATAGTGAGAGTATGCGGCAACACTTGCGTCATTCTCAGCCTACAAAGAGTTTGGAGGAGCTCTTTGATGCGGCTCGTCGCCTTGACAATGACAAGCACAAGTCTCGCAAGCGTTCGCGGAGTCCTTCTGTCGAGAATCGTCGTGATGATCGCCGTGGACACAAGGATGGGAACAAGCATCACAAGTTGAAGTCGGTGGTGACTACTTCAGATGCAAAGGGGTCCAAGAAGCAGAAGTTCTTTGTGAAGAATTATAGACAGGGTTGTCATCATTGCGGCGAACTTGGACACTACAAGGCTGATTGTCCGCAGTTGAAGAACAAGCAGCAGGACAAAAAGAATGGCCAATCATCTTCTCACGGTAAGTCAGATACTAAAAAGTTGCAAGCTTTACAGCGTGAGGATGACGAGAACGACCATTCCGGTCGGAGGAAGAGACTTTCGATCGTTGCTCGTCAACTCAACTGTGTGTGGAACAAGATGGAGCTTGAGGATACGCGTGAATCAGCTTTAATGCTAGAGGGCGTGTTCCGTGGCGATCCAGTGCGGATTTTACTGGATAGTGGGAGCGATGACAACTTTGTTTCGGCAAAGTTTGTTGCGGAGCATCGCCTGAACACACGTGGAGTTCTTCCATACACAGTGGAAGGTGCAGCTACCTCTGCTCAGCATTTCGATGCTTGTGTCGAGGGGCTGGAAGTGTTGGTTGGCAAAACCACACTTGTGGAGACTTTTTATCTCGCGGATATCCATCGTGTGGATCTCATTCTTGGGATGCCATGGTTGGTGAAGGTGGATCCAGAGATAAAGTGGAGCATTAAGCGTATCTCGCTGGAGTATGGTGGCGTTAAAGATGTGTGGTTTGGCGAGGGCGTTCAACCACCAGTTGTTATGCTCTCTGCTACATCTTTGAAGCGGGCTTGTCGTAATGGAAAAGCACTTTCAAGTTACTTGCTGTTTGTTCGTGACTTGGGGGACCAAGGCACGTGTGGGGGAGAAGCAGCAGTACGGGATGTACTTGATGAGTTTTCTGATGTTTTTCCATCTGAACTTCCTCATGGATTGCCTCCATTACGAGGTGTGGAGCATGGGATTACATTGGAGCCGGGGACGCGGCCAATTTACCGGCGTCCATTTCGGTTAAGTTATGCGGAGGAGCAAGAAGTTCAGCGACAAGTCAAGGAGTTACTTGAGTTTGGATTTATTCAGCCAAGTAAGTCTCCGTTTGGTGCTCCGGTCTTGCTTGTGAAGAAGAAGGACGGTTCAATGCGGATGTGTATTGACTACCGTGCTTTAAACAAGAAGACAGTGAAGGACAAGATGCCGATGCCACGTGTGGATGATATCCTAGACAAGCTTGGTGAAGCACGAGTGTTTACCAAGATTGATCTGAGGAGTGGATATCATCAGATTGCAATGGATGATGCATCTATCTCCAAGACGGCATTCAACACAAGCTTCGGACATTTTGAGTTTACCGTTATGCCGTTTGGTTTGACGAATGCACCGGCCACATTTACTCGGTTGATGACGGAGGTATTTGGGCGTTATCTTCATGAGTTTGTGGAGATTTTCTTGGACGATATTCTTGTTTTTAGCAAGAATATGGAGGAGCATAGGGTGCATTTGCGCAAGGTTCTTTTGTTACTTCGAGACAGCAAACTTTATGCGAAGAAGAGCAAATGTGAATTTGCAAAGTCGGAGGTGGAATATCTAGGCCATATTGTGACATCTAAGGGTGTCAAGACGGATCCAAGGAAGGTGGCTGTGGTGGAAAACTGGCCTACACCGACTACAGTGGCCGAGTTGCGCAGTTTTCTTGGTATGGCTAGTTACTACCGACGTTTCCAGCATAAGTTTGCAGAGGTGGCTATTCCATTGACGCGGTTGTTACGCAAGAATGTGCCATTCGAGTGGAAGACGCCACAAGAGGAGAGTTTTGTGGCGCTGAAACGATTGTTGATCGAGGCTCCAGTGCTTCGCATTGCTGATCCATCGAAACCTTACGAGGTGACATGCGATGCGAGTGGTTATGCACTGGGAGGAGTTCTCATGCAAGAGGGACAGCCTATTGCATATGAGAGTCGAACTTTGAATTCCGCGGAGCAACGCTATTCCACATATGAGCAAGAGTTACTCTCTATTGTTCATGCTTTGCGGACGTGGCGGCACTATCTTTATGGTGCAGTGTTCGTGGTGTTGACAGATCACAAACCACTTGTGTATCTTTTCACACAGAAGGAGTTGAACACTAGGCAAGCTCGTTGGATGGTCAAACTCATGGAGTTTGGGGAGTTTCCTATTGAGCATCGTCCGGGAAAATCAAATGTGGTGGCGGATGCTTTATCTCGTGTTCGTCATGTGACGACGTTACGAACACGATTTTGTCATCATTTGAGTAAGGTGGTCAGCGAGTTTGGGCAGTTGGTTGAGCATGCTCAGGCTCAGGATGCTGAGGTGGCCTCTTTGCGAGACCAGATGGAAGCTCCTTTCTCATTGGTGGATGGGATTCTCTACTACAATGGCCGTGTCTATTTGCCACGGGTGGATGCGTTAATTACTCAAGTTTTATTCCACTATCATGATCGTCCAGAGGCCGGTCATTTTGGGGGGAAGAAGACGTATGAGTTGATTAAGCGCAACTTTTATTGGAGGAATATGAAGGCTGATATCCTCAAGTATTGTAAATCATGCGAGCTTTGTCAGCGGGTTAAGGTGCCACGGGAGAAGCCGGGGGGACTTTTGCAACCTTTACCTATTCCTCAGAGCCGTTGGTGTAGTATCTCTATGGACTTCATCACTTGTTTGCCACGAACACAGAGGCAAAAGGAGCAAGTATGGGTCATAGTAGATCGGTTGACGAAGTATGTGCGGTTGTTGGCTCTTCGGAAGACTGTCACTGCCTCAGACTTGGCTGCGGTTTACTTGGAGAAGGTTTTTCCTGATTTTGGTTTGCCGGAGGACATCATTAGTGATCGAGATTCAAAGTTCACCAGTGGATTTTGGAAAAGTTTTGCAAAGGCTATGCAAGTGACTTTGAAACTCTCGAGTGGAGATCATCCTCAGACGGATGGGCAAACTGAGCGTGTGAATCAGGTGGTGGAGGATATGCTACGTTGTAGCATTGGTCAAAGGCAAGGACAGTGGGATCTATATCTTCCGTTGGTGCAATTTGCTTACAACAATAGCCAACACAGTGGAACCAAGCTAAGTCCTTACTTTGCGATGTTTGGAAGGCATCCTCGCACAGCGGTGGAGTTGGGATTGCATTTGAGTAAGGACGTTCAAGAAAAGCTTGATTCCGAGGCAACTGATCTGGCCACAGAACTTGATGAGATTCTGGTGGTATGCAAACGGAATTTGCAAGCAGCTCAGGATAGAGCGGAGAAGTTTGCTAATGAGCATCGCCAATTCCGGGAATATAAGGTGGGTGATCTCGTCTTTGTGCGAGTGATCTTTCCGTCAAGTGAGCGGCGGAACACCTTGGTGCCTTTACGGACAGGGAAGAGTGATAAACTTTCCCATCGATATGCTGGTCCATATGAAGTGCTGGAGCGCATTGGTAAAGCGGCTTATCGGGTGCGGCTGCCAGCTGGGGTGAAAATTCATCCAGTATTTTATGTCAGCCAATTGAAAGGTGTACTATCTCGGAGTGACGGGCCCAATGCCTCCTTGATGTATACGGCTGTGGAAGATGGACCAGGAGCTTGAGCAGGATTCCCCAGAAAGGGTGATCACCGGTACAACTCGTCCTTGGGACAAGGACTTTGTTGGGGGGGAAGAATTGTTAGGCGCCAGCTTTGACTACGTGGTCAACGTCGGTCAAAGGGAGGCTCAAGGGTATATTAAGGCATGTTAGGGTAAGGGACTTAACCTACCCTAGGGCTCACAGTGGAGCAGCGGCGCAGTGGAGCTTTTGAGGTAGCTCGGGGGTGGTTGGGTGGTGAGGAACCTCAAGAGGTGGCGTAGCATAGTCTAGGGCAACTAGATCTTTGTCTTTTTGCGCCGGATCATAACATAAAGTTAGTGTTATCCACAACTAAATCACTTTTCAAGGAAAAGCTGAAGCTCAACCCCTACTAAATAACCTCGTTTAGAACACAACTAACTCAAACTTGCCACTCAGTTCATTTGAACGTCAACATAGTTGCGAACTAGCAAATGTACGAATGCCAATAACACAAAGCCATAGCCAAATCATCAACACTATCTTCATTAAGACTAATGAAACTCGACATCAATCTTGTGGAGAGACATCTCATTTCACTAAAATCTCAACATCAACAATGTCAACGACAAGGCATCACTTCAATGCCATCAACACTAGAACAAAGCTAGAAGAAAGCACAAGTGTATCACCACTCAAAACTCTCTAGCAACCAAGCTAACCAAAGTCGAAGATACTTTATTTAGTATTCGAGACCAATCTCTCAACAATACTCAGGTACAGATAACACTTCATCAAGGAGTGATTCACCACGTCCAAGACTCAATGAAATCCAACACTATGAACTAAACACAACCAAATGATATCAACAGAGGTAGAGTCGACATGCCAATATAGAAAACCCATGTAAGTCTTCTGACACGATCCTCCGCAACACCATCCGGTAAAGCAAGCCCATCATTGCTAAATCTTCATCAAGTGAAGCAAGTGTCAAACAGTCCTCGACGATGTCTACAAGCAATCATTAGTTGCAAAGCAACTAACCATCACCCTTCAACTTGCCTTCACAAGACCTAAACACTAAACTTGTGCCATTGAGTTATATACTTATCCAACATGAACGTGATACCTCCGGTATGAGATAAAAGTTCATAAACAAGCACAAACCAAATGACCACTCAAATCCAACTCAACCACGATAAGCTCACCAAAGTATTTAGCCAATAGCTCTGAGCATGCTTTGAAGAGGCTAGCTATACATGATCAACACTTAGCTGAAACTAAAGTGAAGACCATGAGATGGATCCATATCGATACACAACCTCTTTATAGACAAAGCTATAGTACAGGTACCAACATCTCAAACTCAAACAACTAAGTTGAACATCACCATCCTCAGCCAAGGCGCAGGGCCACCAAGACCAAGTCAAGATCAGTGAGAGCTCACTACTCTCATAGAGTCTTACAAAATGCAAAGTGCAACCTGCCACCAAGCATAACGCTAGAAGAAAGGCACAAGGGTCACCTTTCTAGAAAAGTGCAACAGCCACTTTTCTACACCAACTCCAGACTCTATCCAACTCAATTGTCTTAGCCCCAAAAGTCAGCATCCCTTTCGAATTGCATCATACAAACTACATACTAAGGTCTAAGCTAACTGAAGTTGTACTGCCTTACGAAAACGGAAAGGTTTTCGGACAAAGTGATCAATAGATCAGCCATTGGAGAAGCCTAAGAAAATTTGTGGAAAATTTCCATCCTAGAGAAAGAATGACTCTCAGTCCAGGAATTCAAACTTTCAAGACTCAACCAACTTCCTCCTACTAACAACTTCACATAAGTTCACCTCAACACAAATTCTCAAGACCCATAGTATGCTTAAGCATCGAACATCTTTTTTACCCATTCTTCCGACATCCAACACTGACAAACGTGAAATGCAAAATGAACATTCAAGGCTTGATCACGAAGACCACATCTTCGGATATCCATATTGCACTAACACTCTTCTTCAACCACTTTCAAGATCCAATGTGAAGCTAAAACACTAACAAGAAAAATGACATGGAAAATCAAGCTCTAAGGAAAATTCCTTATCACTCGAAGTAACAATGCCACTTCCACTAACACAAGTGCTAGTGATGTTAATGCCCCAACTACACATTTTCTCCATCCAACAATCTACTCCAAGTGTTAACGGATCAACTAATGAGCTATAGCAACTAAATGCTACAACCCTTTTCCAACACCTTAGTAGGCAAACTCAAGGAAACAAGGAACCAACTTAAGCTTAGCATAATGGACCACCATCGAGAATCCAGTCAAAGCTACTACAATGCTACTTCGTGCAAGTAGACTAGCTTCACCATCAACCACTTTGGGGTTGATCATCATTTACCCAAGCAACTTCGTAAACACATTGCTCATTATCACATGGATATGATATGGAAATCACAATGTCTTGATCATCAATCAAGCAACACCACGAGCAATGCCAATGTTATTACTTCAAAGGTTTATGTGACCATCAAGTGCCAACTCGATTCAACAAAATGCAACATAAATGCCACACTCCACCAATAGAGACTTACAACACTAAACACCACCAACTTTTGTTCACAACACGGACAAGCTCATGCCACTCGCTTTTCGACCAAACTCAAAACTTAACCCAACACCAAGCTACTCAAGGAGCAATAGCTAGGTTCCCCGGAAAAGAATTGAGCATTGTAACCCAAGTCTTCCAATAGCAAGCCTAGACAAAATGGTTTAGCGCTTCACTGCTATCCATCCCACAACTCACCATTTGTAAGACCATCATTTCCAATATGCATCAAGGTAGGGACTCTTGATTGCATAATGTGAACACAAGCAATGAGTCACATCTCGTTGCAAATCATCTCTCCAAGAAGAGAAGATGATTTACATGTTTGATCCTTCGTCCCCGACGACTCTCTTTTCGGTCTCATCTTTGACCAAACCTCAAGCTTGCTTTCGCACTGCCTTCAGTCTAATCCAAGAAAAGTTTATGAGAGAGCACGACAATGACTACTTGAACCAATAGAGTAATCCCTAAAGTCTTGGTTGATTCACTTGTAATCATGCCTAGGAAGGATCTACTAGTGCCGTGCTAAACAGCTACGGACCAGCTTATTTGCTATTCATAGCAAACCCAGGGAAAGTTTGCTTTCACTCACGGTACATGGAACAACTCATGGAACCACCGATAGGCTAACATTAATCCTGCCAACTCAAAGTGTAACCTTGAGTTGCTAATGTGCCTCACTCACGAGTCCAAGCTTAAACTCGTGCAAACGGAACAACTCAATCCCTCTTGTGAGCCCAAGCTCAAGCTCACATCACACGGTACAACAAGGCAACCAAATCCATACCCAAGGAACAAATGTGAACCCCTTGCACCAAACGTGTACCCACTCGGTTCATCGTTTTCATCTCTGCGTATGCAACGAGACTAGTTGCCCAATCTCATTGAATAGTACTCGCTGAGACTCATCCTCTGATACCAAATGTAGCGTTTGACCCTTTATCCTATGGTGATTTACCATAGGATAACACCACGAAGCGGAACCTAAACCCTCTTTGTGCCACGTGACAGATGCCACGTGTCACATGCCACGTGTCCATAGGAACCTGAAGTTCAAGGCCTTGGGCCACTGAACAAAGGAACGGTGCCAAACTCCCAAGCATGGAGCCAAGGAGTGACGGAACCGAACCACGGAGCAACTCCCGAGCATAAAGCCCAAGGAGCGAAGGGACAGGAGCCCGGAGCGACTTGGAACAGTCCTAGAGTAACCAGCATCCCAATGCCAGGACCAGCACGCAAAACGGAGCCAAACGGAGTCTGGCGCTATTTCAGCATACCGGTGGCCTAACGCGAGGACATGGGTACTCCACCAACTAGCATGGAATGGAACTTGGGCTTAGACCCAAGCCGGACACAGAACAAGGACAGGCACGCAAGCGGGAGCTAGACTATGCCTCAGGTTGGTCGGCCATGCCCGACCTACCCACTATCCCTACTATACATTTGGAACCCCCCATAGCCCCCCCCCCCCCTTGAGGAACACACGCTTTGGGCTTTCACCCCAAGCCTCCCTTAGTATCAGGAGTTAGTCTCTGGGACAAGCTCGAAACTTACTAAATATGGAATGTCCCTAGATTGCGAATTTGGGCACGGGACGAACACCGTTGTGTTCAGGACAATCTCTACATTTCGTAGATATGCCAAATGAGCAAATCTGGACACTTTCCATAAATAGCATTTGGGACCGAAATGAGACTAACACAAAGGGCATGATAGCGAGGGTGTTTGGCAGACACGGTAAGCTATCATCTAGCGATATTGAGGGACCAATCTCAATATTGCGGGGGTTCTTGATACTAGCAAGTGCAAGCCAATGACTCACGTTTCTCAAACCAGGCCGAGTATGCTCAGCAAGAAACACATAGGGTTCCTACCTTATGTTTATCCAATCTAAGTTCATGGTCATTGACCAGTTTCTCAACTAGCTCAAGTGGGAAACTGATAACGGGTCCAGCAATACCGACCTCCTGCCATCGTGGCAGTAAGGTAAGAGTGTCCGTAAGGACTAGCCGACAGGTAACTTTCGATACCTGAAGTCACATTCGCGACAGCAAAATAAAATTATGTTCAATAAGTGATCATCAAACAATCCTTTATAAATCTATTTTCTATATCAAGACATAACTCACTTCCTAGCAAGCACAAGAAAAAATCATCAATGATCGATATATTCTTAACTCAAATCCAATAAGAATTTAATCACTTCAATATTAGAATGGCAAGTTTAAGTTAATTATATTCTATATGAAATTATTTAGTAGGGTTGAGCTTTGGCTTTTCTTTGAAATGTGATTTATTCATGATTATACTAACTTTACGAGAGTAAGTGGTTAATAATAATTCTTTTGAACACTTGCTAAGTAAAAAATGCACAAATGCCAAATAATATAAAGCTATAGACAAATCATCAACACTACCTATATCAAGACTAATAAAACTCAATATCAATTCTTGGAGAGACATCTTATTTCACTCGAATCTCAATATCAATAATGTTAATGACAAAGCATCACTTTAATGCCATCAACACTAAGCTAGAAGAAAACAAAAATAAATCACCACTTAAAACTCTTTAACAACTAAGCTCACTAAAGTCAAAGATACTTTAGTTAGTATCCAAAAATAATTAAATCCGAAATTGGACATCACTATTCTCAGCCAAGGCATAAGGCTACCAAAACTAAATTAGGGTCAATGATAGCTCACTACTCTCATAGAGTCTAATATAATAGATAACACATTATCAAGGAGTGATTCACCACGTCCAAGACTTTATAAAATCCAACACTATGGACTAAATGCAACCAAATGACATTGACAAAGGTAAAATCGATATACCAATATGGAACAACCAAAAAAGTTTAACAATAAGATCCTCAACAACACCATTTGGAAAAGCAAGTCTATCATTGATAAATCTTCATTGAGCAAAACAAATGTCAAAAGTCTTCAATGAAGTTTATAAGGAATCACTAGTTGTAAAGCAACCAACAATTACTCTTCAATTTGTTTTTCACAAGACAGAAACACTAAACTCATACCATTGAGTTATATACTTGTCTAACATGGAGGTAATATTTTAAATACAAGAAATAAGAACATAAACAAGCATAAATTAAATGATCTCTTGAATCCAATTGAATTGCAATAAGTTTACCAACATGACTAACTAATATCTCTAAGCTGTAAGCGACTAAATTTTCCATTCTACTTTAGTCACTTAACCACACCTCTGACCACTTGGAGGAGTTTCATTCACAACCTCCATAAGTCCAATTCAGGACTTGGGACTTGCTAGCCCCGAGAATGGCATCCATGCCACTCAACTTTGCACTTGGTCCAAGTGCTCCACGTGTCCGATCCCATGACCGACCCTCAAAGGTACCACCGACATGGCAGCGTGTTATGCTAAGGCCATGCCCAATCACCTTTGCCACACTGGTAGTCCAATACCACTTGCATCACAGTCTTAGCTCTCCAAGACTAGGCAAACCATTCGTGAGTGGTCATGGATCGAGGCCCACAGGCCCGACCACTAAGTCCCACGGTCCTCTGGGACTTCCTCACCACACGACTGCGTCCTTGGTCACTGCCCCAGAGGACTGCTCCTCTTCCTTTCCACAGTCTGGGCCTTTGGGACAACATTTCGGAACACTGTGGCCTTACGCGAGCCACCTGGGTACTCTCCCCGCCTTCTGCCCTTGGGTGCTCTAGCCATGGGCTTAGAGCGAGGTTCCGTTGAGCCACGCCTGGTATCCAAGTAGGTAGTGCCACCCACACTTGGACTGGGAGCATCGGCCAGTCGATCTCCCGGGGGAACTAGAGCCGGCTCTTGAACACTTCACCAAGCTACCCCGCTTGTCGGTCCGTGTTCACTCTAGTCTTGGACTTCCCAGTGGTCAGCTCCTCACCCAACACTGGGTCTGGCCTTCCTGGGCCAAACTGGCCTTTCCTGGCCAAACTGGCTCCACTGGGCTCCAACCCCCACACTCTCCCTACTATACTTTTGGAACCCCCCACAGCCCCCCCCCTGGGGGACGATCGCTTTGGGCTTTCACCCAACTGCCTGTATTAGTATTCGGACTCGGACTCGGACTCGGTCTCGGTCTCGGTCCCGGATTCGGACTCGGACTCGGTCTCGGTCTCGGTCCCGGATTCGGACTCGGACTCGGTCTCGGTCTCGGTCTCGGTCTCGGTCTCGGTCCTGGTCTCGGTTCCATCTCGAACTCCATCTCGGACTCCACCTCGGGTCCATTTCGGACTCCATCTCGGACTCCATCTCGGACTCCACCTCGGGTCCATCTCGGACTCCATCTCGGGTCCATCTCGGACTCCATCTTGGGTCCTTCTCGGACTCCATCTCGGGTCCATCTCGGACTCCATCTCGGACTCCATCTCGGTCCATCTCAGACTCCATCTCGGACTCCATATCGGACTCCATCTCGGACTCCATCTCGGACTCCACCTCGGGTCCATCTTGGACTCCATCTCGGGTCCATCTCGGACTCCATCTCGGGTCCTTCTCGGACTCCATCTCGGGTCCATCTCGGACTCCATCTCGGACTCCATCTCGGTCCATCTCGGACTCCATATCGGACTCCATCTCGGACTCCATATCGAACTCCATATCGGACTCCATCTCGGACTCCATCTCAGACTCCAACTCGGGTCCGCCTTGGACTCCATCTCGGACACTTCCACATGTCATGTGTTAGTCCTTTTTGGGTCCCCTTTTGGAGCCTTGCTTATTGCTCGCTTCGTGCTTGCTCCTTGAGCACTTTGTTGGGAGTTCCACTCCCGCTCTCGACCTTCCAAGTCAGAGCTTGTAGTCCAAATGTGTTACACTCGTTTGGCTTTCGCTTCGGCCACTACCACGTGGCACCCTTTCCGGCTCCACTTTGGGGCCTAGGGATTTTGTGTCTCACATAAGCATGCCTTGGAGAAGCTAACTATGCATAACCAACACTCTATCAAAACTAATGTGAAGATTATAAGATGAACTCATATAGTACACAACTTCTTTATAGATAAAACTATAGTACAAGTACTAACATCTTAACCTCAAACAATTAAGTTGAACATCACTATCTTCAGCTAAGGCACAAAGCTACTAATACCACATCAGAATCAATGAGAGCTCACTACTCTTATAAAGTGTAATGAAATGCAAGTGCAATCTACCACTAAGTATAATATTACAAAAGAAAGACACAAAGGTCACCTTTCTAGAAAAGTGTAACAACTATTTTTCTACACAAACTTTAGACTCTATCCAACTCGATTAGTTTAGCCCCAAAAGTTAGCTTCCCTTTTAAGTTGTATCACACAAATTAACTACAAAGGTCTAACCCAACTAAACTCAACTTCAACCCCTTCACTAGTTTGTATTAGCTTACAAAATGGCATGTTTTTTGAGCAAATGATCAACAAATCAACAATTGGAAAAGTTTAAGAAAAATTTATAGAAAAAAATTTTCATTCTAAAGAAAGAATGACTTTCAGTCTAAGAATGTAAACTTTCAAGAGTCAACCAACATCGTCCTGTCTCCACTCTTCATCCGACTAAACTTAAAATTAATCCAACACCAAGCTATTCAAGGAACAATAATAAGGTTCCCTGGAAAATAATTGAGCATTGCAACTTAAGCCTTCAATAACATGCTTAGATAAAATGGTTTATTGCTTCACCACTATCCATTGTAAGGAACCAACTCCCCGAGGTGTCGTAGGCTAAAAGATCCCTGAAAGCATGACCGAAATGACAAAGAGTTTATCGGATGGAACCGAGTCGAAGATCAAGTTCAAGACCAACTTTGAGATCGAGTTCGAGATAGAGTCTAGGATTGAGTCCGAGGCCGAATCGGAGACCGAGTTCAAGACCGAGTTCGAAACCGAGTTCGAGACAGAGTCCGAGATCTGAATCGGGTCCGAGACTGAGTCCAAGGTCGAGTCCGAGATCGGGTCCGAGATCAAGTCCAAGACCGAGTCCAAGTACTAATATGGGTCAAGGGGTGAAAGCCCAAAGCGTGCGTTTCCCAGGGCGGGGGGGGGGGGCTGCAGGGGGTTCCAAAAGTATAGTAGGGATAGTGAGGTCCAGGAACCAGTCTTGTGGTGCTTGGCTTGCCCATGAGAAGAATTGTTTGCGGTGGTCAATGCGCTCAAGGAGTGGCAATACTACCTTGGGAGACACTTCAAGGTTTACACGGAAAATGTGGCAACGAAACACTTCTTGTCACAGCCCGATCTGGGGGGGAAACAAGGTCAATGGGCCAATGCTTTAGCCGAGTTTGATTGTGAGATTCTGTACAAGCCTGGGAAGAGCAACATCGTGGCAGATGCGCTAAGTCGAAAAGCGAGCTTGAAGTTGGCAATATCCAGCGCGACAGTAACCTTTTGGGATGATGTGCGGACAACATATGAGAACGATGGTCTAGCACAAGAAGTGTTACTAAGGAATCTGGAGGCATAGGAAGCTCACCAGAGATGTGAGCTGCCAACAGAAGAGAAAATGGGCTATGCAGAACGTAATGGACTCATCTATTATAAACAAACGAGGGTGTATGTTCTAGAAGGGGAACTAAAGAAGGTAGCCTTAGAAGAGTGTCATGATGCACCTCTTGCGGGACACGACGGAGTGCCCAAGACAATAGGCTTACTCAAGAGGAAGTACCACTGGCTAGATATGGCTAAAGACGTCCAACACTATGTAAAGACATGTCCCACATGTCAGCAGGTCAAAGCCGTGACTAAGGCTAGTGGGGGTTTGTTACAAAGCATCCCAATTCCAGATCGTCCGTGGAAATGTCTTACGATGAACTTCATCACGGGACTCCCCCCAAGTGAGGGGTTTGATGCGATATTCGTGGTGGTGGATCGATTTTTTAAGATGGCACATTTCATACCCACCACAATGGAAGTGGATGCGGAAGGTGTGGCAAAGTTGTTCTTCGAACAAGTGGTTCGAGTGCGGGGAAGGCTAGAAGAGATTATCTCAAATCGAGATAAGATCTTCACCAGTAGGTTCTAGAGAACTCTTCTGGAACAGTATTGCACCAAATTGAAATTCAGCACAGCCTATCACCCACAGACAGGTATTGGGTATTAAGTCAAGTTTGACAGCACTAACACTTCTTGGCAGACGGACAAACGGAAAGGGTGAATAGGCAGCTGGAGGATTATTTGCGATGCTATGTCTCGGGAGACTAAACCGATTGGGTAAGTCATTTGGGACTTGCGGAAATGTGTTATAACAACTCACCACATTTGAATATCAGGGTGAGTCCATGGGAAGTCATCAATGGGTGAGCTATTGAAAGCTGTGGAACTCGGCGTGGCCGAGTATCATGGAGAGTTACCCGCAGTGGAGGCATTCACGGTGGAAAGACTTAACATTTGGAATCTAGTGAGGGATTCCTTGGAACGGGCTCAACAAAGGCAAACCAAGTACGCGAACTAGAAGTGCCGGGATGTAGAGTTCCAAGCTAGGGAGAAGGTGTGGCTGAACATCAAGAACCTCAGGCTACCAAGTGGGATCAACCGAAAGTTGACCCAAAGGTAAAAATGTATATATTCCTGTAAATGAATTGATCTTGAGTTCCTTAAGCAGGTTCGCGGGGCCTTATGAGATTAAGGCACGAATCGGTAAAGTGGCTTACCATCTCCGACTTCCTCGAGAGATGGGGAAGATGCACCCAGTGTTCCACGTGAACTTACTCAAGCCATACTTTGAGGATCCGCTTCGCAAGGACCAAGTAAGACCTTTACCTGAGGTTATCCAAGGGGAATAGGAATATGAAGTCGAGGCCATCCTCAATGTGCACAAGAGCAAGCGACAAAGACACGAGATGAGAGAGTTAGTGGAAAGGATTTCCACATTGCGAAGCAACATGGGAACTGGAGGAGAACCTAGCGAACGCGCGAGATCTAGTGGAGGAATTTCTGCAAGGCAAAACTCTATGTACTTATGCAAAGTTCAATTAAAATATCAATTTGTTAAGTTAAGCAATGGCATATGTTAGGACCTGAAGGCGTGCCAAAGGTAAGCTAATTAGCATGGGTTAGCTAGGTTGACCAAGCATAGAGAACTACACCCGACTCCCCACAGGGATGTTGAATCCGTAGACGTATTCTATGGAGGTTGAGTTCGAGTCCCAACCCCCTAGTAAAGCAAGGCTGGGTTCAAGTCCCGACCCCATACTAGGGTGTGGTCAGGTGAGGAGTATAGGGACATCTATATTCTGTTGTCATGAGCTCTTGGCCGGGGAGGCTAACTTAGGCACACCACTAAGTGGGGGGATGCCCCCGGAGATATGGTCAACAAGTCGTAGGATAAAAAGAGACGTTCGATGTGGGCATTGAACTTCTTCTATGGGTGGTGGAGTTGTAATGAATCAACTCCCCGAGGTGTCGTAGGCTAATGGATCCCCGAAAGCATGACCGAAATGACAAAAAGTTCATCGGATGGGACCAAGTTGAAGATCGAATCCAAGACCGACTTTGAGACTGAGTTTGAGATAGAGTCCGGGATCGAGTCCGAGGCCGAATCGGAGACCGAGTTTGAGACCGAGTTTGAGACCGAGTTCGAAACAAAGTCCGAGATCCGAATCGGGTCTGAGACCGAGTCCGAGGTCGAGTCCGAAGTCAAGTCCGAGATCGGGTCCGAGACCGAGTCTGAGACCGAGTCCGAAGTCAGGCCCAAGATCGAGTCCAAGATCGAGTCCGAGACTGAGTCCGAGTACTAATACAGGTCAAGGGGTGAAAGCCCAAAGCGTGCGTCTCCCGGGGGGGGGGGGCTGCAGTGAGGTCCAAGAACCAGTCTTGAAAGAACTCTCCAGTGGTGCTTCCAAACTAACTTGAGATTGAGACTGGGGCCGAGGGGCCTTGGGTGGGAGTGAGCATGGACTTGGGTGGTGCCGGAGGGGCCACCCCAGGAAGTGCTCAAGAGCAGCTCCCACTCCCGAAAGGAAAACCGACTGCAGTGCTCTCGGCTCATGTGGAGTGGTGCCCCACTTGAGTACCTTGCGGCTCATTGGTCCTTGCCCTTCCTAGGGGCTTGGGCCTTCCCTTCGGGATAGAAGTTGGGGGGTAAAGGTACCCATACCGAGCTGTTAGGCCACGGTGTTTCGCCCCGGTGTCCCGAAGCAAGTGTTGCACCCAAGGCTTGGGATTTAAAGGGTCCCATGATCAAATCTTGTTGTACCAAAGGAAGTTAAGAACCTAGAAGCTTGGTGTGCTAGGCTGCTTATGCCTGCGGGGAGTGTAGCCGAACATTAAGTCCAGTCTAACCTAAGGAGGGGGATTGGGAGAGATTTGGGAATCCGTGGATAGATGGCTAACGCTCCATTGCTCGTGCAACAAGTAGCTGAAACTAAGTAGGACCAAGTAGGAGCTGGTATAATAGGTGGGAACCTTGGTAAGGGAACTTAGCAAAAGCCAAGGTAGTGTTGGTCAGATAGACGAGGTGAGCTGGCAAATTGGAAAGGAAAAATTTGTGGCTTACATCCGTCCCATGACTCACCACTTGTAAGACCATTATAACTAATAAGCATCCAAATAGGGACTCTTAATTGCATATTAATATGCAAACTAAACATCTCAATCCATCTAATGAGCCTAAGTGCAAGCTCATACACTATAGTACAAAAAGGTAACCAAAATCCAAAAACGAATGCGAAGTTATAACATCAAAACATGTACCTACTTGAATCATCGTTTTCATCTCTATATATATAACAAAATTAATTGCCCAATCTCATTTAATAGTATTCGCTAAGACTCATCATCTAATACCATTTTACCCTATGGTGATTAACCATAAAATAACCACATATCACATTTTATATGCCATATGCCATGTGTTTAAAGATAGTGGAGCAAGATCTAAATTTCAAACCCTTAAACCACTGAATGAAGGAACAAAACCAAACTTCTACACATAGAGCCAAAGAGTGAAAGAACCAGAGCACAGAGCAACTATCAAATGTACAACCCAAAAAAGCGAAGGGACAGGAGTATAGAGTGACTTAGAACAGTCTTAAAGCATCTAACATCATAATGTCAAGACTAACATGCAAAATAGAGCTAAATAGAGATTGACACTATTTTGGCATACTACTAACTAGCATAGTGTGGAATTTGAGCTTAGACTCAATCCAAATGCAAAACAAAGACAGACACACAAGCAAAAGTTAGATTATGCTTTAGATTGGTCAACTATCCCAACTTACCCATTATCCCTACTATATATTTAGAACTTTTGAGCTTGAAACTTATTAAATATTGAATAGCACTAAATTGCAAATTTAGACACAAGACTAACACCATTGTATTCAAGACAATATTTACATTCTATAGATATGCCAAATTAGCAAATCTAGACACTATCACTAAGACACTTAAGGTTTAATACTTAGTAAATTTAAGGGTAAAGGTCAGTGCAAAAGGCTTTAGAAAACTGGCATAGTATAGTTTAGGCAAAGTTAAACATCTTTTATCTTTGTTATTTAGCTCTAGGTCATGCCTCCTTAGAAAAGGCTTGGTTGATGAAACATTTTGGTTTGTTAGTGATTATTGACAAAGCTTGATGTAACCCTTGTCTATGTGCTAAATTGTCTTAGCAAGGAACACAAACATGCATTTTTCAGAGTTTAACAATGATTAGATCAAAAGATTCCTAAAAATAACAAGTTTTATTAAGCATAGTTCTAATTGGTGGTGGTCAGAACAGTCCTGATAGAATATAGCTCAAACAACGAACTACATCATTAGGATGCACTTTCATGTAGCCCTTTTTCTTAAAGAGTAATAAAATAAAATATCCTTTCAAAATATGCTTATTCTTTCTTAGGCATTTTACAGATAACAAAATAAAACCTTTAGTTTGCTCTTAACACCTCCAAGGTCTTATACTAGCATCCTTTAAGGGAAAAATCAATAACAAATGAGAAATCTTAGAACCACTGCAGTAAGAACTATCCCCATTAGCCAACAAAAGCCACAAATTGTTGATGATAAAGGAGGAGAGAAGAATTGTTAAAGTTTTTGCATTTCAAATTTTTTTTGTTAGGTTAGCCTTTTAAAAAAAATATCTACCCAAAAATCATTTTTCACTTGAAAGTTAAACCCCACCTTCCCATGGCAACATTGGTAATGTGAGAAACTACATTTTAGTAATAATACATGTTTTCCAGAGACCCATGAGACCACAATGCAATGAATGCATTATGATCTACTCATGTATTTCACCACCTACCTTCCTCAATTGCTATAGGAGGCTGCAAATACCCTTGTTTGGCATTTATGACGCAGGCAGTCTCGTCAAAAAACTCTCCAAACATCTCATGACAATAAACATTTCTCTTTCTTTCTGTGTCCACCTTTGAAACATTTGTCTTCACTGCAACTGCCATGAGATGCCAATCCCACCACCACCACCACCACCACTCTGCTGCCAGGCGCAGATTAAATGCTGTTCGTCCATCAATCCATCCATCCATTCCACCGCCAGGCCTGAGAGGCCTGAGAGACCTGAGAGACCTGCTGAGCGACCAGAGAGAGGACGAGCTCGTCCCTCTTGCCTCTTTATACTTTCATCCCTCGCTTCTTTCTCTTCCAGCCTTTTCGCACTCTTAGAGAACTGCCACTGCTGCCTGCTTCCTTTGCTCCAAATCCTCTCTGCCTACAAGGACCCCGCGCTGAGCTTTCGACCAGATCTCTTCTCTTTCAACCAGACCTCCTCGCTCTCGCATCGCTCTCTGTGGCCCGAGAAGAAAAAGACGAGCGAGCGAGAGCAAATGTCGCGCGTCGCCTGCTTGCTGCTACTGCCTGAGCCAAAGGAACGAAGAAATTTTAAAAGGCTGACTGGAGAAGTTAATACCTGTTGTTCTGTTGTTTTGAAGCGCTGCTGGTGGTGGTGGTGGTGGTGGTGGCGGTGCCGGCGGCCTTCGCTTTGGCAGGCCGTAGCGGCGTCAAGTAAAAGTTCCAAGTGCTGCTGCCCAGTCGGTGGTACGGTGACGACGCAGAGTGAGCGACAACGTCTCGATTCTCCCACGGCTGCTTTCCCCTGGTAGCGCAGTTATTAGCGTTGCCCCACCTGTTGTGCGGTACCGGGCTCGACGACAAGCTCCACGCGCCGTAGTCCCTGTAGTAGGCCGTGTAGGCCGGCGTCGCCGCCTGGAGCTTCTTCAGCTCCACCGACGATGGAATGCTCCAGGAGCTCGGCTCTTCGGAGCTCGAGTGCCTGTCGACGGTGTTTTCCTGCTGGTGTTGTTGGTTTTGTTGGTGGTGGTGAGCGTCGCAAGCTTGCTGCGAGGAAGACGAGCTGATCCGGTTGGCCGCGTCCTTCTTGGCCTTGCCGTGGTTAGAGCTCGCACCGTGCTTGAAAATTCGCAGTGGCGATGAGATCCACGATGGATTGCTGTGTTGCTGCTGCTGTTGTTGTTGTGGGTGCTGCTGCTTCCAGTTTGGGCTATGCTGGGAAGCTCGACCCTTTGCCAAGTTCACATACTTGGCTTCTTCTTTCCTCGCCCGGTTGAAATAGCCGGCCAGGCTGCTGCTGCCGGTGCTCGTGGATTTCTTCTTGCTTACTGCTGGCTCGGTCTCGGGAGAAGGCCTTGGCTTGGATTTCCTGAAAGTTGTCACCAGCGAAGACCACCATGCGGATGACTTACATGACGAAGTCTTCTTGGCGGACGAGGAGTTCCCACTCTCTAACCCAGCTGCTGCGCTAGAACTAAGACCCTCACCTTGATAGTCTACCTTGGAAGAAGCGAGGCAGCGATGGCCGCCGCCGCCGCCGCCGCCGCCGCCGCTCCTCATCCCAGACGCGAGCGGTGGAGCGCCGCCATAGAAGCGCTGCGGCGTGCTCCTGTTGTTGCTGGCGCAAGCCGACGACGATTTCTTCTGCTGGCTCTGGTCCTTGGCGAAGATCGAGAAGAACCTCTGCCGGGTCCAGTCGTCAAGAACGGCATCGGACTTCCTCCCGGCGAATCCATTCCCGTTGCCGAAGGGAAGGTTGTTCCCCCGGGCGGCGTTGGAGGCGCCGCCCATGACAACGCCGCCGCCGCCGCCGCCGCCGCCGCCGCTACTTCCCTCCCAATGCGACCAAGATTTGGACCTCCGCAAGTAGGCATCCGAGAGTAGCGGTGAGACGAGCTGCTGCTGGCGCTGGCCTCCATAATCCGCGATCCCTGGCCGGCTAGCCGCGGCATTCCTCCTATCTAGCGCTACAAACCCGAATGCCGAGCTCCTGTCGCTGTAGGACGCCCTGTGTGGAACCAGCGCCTCCGCCGAGGGGCTCAGCGCCGAGAGCCGCTCCTTGAGGCAGTCGGCGCACACTCCAGCCGCGCGTTGAGAAGGGTGCCTCCAGCAGGAGCCATCTCTCCTGCTCATGATCCCATGGCAGCTCCTCGAAATCCTAGATCCCAGACGGCGCGCGATCCAAAATGCCGCGCTCTAGCTCGCAGATCGATCGATCGATCGCTCCCAGGCGTTAAGAGCCCTAAATCTCTAATCCCCACCAGGATTTGACCGTGAGGAGCACCGACGTGGACGAGTCCGTACGCAAGTACGAACGGCAGGGTGGGAATATTCAGATACCTAGGAAAGCGCAGGATATACCATTTCTTGCCACGCTCCCCATCCAGTTGTCGACGACCACGTGTAGGCCAGTCCTCGCGTTTTCCTTCCACCGCATGGAGGGTTAGGGTTCTTTACGTGTAGCTATGAGCTTGGAGGAGCAATGGCGCCCGCTGCTTTGGTGAAGCGGAGTGTCTCGTTCGATCTCCTCAGCCGCGATGTCGCCGGCGACGAGGATGATCGAGTGGTGCCGCCCAGGAACGGGCTCGTGGCGGAGAAGAATTCCGGGAGGCGGCGGCGCCGGAGCAAAAAGGGCACGCTCAAGCAGAGTTTCAGCCTCAGCCCTGGATCCAGCGCCGATCTCGCGGGATTTGCCGATCTGGTAGCGCAGGTCCGCAAAGAGGTACCAAAATTTCCCACAGCGGTGAATGGGATACTCCAGCAGAATGGAGCGGAGGAAAAACGTGCTGTTCATGCGGTACAGGAAAATGGAGATGGTCCTGTTCTTCAAGAGAATGGAACCTCCTCTTTGGTGGCGCATCCCTCTCCTCAAGCTGTCAGTAACGCAGACACCAAAGTTTTCGATCGCTTCGAGGCCGAGAAGCCTGCGAAGCAAGTCGACATTGGCGAATCCTGGCAAGCTCGCGGCTTTTTTCACGGGTTGCTTGAAGGGAGCTCTTTGGAGGCAACGGTACGAGCTGGAAATCAGAAAAGTCAGGATTGCGTCTACAATACTCTGGTGCACGTCCCCTGGCGATGCGAACTGGTTAGTTGTTTGTTATTCTACTTCGCAAGAGTTTCATGCTTAACATTTTATCTTTGTTTTTGGAACTCGTGTTTCAGCTCATCCTCGTTGGTTTTTTCGCCTGCCTAGACTCCTTTCTTTCGCTTCTGGTTGCGACACCGGTCCGAGTTGCAATAGCTCTTTGGAGGCGTCTGAGGTGAATTTTCTAGGTGTGAAATGATTTTCTTTTACATTGTTTTCTCACTTTCTTCTATCTGACTGGCAGAGAGCGACGAGCATTGGAAGCCAGTGACTTGTCCGATTTCGGTTGCTTACTTGTCTTGGTTCTCGGGGTTCTTTTTCTTCAGCAAGCAGGTATTTTGATCTATATGTCAGATGATTCTGGCTTCTTACGTTCTGCACTGTCACCGTTTAGATATCAGCTATATCTATCACTCGATTCGATTTGAGCCGAATATAAAACTTTATGTCATTTACAACATGCTGGAGGTAAAATTCAAAATTTCCTTGCAGGGCGTGAATTTTATTGTCTTGATTCAGGTCTTCGACAAACTCTTCCAGTCATTTGGCGTGGATGTACTACAGGTTCTGTATTTCTCAGCGATGAATTACGTTTCAAATGCTGCAGGTTTACAAACTTTTGCTCTCAACTGGCTCATAGCAGTGGGCTGCTTCAATATCCTTCGAAATTTTCTCTTTTCATCTCGTTCTTTTGTTCCATCCTTAACTGTGCACACCAATCCACTCGTTTATAATTTTGTTCGAAGCGATCAGTCTCTCCGCGGCGCTCCATTACGCCGCAACAAACAGGTCGCTGCTTGTGCTGCTAATGTCCAACAATTTCGCAGAGATCAAGAGTACCGTTTTCAAGCGGTTTAACAAGCAGAATATGCATGATCTGGCTCACACTGGTACGAAGCTTGTGTCGCTCGTATTTTTCGCAATAATGTGTTGTGTCACTTCCGCAGACACAGTGGAGCGCTTTCATCTTCTGACTTGCCTCTTTTTCGCGTTTGCGCAAAACATCATTCTTGTGGAAGGGCCATGGATGCAATTATTTTTCTACGTACGTTGCGTTATCTAGTTCCCGTATTGCACTGACTTATTGATCCCATATTGTGTTGTGCAGCACGCGGCGATGGTAATGTTTTGCGAATCCTTTGTGGACCTTGTCAAGCATTCCTTCCTAGCGAAGGTGAACCAAGTCATGCCCGCAGCCTACACGGAGTTCCTGGAGATGCTGTGCGAACAGGTTTATAGAGAAATCTTTCAAGTTCCTTCTCTCAAGTTTTCATGTTTCAGATTGCAAGCAGCCGCAAGGACTCCTCCAGGAGCAAAGCTCTCAGATTCATACCTCTCGGCCCCGCCTGTGTGGTAAGGCTAGAACTTTCTCTCAAATGTTTCCATAACCTTGGATCACAGGTTATCAAAGTCATACTTCCTCTGTATGCTTCATACATCTCGACAAAGTCCGCTTGGAGTTCCCTGCTAAGATTTGGACTCGTTGCCGGTGGAACTTTCGCAATTTTGGTAGCGTTAAAGATCGTCGTGCGTTGGTCACTCAACAAGTATGCTGCGTGGTATCTCAAGCGTTGCCACATGGAGTAAAGCGTATGTACCATTTCAAACGGAGTTAGTTAGCTATAGCGAATATAGTAACTGCGGGCGCGAATATCTGACGGCTACAGTGCCAGATATAGAATGAAATCCCTGACCGTCGATTGCTGGGCTATGGTTGCACGTTATAATCGTACGAAAATGTGGTGGACCTTTAGGCCGAATGAAAAAGAATAATTTCTTTGTTCTCCCTCCCTCACTGTTCTAGGGCTTTTGTACTAGGGTTTGGTGAGCTCCACGAAGTGGGCGGGGGGAATCCAAGGCGCCCCGAGCGATAGCGATGAGCTGGGGCTGGAAATTTGAGGTCGGAGACATCGCCAGCTCGCATTTCAGCTCCAGTAGATTTTGATCTCCGGATTGTAGCTTGGGGGCATGGGCAGCGTCTGCGATTGCTGCGTCGCGGCGTATTGCTCGTGTCTAGCGCCCTCTCCCGCGGCCGCGCAGCTCCGCAAGCTCGAGCTTCTTCTCGCGCAGCAGCAAGGGGGCCTGTTGGAGGTGGATTTCCAAAAGAGCTGGGATGTCTGGAATGGCGGCGATTGCGAAGTACATGGGCGCTGCTCGTTTTGTAACCGGCTTCTCTCCCAGTCCGGCAAGAACGAGCGCTCCGTGAAGAGGAAGTTTGCCAAAATCTATCCCGAGGAGGTGTTCTTCTCTTCCGTCGCCCGGGAGGAGGATGCTGTGATTTCCAACGAGCAAGTCAGGCGCTTGATGGGGGCCTTGGAGGCCGAGAGGGAGATTGTGAGCGCGCTGAGCGTAGAGCTCGAGGAAGAAAGGAATGCCGCCGCGGTGGCTGCTACCGAGACCTTGGCTATGATCACGAGGTTGCAAGAGGAGAAGGCTGCGGTGCAAATGGAAGCTAGCCAGTACAAGAGGATGGTGGAGGAGCGCACCCAGTATGATCAAGGCGCCATTGGGATGCTCAACGAGATCCTGGCCAAGCAGGAGGAGGAGAGGATGGCGCTGTCCAAAGAGGTGGAGATGTACCGGAGCTCTCTCGCTGGTGGGAAGAAGAGGCCTTGCTTTTCCAGTGTGGAGAGTGGGGATGGTGCTTCCATGGCTGCGACTTCACAAGCGGGTGGCCAGCAGCGAGGGAAGAACTTGATGGAATCGTTCGAGAGGGTGGAATCTCCTCCGAGAGTTTACAGCCCTTCGCGAGGAGTGGGATCGTCTAGCATGGACGTCGACGAAGAGGGCAGTGGCTCGTCCGGGATTCACGATCTACGTGAGGTTTCTAGCACAGCAACGACGTCGGGTGGCCGGTCCGAGCACGAGTTCATGGAGAAGTATGGTCCGAGATGGAAAAGCCATGGTTCGCCTCTCAAGAACTCGAGAAGCTATGGCTCCGCGTCCAGCTCGTCCGGTTTGTATTCGAGTTCCGTGAGCCGGAATGACGAAGACGACGCCGTCGACCACATTGTTCGTGCCTTCGCCCGGCCGCATGGGAAGCTCAGCGAGGAGCTGAGAGAGCTGAGCGCGAGGCTGAGAGCGCTGGAAGCCGAGAGGGATTACCACGCGTTTGGAGGGCCGAGGAGGGGCGGTGGTGGCAACGGCGAGATGGAGATTCTAGAGGAGATATCACAGCAGCTGCGGCACATCCAAGCCTTGGACAGGAAGTCGGACGGTATCAAGGAGTTATCAGAGGCATCCTTCGTTTTCTCCTTCAAGGTAAACAAGCTAGTTCGTAGCATTCCCCAGTTTCCAGTTTTGATTCTTTGTTGTTTCGCAGGGATTCTTCTCGTTCAATGGTTTGCGCCAGTCGCTCAACTCGAACATCAACAGGTAAAACGTTCTTCACGGTTGTTCTTTCGTCGATGATCGATCGATCTGTTCTTCCAGATTGGCGTGCATGTTTCTCAAACCTACGGAATTGAGCTACGGAGACCATCACGTCGGGCTGTCTCACTTGCTCGAGAGCTCGCCCCGCAAGACTCCTCGAGCGGTGCCTTGCCTGACTCGCGGGATCAAAGTGGAGACTCCGCCGCTCTTCTCAAACTCGTCCTACGCTGTGCTCCATCGCCAGAATCTGGAGTGGCCAATGGACGCGAGGGGGCGATCGGAGACAGCATTTAGCGGCTGGGACTACTGAGAGATCAACCAAAAAACTAGAACAAGAGAGAAGAGAGAGGTTGTTCTTCGTTTTTGCGTGTACATAATTTTTGCGTTTGTTAACGTTTGGAGATTGGAATATGCTTCTGGGTTTAGGGTTTAGAGTTCTTTGGGAGCTAGGGTATGAATGGCGGCTGTGGCTTGGCAGCTGAGAGCCCGTGTTCTCCGTAGGCATTTCCATCCGGCGCCATCGATCCGGCCGCCGTGCGCTCCTGCCGAGGCGCCAGTGATCGGGAGCGAGGTCGGGCATGGAGCACCTGCAGCAGAATCGATTTCTGGATCGATGGAGCTCATGGCAGTCCCCAAATCAAAGGTAAAAGTGCTGCATTCTTGGCGCTCTATCTCTCTTTTGTTTCCTAGATTTCCAAGTATAAGAAGAAGCTAAGGAACAATCCCAAGAACTTGAAGCCCATTCCAGTGATCGCCCAGTGCTCGTAAGTGCTAAGATTTTCCATTGAGGAGGGAGAGAGACCGATTGGGTAGTAATTCAGGCAGCCTGCCGCAGCGATCAATCTGCGAGCACGGCGTTCATCTGCCCAGAGATGCAAATTTCTTGCTTTTCTGACTCGCGGAGAGCTTTTGGCTCAGTGAGGCAAGTCAAGTAACACTCGAAAACATTGATTCTAACGAGAGAAAAAATCTATCCATGGTTTCTTACAATTGCTGTGGTGTGTTGATCGTTTCTTGTGCCAGGATTTGTGGAAGATACAGACTTCCAATGTACTTTTGCTGTAGTCCATGGTTTCGAGCAAAGAAGGATTTCAAAGTATAAATCAAAGCCACTTTTGTACAGAGCATTCTAGGGTTTTAGTGCCACGCCATTAGGGTTTTAGCGAAGAGCGAAAATGGGGCGCCGAGAGGTAGGCGATGAGAGAAATCGATCGTGGATGTGATTCTTCCTCTTCGATCGATGCAGGAGGCGGCGCATTCGATGGAGGCGATCGGATTCTCGTATTATCAGGCCGATGAGGTGCGAGCGATGAGTGTGAAGCGGATTACCAGCCCGCGGTTGCTGGATGGATTGGGGAAGCCGGTGCCGAATGGGCTGTATGATCCAGCTCTTGGTCCTACAGAACAATCGGATGTGTAAGGCTCAATCTTTCAGCATTTTCGTGCTTAAAAGACTGGGTTTTTTTTTTTTTTTTGCGCAGGTGTCCGACTTGTGGAGATATGCAGCTGTTTTGTCCTGGACATTTCGGGCATATTGAGCTCGTGATGCCAGTTTTCAATCCTCTTCTCTACAGATCTCTCGTGAGAATTTTCAAGAGCGTTTGTGTTTTTTGCCACCACTTCAAGCACGAGCGCAAGAAAGTAAGTGGAGGAAAACCATTGCTTCTTTAGCGTGAGTTTTCTGACTGACTTTTTCCAAATTTGTTTCCACAGGTTGAAGACGCTTGCATTGCTCTCACGCAAATCATGAAAGAGAGTGTTGTCGAGAATCCGTCAGGTGGGCGTAAAATGCTTATAACGTCGGGGCACTTTATCCAAGTGAAGAAGATCATCGAAGATTTCTTTAAACTTCCGCGGACCAAATGTAGTTCTTGCGGTGGGCAGGTTCCAGCGCTCAGGAGCGAAGGTCACGGGAAGCTGTTCCAGGTAACCTTGGGAGTGTTTCTAGTGGTTATTTACTCAATCATTTTTCTATTTTTTTTTCTCCAGCAACCACTGAGTTCTAGGCATATGAGTGCGAACATGGTCAGCGGGCATATTTTTAGAGATCAAAATGCTGCAGCGGCTGCAATGGACGCCAGCGTTCCCGAGTCGAAGGGCAAAAGGCCCAAAGCGGATAAATTTGCCAAGAACTCGAGTATTCAAGCAGTCGGGTACTTCAGCGCGCCTAAAATTTTACTGCCTTCAGAGGTGACGTTCTCATGTTCTTCCTTTTTAGAGACTGATACAAGTTTCAGGTAAGAAAACACTTGAGTGCGCTGTGGAGGAACGAGGAGAAGCTCTGCTCTTTGATTTGGGGTGGAGTTGGGACTGGAAAGTCACCTTCACCTGCTCGGAAAGATGGTTTATCTCTGTTCTTCTTGGAAGCACTTGCAGTCACACCGAATCGATTTCGGCCTCCAAACTATGTCAATAATCAGGTAAAACTGCTTCTATACATGTTTTTCAATTGTTAATAAGTTCACTGGCAGCTTCTGGAGCATCCTCAAAACAAGCTTTATGAGGTTGTTGTCGAAAAAAATATTCAGCTGTCAGATCTTATTACAGAGAGCGGTGCAAAATCAGAGGATGGTCTGCGGTTATGGCTTGAGTTGCAAAATGCCGTGAACGAACTTATTGATAGCACTACTGGTATTTTCGTCAGCATGATGAGTTATTTGCAAAGTTTCAGATTCCTCTGTGTTGCAGTTGCTGGGAAAGATAGAAACGTTGGAATCAGACAACTATTGGAAAAGAAACAAGGTCTCTTTAGGTGGAACATGATGGGGAAGAGGGTAAACCATACCTGCCGTTCCGTCATTTCACCTGATCCTTTTATTGCGGTCAATGAAATTGGTATTCCACCAAATTTTGCTGTAAAACTGACATATCCAGAGGTATGAAGACGTATTGCTGACAGTACTTACGTTCTGGTTTTCTGCTTTCAGAAAGTAACAGCGTATAACTTCGAGCGCTTGAGGAGAAATGTTGAAAATGGTCCGAACGTACATCCTGGGGCTACTCATGTTGAAGACGAGCTGGGTGTTCGGGTGAGCCTTGAGTACCTTAAAGATTGGCAGCGGGTTGCTACGGCAAAGACACTGCTTTCCACGCCAGGCGCTACAGCGACTGACACTATAAAGAAAGAAAAGCTTATAGGAAAGACAGTTTACCGACACTTGCAAGACGGAGATATATTACTCGCGAATCGTCAGGTAAAATTCGGTTAATGTTTGTGGTTGCTCATTTGTTTTTGTAGCCAACTCTTCACAAACCTGGAGTGATGGGACACAAAGCTCGTGTGATTAAAGGGCAACGAGCTTTGCGTTTGCACTACGCAAATTGCAGGTTTAAATCCTAAACTTATCTGGCAGTGCACTGAATGTTGTTTTTCTAGTACGTACAATGCAGACTTTGATGGAGATGAGATGAATGTTCATTTTCCACAAGATGAACTAGGACGAGCCGAGGCTTACCTGATTGTCAATGCCAACCAACAGTATATCGTACCGACAAGCGGGGAACCGATACGAGGGCTCATTCAAGTAAGAAATTGTAACGATTTGCTGTTTTCTCATCAACTGTATAAACAGGATCATATTATTAGTGCAACTCTTCTCACGAAAAAGGATACATTTTTAACGAAGGAGGAATATCATCAACTCGTTTATTCTGCTTGCGTACCTATGCCGACGTTAGAATCTGCCACTTTTTCGAAGGGTCGCAATGTGAAAACGCTCGACAATCATCCGGCAATTGAAACTGTCCCTCCAGCTATTTGGAAACCTCGTTGCCTGTGGTCCGGAAAGCAAGTATGTTTATTTGATTTCTTGATTGTTACTGAGAATTGTTGACACTTCGTAGGTTTTAACGACAATCCTCAACTATGTCACCAGAGGGAGACCTCCGTTTTCAATGGAAAGAGGTATACGTGTCTCGGGAGATTACATTGGGAAGACAAGCGAGGAACTGAAGGTTCTGGTTCGAGGAAACGATTTTCTTTGCGGTATCATTGACAAAGCTCAGTTTGGAAAATTTGGCTTGGTGCACACTGTTCAAGAGCTGTATGGTGCTGACGATGCTGGTCATCTTCTATCGGTTTTTAGCAGGCTGTTCACCTCCTATTTATTTGTGAGTGGAGTTATTCTGTTAACTCTCAAGTTTTCTAATTTTCTTTTCTTTTTCGTACTGTTCTGCAGATGCATGGGTTTACTTGTGGAATCGCCGACATGCTTTTGCTCCCAGGAGCGGAAGAGGAGAGAGCTGCTAAACTCGAGCCAGCGGAGAATGAGCTGGGTGACATTGTGCATGGGCGTTTTGTGGGTGTTGAGGACAAGCAACTGTCGAGTAAGAGAAAAAAAGTCTACATTGCTTTGGTTCTAACATGCACATCAATAGGCGTGGGAATTGAAGCAATTAAAGACATGACTGGGAGAATTCTTCAGCTGAGAGCTGATGCCGGCCGAGCTCGTCTCGATATGCTCATGTCAAGTGCTATGAATAAGGTGACTTCTGAAGTAAACAATGCACTCTTTCCGAAAGGTTTGGTGAAGCCTTTCCCTGAAAATTGCTTATCTCTGATGACGGTAACTGGTGCAAAGGGAGGAATGGTACGTAAACGTGTATATTGATGGTATCAGTGAGCTAATTGTAGTGTTACAGGTCAACTTCACGCAAATATCGTCAATGCTTGGCCAGCAGGAATTAGAAGGCAAACGCGTGCCAAGGATGGTGTCTGGCAAGACGCTTCCCTGTTTTCAACCATACGAACCTGTTGCCAGGTCCGGTGGGTTTATCAAAGATCGTTTCCTGACAGGTTTAAGGCCTCAGGAGTACTATTATCATTGCATGGCTGGACGTGACGGGTATGCTGATACTTAAGCGGACTTTCAATAACTCACTATTCGTCTATGCTTGCAGACTTGTGGATACTGCCGTCAAAACAGCAAAGAGTGGATACTTGCAGAGATGCATAATAAAAAATCTGGAGTGCTTGAAAATCAATTACGACTTTACAGTACGTGATGCAGATGGATCGGTGATACAATTTTTTTATGGAGAAGATGCCGTGGACGTGACTAAGAGCAGCTGTTTGACGAACTTCGACCTTATGGCTACAGTTAAGGCATTTGAGGTTTTTCGTTTCCCTCACTGCCTTTTCTTTCAGAACCGCGACCTGATTACTCAAAAGCTTGGCTTAGGAGAACATGCCAAGGACGTGAAGAATATGAAGGCAATTGTTTCCAAGGACGCTTACATCACAGACATACCTGAGGCCATGGAACAGAAGTTTGAGAAGTTTATGGGTGGGCTCTCGGAAGAGAAGAAAAAGGCGTACAAATTGTATCGCAGGAGACACATCAAGGAACTCAGAAGCGTGATGACGCACAAGTACTTTGCTAGCCTCGCAGCACCTGGTGAGCCAGTCGGTGTTCTTGCTGGCCAATCTATCGGGGAACCATCTACACAAATGACGTAAGTCTTTCTGAGTTCCATCATTAGTTATGACCCTGGCTGTATACCATTGCGCAGGCTCAATACTTTCCACTTTGCAGGACGTGGTGAGATGAACGTGACGCTGGGTATTCCTAGGCTGCACGAAATCCTTACCGTTGCCTCCAAGGCTATCAAAACTCCTATAATGACGTGCCCGTTGAAGCCTGGGAAAACAAGGTTGGTAGAAAAGAAATTACTCTCTTTCTTACTATTGAGATTTCGTGTTCAGAGACGAAGGCCAGAAGCTTGCCGGCGTGATGACCAAGGTGATGTTACCGGACATCTTGGAAACGGTCGAAGTGAGTGCTGTTCCCTTCTATGTTCATCACGGTGTACCGTCACGGCTTTACAAAGTGAGACTACGTGTATATCCTGAAGAGCGTTTCCCGCCGCACCTTGATCTCAAAATGAGGAGATAGACATGGCCATCAAGTCCGTCTTTGCTAAAGGAGTGAGGAAAGAAATCGAGAGGGAGATAAAGGCACTCACTTCGGCAAAAGACTCCATACAGATACTTGGAATTTCGGAGGACGAGCCTTCTCCCGCCGGGGAGGGTGAAATCGAAGGTGGGAAGAAGAAGGTGGTCGAGGCTGGGGAAGTAGCTGAAGAAGATGACGATGATGATGATCAAGAAGAAGGGGCCGATGCCGAGAAACGGAAAGGGAGAACTACTGACGAGGCTGCTTATGAGACAGATAGCGAGCAAGAGGACGAGCAAGAGATGGATTTAGATGCTGAAAACGATATTGCCGACGGTGATAACGACGAAGAGAAGGGCGGTGAAGTTGTGGATGACGAGGAAGAGGGGCACGGGAAAGAGAAAGAGGGGAAGAAGAGCAGTAGCGTTCGGGCTCGTGGGAGAAGCTACGAGATGAAATTCCAAGCGAACCAGAACAGTCCGCAGCTCTTTCTTCCGAATGTAAGTATTTTTTTACTGTTTCTTCTTTATGGCTGTTTCATGCTGGCTGTCTCGTGCAGATTGTCGAGAAAGTACTCAAAACCGTGACGGTACGGCGTATGAAAAACATCGAGAAGTGTAACACGATTGAGCTTAACGGCAAACCGGAAAACCCCGCGCTCCAGACGGACGGTGTCAACTTCTGGGAACTCTGGTCTCTGCCGGACGATGTTCTCGACTTAAACAAGCTCACATCCAACGACATTGCCGCCATGCTCAACACTTACGGCGTAGAGGCAGCCAGAGCCACCATCGTGAGGGAGGTACAGGGCGTCTTCGGCTCCTACGGCATCTCTGTCAACGCCCGCCATCTCAGCCTCATTGCCGATTTCATGACGTTCCAGGGGGGTTACAGGCCACTCAACCGGGTCGGCATCGTCTCCAACCCGTCACCTTTCCTCAAGATGAGTTTCGAGACCGCGTCGCAGTTCCTCATAGATGCGTCTCTGCGGCGGCAAGTCGACGAGCTGGATACCCCGTCTTCACGGATTATTGTTGGGAGAACAGTGGGCCTGGGAACAGGATGCTTTGATTTGCTCCAGAAGACGGACATGCCGCAGTATTGACTTACAGTGTCCGGGTTTGGACGTATTTGATGGAGCACGAGAAGTGGATTCGGGTCTACGTGGTGCTGCCAAGGTGTTTCAATAAAGACGCGCGCAAGGCGGACGAACAACACGAGATGGCTACCTGGTATTTGAAGCCGCTGGATATTTATAAGGGGGAGCTGTGACAGGTCGGTGATTGCCAGTGCTCGATGGCTGCAGCCATTGTTCCTTTTAACTTTAGAGTCGCCACCACACCGATACGAAAGATCAACAACCAGTATAGACGGACAACCTACAGTTGGCGAAGTGTCCCCGTCGGCGGCCAGGAGGGAAAAGAAAAGCAAAAGAACAAACGGAAAGGAGGAGAATAGGGGATGGAATACTCAAACTTTGCTCGGAAAACCCGTGGCCTATAGCGGAACAGAGCACCTGGTGCTGGTAAACTAGGAAGCGTATAAAAAGGAGAGTTGTGCCGGTGGCTTGTCCTTCTCGAATCGCCGATAGAAGTCCACAAAATCGTTCGTTGAGAGGGGAGGTGCCATCGACTCGTAACTAAATCGGAGGCAAGGAATCTTTAATCTCACTTCTGAGCTTCGAGTCATCCCAAAACTCACGGTGACATTGTGCCAGACGGACAGAAAACGAGATAGCTACGTCCCGGTTTTATGAGAAGGAAAACAAAGAACGACGGGAGTTCGTTCTCATAATTGGGACTCGAGAGGAGGAGCTGGAGCTCGATTTCTTTTCGTCGTATTGGTGGTTGCGAGCTACAGTGCCGGTCTCGTCAATCACTCCAAGTTGGTGGACACAGGTCGGGTGTCGGGAGTATTTTTACTCGCTGCTCCGGGACAAATAGCTGTCCGCATGAGATCCCTGGTCGAAAGATATAGAAATTCGGGCTTCCTAGCCGAGAGGAAGCTCGGCTAGCCGGGCATGACCAACACCAGGGAGAGAAGTTTGATGAGCAGAGGCGAGCAGCACTGGACTTGATCTCTCTCTTCCGGGAAGAGGCAATGCAGATGGATGGTTTCTCGGCTTCGAGACACGCAAGGCAATGCTGCTGCCGCTCGGCCGTGCTGTGGATCCTCGTCCTCAATGCATCTTCGGTACTCGCAGCTGTGACAAGGCAATACAATTTTCTGGTAAGTCGTCACACTCGATTCCCATCGTGCTTCTAAAGGAGAAAAGATGTTCCCATGCAGGTACAACCTCTTACCGTCTCGAAGCTGTGTAAAACTAAGTCGCTCATTGCCGTGAACAATCTCTTCCCTGGACCAGTTGTCTATGCCGATGAAGAAGATACGGTGGTGGTGAATGTGACCAACAATTGCCAATACAACATCACTATCCACTGGTTCTTGGATTTCTTCTCGCTTTTCTAGCAATCTCTAGTTACTCAAGATCGAATTTTGTGGCCAGGCATGGGATACGGCAACTTCGATCCGGCTGGGCTGATGGACCAGTGTATATCACTCAGTGTCCACTGCAAACAGGGGACACATACCAGTATAAGTTTAAGATCCAAAGGCAGAGTGGAACTCTTTGGTGGCACGCTCACGATACTTGGCTTCGAGCGACCGTGCATGGAGCGATTGTGGTGTTTCCCAAGACTGGAGTGCCTTATCCGTTCCACTACCCGAGAGAAGAGCACATTATTCTGATTGGTAAATTCCTTTGATTCTGAAGTTTTCATTCTTGCCTTCTTGTTCTTGTTCCAGGGGAATGGTGGAACGCAAACGTCGAAGATGTCGAGTCGCAGTCCTTACTGACGGGAGGAGCCCCGCAGCTGTCAGATGCTTACACCATCAATGGTCATCCTGGGCCACTTTACAATTGCTCGTCCCAAGGCAAGCTTTTTCTTTTTGTTCTTTTCTTCTTCTGGAGCATACTTCTAAACCTCCCAGGCCCCAAACACAGACGTGTACGTTCTCAAGGTCTTTCCCAACGAGCACTACCTCCTGCGCATCGTCAACGTTGCTCTCAACCAGGAGCTCTTCTTCACCGTAGCCAACCACAACCTCACGGTCGTGGAGATCGACGGCGACTTCACCAAGCCATACACAACCAGCACCATCTTTCTCACCCCGGGCCAGAGCACCACCGCGCTCTTCATCACAAACCAACCCACGGCCAAATACTACATGGGAGCCAGTCCATACAGCTCCGCCGCGGGAGTGCCATTCCCGACGACGCCAACTCTAGCAATCGTCGAGTACCAAGGCTCGTCGAACTCGACCCCGCCAGTAATGCCGACGTTCCCAGCGACCAACGACACTGGCCTCGTCGCAAACTTCTCGGCCAGCCTGAGGAGCCTGGCGGACACGACTCATCCGGAGCCAGTCCCACAGACAGTGGACAGAAGCTTGCTCTTCACAATCGGCCTCGGGACAAAGCCGTGCGGTGAAAACCGGGTGTGCCAGGGGATCGCTGGGACCAAGCTCACGGCCTCCATGAACAACATCTCCTTCGTCCTTCCCGACATCGCTCTCCTCCAGGCCTACTACAACAACATCTCCGGCGTCTTCACTCGCGACTTCCCGGACACACCGCCGATAGTTTTCAACTACACGGGGACTCCTCCGAACAACACCACCCCGCAGCGAGGGACCCGACTTCTCGTCATCCCATACAACGCAAACGTCCAGATGGTTTTCCAGGACACGAGCATCCTCGGCATCGAGAACCATCCCATTCACGTCCATGGATACAGTTTCTACATTGTCGGGCAGGGAACTGGCAACTTCAACTCGAGCCAGACGAGTACTTTCAACCTGTTTGATCCTCCGCGACGGAACACTGTCGGAGTTCCAGTTGGAGGGTGGGCTGCTATTAGATTCAAGGCTGACAATCCTGGTGAGCTTCTCTTCTTTCAGAGCTTTTTTTTTTTTGGTGGTTTTTATGTGACAACTGTTTTTCAGGTGTTTGGTACATCCACTGCCATTTAGAGGTGCACACAATGTGGGGGTTGACGATGGCTTTTATTGTGCTTAACGGTGCTCGGGCTAACGAAACTTTGCCGCCTCCACCGCCAGATCTCCCGCGATGCTAGTAAGATTTTTATAGATATGATTCTTTTGATCTTGGGCCAGCCAGCTCGAGATGATAATGTTTCTACAGGCAAGAAAAAGATGATCTTGAAAAAGAAAAGGAATTTTTCTCGTTAGTCTCTCTTGAGTGGGATGGGCTGGACGTTGTCAATCTTGTGAGGGACGTTCTTAAACTTGGAGAGGATGAATCTGGGAGACGGAGGATTGGGGTGCATTCGATGGAAGCACGCGTGAGCGGACATAACTGTGGCGTTGTTGGTCTTTGGAGGAATGAAGCAGATCCTCGGTAGGTTGTATTTGTGCTGGTGGAACATTTGGAGTTTGATCCACTCGTCAGCATAGCCGTTCTTCATCACCTTACCCATGTCCTCGTTCCTGTTAAAAGAGAGAACGAGAAAAAAAATCATTGTTTTCGGAAGATCAATCGAAAGAAGCATACTTTTCTCCTCTGCAACCATAGACGTGATAAGGATTTTTCTCCGAGGGGAGTGGAGGTGGGGTTCCCTGGAACAAATCAAGGGAATCTTAGACGAATTCTCTATCGTTTTCTCCTTTTATTTTTTTCTGGTTAGAACATACCACTCGTTGGCTCACTGGCAAGGGACAGTAGTGATTCTTCCGGAAGGGTCGAATTCCTGGAGCTTTCACGATGTGGCTGACAGTGGCACATCAACATCCAACCACAGAAACATGAGAAACAATGGAAATGAATAGAAAAGAGAGTGAAGAACACACGCAATGGTGGCGAGCCTATTCATCTGGATCAAATCGGGGCCGTTGATAGCGTCTGGATCTGGGATATGTTCTCGGTGCGTCATCACTGCATCAAGCAAGCTCGCTTTTTTTTTGTTTTCGTTCGTAAAAAATATCTACCTTCTCTCACTCCCTCGGCCTCCAAATCGTTGCAAACGCCATAGATGTAGTTGGGCTCTGGAAGATCCTGAGTGGGCTTCTTCACCTGGGGACGAGAGAGAGAGAGAGAGAGAGATCATAAAAAATGAAGCAAGAAAAGAGAGGGACACTCACCGCTCCAAGTCGAGGCTTGAGCAGCAGTGAATTTGTCTGGAAGGACTTGCGAACGGTGCCCATCCGCGGCACATTGTGCTCGTCATAGACGAAATTGGCAGGAGTGGGCATGGCGAGAAACAATCGGATTTGCAGCAAATAGCGTGCAGCGCGATGATCGGTGCGTCACAGTGGAAAGAGCACCGATTCTCTCTTTCGTTCTTTGGCGCCAGAAATGCCCGCAACGGTGGTTTCTAGTCTGGGCGCGCCAAATCTGATGTGGCAGTATCTTTGATCGTTGACCGTTGACTATGTCTAAAACGTTAGTCCAAGTATTAGTGGAATGCGAACGAGTGAACTTCTTTGAGAACTTTGTCATCAATTAAACTTAGTCATATCCTAGCTAGACCAAGGGAAAATTCAATATTCCATAGAGCATTTGAACTCGAGACCTGAGTCTGCTCCCTTAGACCGCTCGGCCCTCGTCATACTTAGGTTGTTAAACTTCTCTACGAAATTGGAGTCTAGAAACTATTAGTTAATCTTGATCAACCACTTGGCAATGCATATGCATGCTGGAGCTTAAATCATAGTATATAAGCTCCAGCCATTCACAATCAGCAAGCATTGATTAAGCTCCAGCAATCACCACCACTACAACAATGAAGGCTGCTTTGTTGTTGCTTCTGGTGCTTGTTCTTGCTACTCTCCAGATAGCAGTGTCTTCTTCTTCTTTGGGTAGAAGGGAGCCTTTGTCTTTGGAAAATGGTGTTTCTGACTCATCAGCAGTAGAGCCAGCGTCCACTTCTCTACATCCTCCTGAGGTGGATGGTGATCATGATCATAAAGATGGAGGTTCTTCAGTCCATGGCTCTCACAAGCACAAGAGGAGCAACAACAACAATAACAACCACATCAACATTAATATCAACATTTGCAGGAAGAAATCTAAGGATGATGAAGATTCAAAGCACAAGGACAAGGAAGAGGAGAACAAAAAGTTCGATCCTTAGAATACAAGATCCATCATTTGTAGATTAATAGAACCAATAAAGTCTCAAAATAAATTCTTGTCTCGAGCTATCAATTCAAAGTTTCCACAAGAGAGTTGAAAAATGAATAAAAGCAAATTCGAGAAAAAATTGATCTGTAAGGTTTAATAGATGAATGTGTCAGAAGTGGGATTTGAACCCACGCCCTCACAAGAGGAGCAGAACTTGAGTCTGCCGCCTTAGACCGCTCGGCCATCCTGACCTTTCATGAGTTTCATGTTAAATTAAAATCTATGATTGCATGGGGTTTTAGGACTTGATTTTCCCAGAGCTCTGGCCATATAAGGCCTCCAAGCTCTAACCAGTATTCAACACACATTGATTCAGCTCCATCCGTCACTATTTGTGTTTCTAGTGCTTGCATTTGCCCCTTCTTCTTCTTCGAGTAGAAGGGAGCTTTTCTCTTTGGATAATAGTGTTGATGGTGTTGATGTTCCAGAGGTACTAGAACCAGCGTCCACTTCTCTAATGCCTTCTCCAGAGATGGATGATCGTGAAGATGAAGTCCGTAGGTGAGGCAAGCACAGGATGAACAGCAACAACAACATCAATATCAACATTTGCAAGAGGGATTCTATAGATCTTGACGCAAGAAAATCCGGCTCGCATTTGCTGCTCCGGAGCTCTGCTACGTACCACCGCCATTGCCGAGGAGCTGGATCTGCAAATCCCCACTCTGACAGAGTTGAATCACAACACTGAAAATAAGATAGTTCTTCGTTCTCATCACCCTCTGGATTGAGCTTTTAGTCAACTTAACACATTCAAAGGCCCGGATACTTCATTTGGAGCGAGGCACGAACGTATTCTCTAGCATCTTTGACATCTTTGAGAGGATCCTCTTCCTTCCTCCCGGAATTGTGGAGCTGCGCGTAGCCTCCACCGCAGTAGCCACTCACTATATCCATCTCTGGAACGTCCTCCTCTACCTGTCCTTGTTCCTCATCAGGCCTCGCCATCAGCGTCTCTACGCCATCCAGTAGCTTCCTCCACAAGATCTGGTCGCCCACAAGCACTTGCGACTCGCACAAAAGCCTCGCCGACGCCACAGCACAGAGCTTAGTCTCGATTCTCCCCGAGATGTAGCTCAGAGCCGGGATCCACAGCTGCTCGAGCACGTTGGTGAAGAGCCCCGGCTGCAACCTGTTGATGGAGTCGACCAGCCCTCCGGGACCGTGCTTGACGGTGAAGAGCGCCATGAAGAGCGTCAGGAGCTTGAGGAACTTGACAGTGCGCTGGCCTCCCATGGCTCGGGAGAAGAAGGACGTCCAAAGGCTCCGATCAATTGCCGGCATCAGCTGCTCCTGCCCGAGGCTCTCCACCACCGCATTGGCGATGTAGAAGGCATAGTCCTCAGTGCTCCTCCGCAACACTAGTGCATGGACAAGGTTGCAAACTTCCTGGAGCTGGTTTGCCTGTGCTATCTCCCTCGGTGCCTTGAGCAAGAAGGCCTCGAGGAGCCGGATCATGGCAGGGGTGCTCCCCGACGACTGCTGCGAGAGCTGGGCGAGAAGCATCGGGAAGAGCTGGAGATACACTCCGGGGATGGGCTGGGCTCTTGACTCAACCAGCTGCGCGAGTACCTGGAAGACGTATGGCTGGAACTCCGCGACGTTGTTTTGGAGGATGGATTGGAACACCGGGAAGAGCCGCTCCTCAAAGGCCATAACGACGTCTAGATCGCGGTGGTGGCAGGCCTTTCTCACGAGCACGGACACCGACTCGAAGACGTAATGGTTGAACGCTGGATTGGCCGGGTTGTCTCGAGCTCGGATGACGATCTCCATCAGTCCATCCAGGTGGCGCATACCTGCTTGATCTTCCGCCAAGGATAGAACTCTCATGATGCACTTCATCACGTAAGGATTGTCCTGCGAGCCCAGACGCTGCAATCCACTGAGCGAGTTTGCCAGGAGCTGGTCCTGGAAGGGAGCCAAGTCTGCCGAGGAGAAGCGTGGCGCTCCTCCGTCTCTCACCAGCAGCAACCTGTCCACGCACCATGCGGCATACGAGCAAACGACCACGGAGTCACTGAGCAAGAGCTTGATGATCTGCGGCATCAGTCCCAACGCCACAGCTTTGGAGGCGGCACTTCTAAAGCTTGTGACGAACTTGAGCGCACTGGCCTGGAGGAGGAGCTCGTTTCCTTGGAGTGCCGGGATGATCTGCGACGCAAGGAACTGCTCCACGTTGACGAGATCGGTGGTAGCTCCAACTGTGAAGCTCGACTGCCTCTGTGCCAAGGCAACGATCAAGTAGATAGCGGTGTCCTTGTCTTTCGAGCCCGAGCTTACACTACACAAGCGTTGCAGCAACTCGGCCATCAAACTTTTAACTGGCTCCCTGTAGTGTAGCATGAGCCCTTTGATGAGCTCGGAAGACACACGTCTTCTCGTGTCCATGTCGCTCCCCTCGATATCTTTTTGAATGTATTCCCAAGGATTGTCTCTAAAGAGCGCCTCGTCTTCCTCGCGAACTGCAAAAGAAGGCTGATTTGTAAGAAAAGATTCCTACGTAAAGATGGATCAAAGAAAACTTACTTCGAACATTTGGGATGACAATGCGTTCGCAGATCTGTCTCAGAGTATCAGCCCCGCTGAAGAGCCCATGATGCACGCTCTTGCTCACCGTTGTCAAAAACTTCACGGCGGCCATAGCCAGTTGGTCTTGTGCTGGTTGCAAAGACGTGGACATCAGTAAGCTCCCGACGCTTGTTGCCAACCCCGGAAGGAAGTCTCGAAACTCCTCCTCGTTCTTCTCCATGTAGAGGTTGATGTTGTCACACACGGCCGTCTTGACTTGATCCACGATGCCAGTCTCGCATGATGTGAGAGCTGGATTTGCATACGAGAGATAGTACTCAAACTCGCCCATCCATTCCTTGATGTGGTCCTCGAAAAACTCTGGAAGCTCTTGCGAGTTGAGCGAGTAGAAGATCTGGCAGCACTGTTTCTGGCACTCAAGCAGCGTCTCGAGAGTAGCTGCATCCACGGGTGTAGTAGCCTTTATCACAGCCCCGATCTTCGTAAAAACTTCCAGCAGTGGCGCTGCGAATCCATCCAAGCAGTACTTGAGATCCGAATACAGCTCCGGGCTCTTGGACTCATGCCCAAACTTCTGGAAGATAGAGTTGACAGCCCGCAAGATCGCGTGGATGGAAGCATAGGTTGTGGATGATGACAATCTCATGACGAGTTCCGGCAGCAACCCTTTCCAGTTGTTTGGGAAATCATAGCTACTGATAATTGCCACAGCTTGACGTAGGAAGCTCTGGATTCTCGGCGGTGAGGCCAGCATCAACCTCACCACCAAGCTCTTGATCTGCTCCTTCTCACTATCTTGGATCGCCAGCGTGATCTCGTCGCTAGGATTCCATCGAGTCTTGACATGGTTCTTGAAACTGGAAGCCAATGCTTGGCAGTACGTATCGTCCTGCGTGATCGCTGTTGCCTCGCCCAGAAGCTGGAGGAGGGCGATGCCATAGCCGGGCTGATTCGACGCGTTGCTGATGTAGAACTCTGCCTCTAGATCGGGCCCAAGAGATGGAGAGGAGATGCGCACGAATGCCTGAGAGAGAGCCACCATCGTTCGTAAAGGTTTCATAGTAGGGTTTCCAAGGCCTTTTATAGTATAGTCCAAGGAGAAGAAACCTCCAAGGTTTAAGGTTTAGATGATTCTGATTTCTCGTACAGTCTTTCATCAACGCTTTTTACATTCTTCTGTCAACTTCAGTAGTCACATCTTAGGTTGGTGTGCTTACAGTTTATCAGCACTTAACAGCTTATCAACCAATTATGTCAAGCAATTACAGTTGCGAATGGCGGAACTAATGTCGATGTGCATGAGAATAAAAGAAAAAAGAAACAAATGTGTACTTGCTGCTTTTGTTTGGCTTGTTTCCAAGTCAGAAAAGCAACAGGGGGATCTAAGAATCTCTCACAGCGCTGCCGGCACTCTTCTTCTTCTTCCTGTTGATGAACTCCTTGAGCAGCCGGCTGACGTGAGTGAGATTTGCGCGAGGCTCCCATGTCGATTCCTGCACACTGTATCCCTTCCACTTCACCAGATACTCACGACCCCTCCGCCCACCACACGCAAGTCGATCCTCCAGGATCGACTCCACCTCCCACTCGGGCTCCCCGTCCACGACCACCATCGTCCCATCCTCGGGCGTCTCCTCCTCCTCTTTGAGCATCTTTTGCTTTCCTGCATCGTCTCTGCTGCTTCTTCCGGCTCCCGCTTGATCTGCTGGAGCCCCGCTGCTGTTGTGGCCAGTGCCTCTCTTCCCTTCTTCTTCTCCTTCGTCGGCTCCTCTCCGGGACGGATCAGTCGAGCACTGCGCCTCCTCTGCTTTGAGAGCTTGGTTTACCGCTTGGCCAACTTCTTGTTTGATCTTGTCTTGGCTCTGCGTCGGGTTGTCACGGCACACTGCTGTTCGCTCGACCTTTCGCAGTCGCTTGAGCCGCCGCTGGGACGCTCTCGATCCGTCCAGCTCGGACGAAACTTGCTGCTCACTGCCATCCTCGCGGCTTACGCTTGTTTGAATCCCTCGAGGTCTTTCTTCTCCTTCTTCGTCTCTCGCAGCAGCATCCGGAGTTGGAGCCGCAAGCGTTGGGCTCTGGTACTTCTTCCGGAGTTTCCTGGTTTTTGGCCGCGAATCCTGGCTTCTCTCGACTGTCCCCGCGGAAACCTGCCGATCAAGCTCCGAGGAAACCTGCTTCGAGTGTTCGTGTTCGTCCCTCGGAATTCCCACATTGTCCCCGATGACAAGCAGCGTCTTCTCCTTCTTGTTCTTCGTTCCCTGGATTGGAGCCGCCTGCTTTCCACCACCGAGAGAAGCCGAATTCACTACCCCGCTCGAGGGTGTCGTCTCTCGGCTCGGACCTCTCCCACTGCTAAACCGGATCAAGCTACTCAACCTGAAAACACCCTCGACACCCATGGAGCCCGGCACCTGGATCCGAAAACTTGCCTCGGACAAGCACTCCTGGATCTTATACGGCCCAACGAACTTGGGAGGCTGGATTGTGGCATCAATCTCCTCGGTACTCAGCAGCACAAGATCACCCACGCAAAAAGGCTCTGGCATCGTCGCCATCGCTGCTAGTTACCCAAGAGAAGGCCTTGTCATCTGTGGAAGAAACAATCCCGAGCTTTAGGGTTAGAGCGAGAGAAATCGTTTTTACTCTTATTTTGGGTCGAGATGGCCACCGCGCTTGAAACCTTCCACCACGTCATCGAACATTTCCTCCAGTCCTTTGAGCTTCATGCCGAGAAAGTTGACAAGCTTGTCGTTGCACAAGCCTTTGTACGGTTTCTTCGAGGCCGGAAATCTGGAAGAACGAGTCAAGGGAAAGAAAAGAGAAGTTTTGCATGGCTTACGTTGGTATCTTGTAGTCGGGGTACCTCTCGGCCAGAAACTCGGTGAGCTCCGTGTTTGTAGCATCCACTGCCGAGCAGATGTAGCGTCCGTTTGCTGCTGGGTTTTCGAAAGCGCGGATGTGAGCGGTGGCAACGTCGTCCAAGTGCACGTAGCCAATGAACTTGAAGTTCTCGAAGCGCTTGTCGTTACCTGGATCGAGCTTGAGCGGGATGAAAAAGAAAGAAACGTTTTTGCTCGTACCTTGGAAAAGAGAAAGGCAATCGGCTGCGCTGGCCGTCGGTACTGGTGGCAGCGTGTATCCCACGATAAGGCTCGGGATGATTGTAACGAGGTCGAGATTGTTGGACTTCGCAAACTCCCAGGCGGCTTGCTCGGCGAGAGTTTTTGATAGCGGGTACCAGAACTACAAAAAAAGATGGAGAATTAATATGTAAGTAGACTTGTAGCAACCTTGTTCTCGCGGCACAGCTCCGAGGAGCTCCAAATAGACTCGTCCAGAAACGCATCCTGGGGGAAGGAAGCGGCGAAGCGCACTGCTGACGTCGACGACGTATACACGACACGCTTGACAGTCGATGGCTTCTTGCAGGCTCGCAGAACGTTTAAAGTTCCCAGCACAGCCGGATCAACAATCTCGGCCTGAAGAAGGAGAACAGCGTTCTCAGAGAACGTAAGGAAGAAGCGGTGCTTACTTGCGGATCTTTGGCAGTCATGGTGACAGCACTAGCAGAGTGGAAAACCCCTTCACAGCCGTCAACAATGGAGTCGAAGACGCCCTCTGAGAGAAGGTCTGCTTTGAAGAGCGTGAGCCTCTCCTGTGCACCACTGAGCTTCCAGAGATGCGACGTTTTGTTCGGATCATCTGCACGAAGGCGATAGAACCTTAAAAGTTCGTCCATAGAAACGAATAAAATGAGAACTCAAACTCACCTGGATCCCTCACGGTGCCTCGGACATAATACCCCTCTTCCAGCAGCCTTTTCACCAGCCATGATCCCAAGAAGCCCGATGCGCCAGTGACACACACCGTCGCCATAGCTGAAACCCAACAAAATAAAACTGTTTGCTTTGTACTCGTTCGTATTCGTGACTCTGACCGAGAAGAAAACGTTAAGCCCGCCCCTGCGTTATGCCATAGTCGACAATCAAGAGCACTTAAATTTCGGATCCTTACCTCGCGGTTGCTCGAGCCGTTATTACTCTATAAAACTCCATCACTCGTCATGGCAATCCAAGTTTCGACATTTACAAATTACAAAAACAAGTTACATCGATTCTGAAGTACCAGACCGCACTAGCTTCTGCTTTTGCAACTCGGCATTAGACAGGCGTTCAGCCTCCAATGCAAGCTCAAGCTGGTGTGCAGCAAAACACAAAAGACCATTTTAATAGAGAGCGGAAAGAGCATCACTAGCTACCTTTGCTGTTCTTGCGCTCCACTCGTCCAGCATAGCCCGGAGCCTTTCGTTCTCTTCGACGTACTGCACAACAAGATATCACACCAGCAGCCTCAGTTTTTGTTTGTTCAATCGCATCTACCTTGTCGTTCAAAGTCTTCACTCGTTGGATATCGGAGTCCTTCTCGGCAATAAAACTTCTCGCCATCCGTATCTCACCTTGCAATTGATCTCTCTACAGTTTCAACCGTCAAAGTCGCCAACAGTAAGTTAGAAAAACGTTCACGTACCTCAGCTGTTACTGCACGTAGTTCTTGCTCACGTGCTCCAAGCAAATGTGCCACATCGACCTGAGCCAATATGAAGTTGTTCACGTGAGAAATAGATATCATACCTGGGGCGTGGTGCCATCTTCTTGTGAGCATTCATATTTACTCAACATCTCTTGCAATCGCAGAACCTGGACGGGGCAAAATGTCGATACGGTCAACGGCTGACATGAAGTGCAAACCTCTTCACTCAAAAAGCACAGGTTTTCTTGCTGATAACGCAGGAGCGTTGCCTGCTGATCGGTTAAGCTTCCACCATCAATGTACCTGGAACATCACATACAAAGCTAAGTGAACACGCTTCGCAAACCAGATAAAGAACCTCAAATCACCCAGTGAGGTAGGCGCCTGAAGAGCGGAATAGAGCAAGTGCATTGCATCTGGTTGAATGTCTGAAATGTGGTGGGTTCGAACAGCCCCTGGAGAAAAGAAAGAAGGTCAACTGCAAGTATCACATCACGGAAGAACTGTACTCACATATGTATAATCCCATCAATGCCGCAGCCCAAAGAATTTCCATCAGTAGAATGAACCTGGCAGCGTGTGTCAAGCACAGGTAAGAACTTATAACTCCCACCTGATCAACAAGAACGAAGAAATCCTTGCGTTCATCAGGAACGGCTGCCAAGACAGCACCAAAAGAAGAACCATGTTTCCTGCCAAGGAAAAAGAAAAAGAAAACAATAAAGGAAGAAAAAAAGAAGAAGAAAACTTACCGATCGCTATAACGATGCAAGGCAGCTGAATCAAAGCCTCCAGTCTTTCACTGAAATCGAGAAACCCCTTCAATAAAAATTTACCAACAGTTTGACAGGCGACAAGTTTGCCTTGAACAAGTACCTGCCGACGTTCCTTCTTCACTTGAGCGGCCAAATGGCGCTGGAGCAAGCCTGACACGAAAGAATCAAAGAAATATTGTAATAGAAAAAAATCAAAAGAATCAAGATGAACAGCACGAGAAAGAATCATGACGAACAGCACGAAAAATTACGACAATATCGCGTAAGAAAAACGCACAAATACACACACACACACACACACACCTGTGAAGAGATACATCACAACATTGGCGCTGCAAAGCATCGGAGTAAGGTACGCATAGTCTAATCCCAGAAACGAAGAGCTGATCACGAGACCCGCAAAGCCCGCCTGGAATAAGATCGCTACAAGTAACCATCCAAAGAAACCATGAAAAACAATGGAATTTTCCAGGTACCAGCAAGACGCAGTAGAGGATCGCAGCCACTCTATCAGCGCGCTGCCGATGAGTTCTCGCCGGCGGCTCCAATGCCGCCTCGACAAAACTAGCGCACCCACATCGAGATCACTTAGCTCAGCTGAGAAAGAATGAGTGAACTCGGGCTTACTGATCGCCATTTGCGAGAGGATCTCTGAGTGACGAGTCCTCTTCCGGTGGAAGAGCTCCGCTGCTCCATCGCACTATGTAATCCATCGCGCGGCAACCCTAAATTCTCCCTGTCCCTCTTCCTCGGAGATAATGCCACCTAAAACAATAGAGCTTTGGTTTTAGCTTATTGCTGGGATTTTAACACCGGGAACGCAATCACGTCTCTTATGCTTGGACTGTCCGTGAGAAGCATGACGAGGCGGTCGATCCCAATTCCCTGGAGAGGTATAAAAGGAAGAGATTTCTATCAGCCACTCCAAGTTTTAGAACTCTCTTACCATTCCGGCGGTGGGAGGCATCCCATACTCCAGTGCTGTGAGGAAGTCTTCGTCTAGAGTGACTTCGTATGAGTCGTTCTTGTGTTGCTTAACCGCCGATTCTCCGCGGTCTCGCGCAGCGGCTGCTGCCTCTTCCAGCTGCTTGTTGTGAGCTCGGATTTGCGCTTCGAACCTGGCTCTCTGATGACGAAAGGCTGCTTGAGTCACGGGATGGCAAGCAGAAACAAGAGCACGAACCTGTTCTATCGGATCTGTCAGCTCCGAGAATGCATTGGCCAGCTCCCGGCCACAAATGTAAAGTTCGAAGCGCCTGGAAAGCTGCAAAGAACCATTCCCTTTAACCGACGAAATAGAATATAGAAGAAGTTACTGAAAGAAAGTCACCTCCGATGGGCTTTGGCAAGGGGAGAGACTTCGACCGGGTGATTAGTGACGAAAGTTGGCTGTATTAGTGTTTTCTCCACGACTGCTTCGAACACCTGAGCCACCGACATCATTACGTTTACAAACCGACGGAGACGAAGAAAGTAAATGTGCACCTCATTTAGAACGTTTCCGACTGTTGCGCAGTTTGCAATAACAGTTTGGAGAGATTCGTCTTTCCGGGGTGATAATGCTGACAAAGCCGCCGATTTTGCTGCCGAGAGATCACTGCCCAAAGCACTAAAGTCGATTCCAGTGGCCTCCTGAACCAGTGACTGCATGCTAGCCCGCCTCCACCGGGTTTTTCTAGCGCTATTTCTTTTCCCTGGCAATTGAAATGGAAATAAGGTAAGGTACACAAAGTAGACATACTTGATAGAGTAGCGTCGCGTTTCCGAGGATGGCTTCCGCACATTTGGCAATGAGGTCCTCGGCCAAAGCCATCATGTCGTTGTAGTCAGCATACGCTTGATATATCTGAATCGTAAATCCTTAACTGAGAGGGAGTAACAAGGTTACTTACCTCTATGGACGTAAACTCCGGATTATGGCGCGTAGAGATTCCTTCATTCCTGAAGATGCGGCCAAGCTCGTCGACCCTTTCAACCTACACACAAGGCAATCCGTAAGCTGGTACCATTCCCGTATAAGCGATGGTGCACAGACCGGCACCCACTTTAAATGTAGCTCAGTAGCAATGCGCAAGACAAGATCCCGTTCCACTGAATTATGATGCGTTATGGATGGTCTGGCATCTGCTCCTCGAGCTCCCCCCTGCATAGAATGCAGTAAACAATATCGTCATCCGCATTCGGTCCGACATTCATATCACCAATGTCAAACTTTCACCATTTGCTTTGTCACAATAGAGCGCAAGCCATGAAAGATAGATCGGTACCTGGATAGAGGCTGAATCCTCTCGAATTCCCAAGAAAGCGAGCTTTCCAAACGCTCGGCGAGCAAAAATCCGGCCAGCCACAGACACACGATCCTCGTCCACCCCTCCGGCCGGTAAGTCGTCGGTATTTTATTTCTCCTGGAGCTGCGTGGCCTTGTGTGTCCGATTCCAGGACTACGCACAAGGCTCAATGCCTAGGCCTCGCATTTCCTCCACCTGGATCGAGCAATCACGAGTAAATTTTCACCTACAGGACGACCACCGCCGGCATTACCTTCTTCAGGCGCAATCCCCGCACGTCCCTGCCCGATGCCAATGCCGAATCCTCGCCTCCATCGCCAGCACTCTTGGAAATCCTGGAAGGAACCTCGGTGCTGCTGGCGCTGCTGCTGAGTGAATGCAGGATCCTTGGCACCGCTTCTGAGTACGGACGGAGCAGGAGGGGCACACCATCGCCCTCGCGCCACCGCCCGCAAGGAAGAGAATAAAACTTTATAAACCCTAAGGAGGGGTTTCTGGCGAATCCGAGTTAAAACTGGACAAAAGGACTCCAGGGTTATGGTTAACAAGTTAAAAGTCTCAAAGATTTAATATTACTTATTAAAGTGTCAAAAATTAAATTATTAAATGATTTTATGGCTAAAATAAAGATAAAATTTTGTGAGGTTAAGGAAGTAAAATTTTTAGTTCAAAATGTTAATTTGAACTATTGGTAATAGTGTGGCTTAGTCGAAGTAACCAAGTGGGAAAGATACCTAAAGGAAATGAATTGTAATAATACAATGGTATTGCAAATTTAAGAAATGGGTGGGTTACTAAATTAGGCCGTACATAAAGTCCATAGCAAAAAATGCTAAAAAAATTTACTAGAGGTAAACAATTTTTAGATTTGGCAAAGTTGAGCTTTTGCTATGGAAACAAAAGAATATCTCGAGACTAATGGCTAAGTTTAGGTTATGGAAATCATTAGAAGAAATTCAAATAACAAAGTTGAGCAAAAAACACTTATGTGTTAGATGCTAACAAATCATGGAAAAGAGAATATATTTTCAAGAATAGATTTCTAAATGTTTCAATTTGGCAAAGCTCTAAGGGAGGGAATAACAAAATAGCAAATGTAAGCTCCTGAATTTGGACTTTTCAAGAGGTCACTTAGTCGAATATTATTCAAACCTAATGATGTTTAACCTCAAATATCCCAAAAAACCCTTAACCGATTGAAAAAAAAGTGCATTTTTCTTTATAATTCAAGTTATTTTTTTAGTTGCTTATAATCCACCACACTTCCTTATAAATTCACACCCTTGTGAATGAAAACTGAGAAATACAACTCTTCCAAGAACTTCACTATTTTAACACCTTCGAGCCCAGTGGGAGCAAATTAAACTTGCCAAATGTCAATTAATATATAGTGTGATTCCCATAACCAATCAATAAAGTCGGACCAAAACCCCTCTAATACGCAAATTAGAAAGAAAAAATTTATACATTACAGTGAAATGATAGGATCATAATAGCCCTAACACGAATTATAAATATATGGAACTTAGTGCCTAAACATAAACCATCAGAAACCTGAATAATACAACATACCACATGCAAAAAAAATAGAAAAGGAATCTTTCAGTTTTAATAATTAAAATATTAGCACTTGCTCTTGATTTTAGAATCTAGAAAGTCCTTAAATCTCACCATTTAAGATAATTCCATCTGCACCTCTGCAATGGAGAAAAAAATTCAGATTATTTCTCAAAAAAAATCTCAGTTTTACTTACTCTTTTTCACACTGAGCTTTGGCTCCAAACACTTGCGCATTGCTGTGTTCTTAACCCATCCAAACATTCTATGTGCATACATCTTCTGAACTTATTCTAGTTTCCTCATGTCTGCAGTAGAATCCAGAGAGATGTCAACCAGGTCTTTCACTTCGTCCTTGGATGAGAATGCATCCAAACCTGGAGTGCAAAAGATAACATCAAGTGATTGAAAATGAAACAGCACAAACGTACCTTCAATGACCACAATGTGTTGGAGACGATCATCTGAAGCAAAATACCATTCCCATGACTTGAATACCGGGTGTGATCTATCCCCATCATAGCCTTTTGTCCATTCCTGAAGGCCTTTGCATTCCAGATGAGTGTCATGGAGAGCCATTGCCATGGAATGATTTGCAGGCTTCTTCTTCAGCAATGCCTCTGCGACAAGTTTCCTAGTTCTGTAACGAACACTGCTGGAAGGCACATATGGGCCACATTCAAAACCAGACTGGCATATGGCATCTTCAACCCAGTCCAACCTTGAGGCCCTGCACTGCTACTGAACATCTGAGAAAACTCCAGAGAGCATTTAGCACATGCTAAATCAACATCATGTTTCTGTGTTTCACCTGCACCAAAATGAGTGTTATCGTCTCCAGGCTAAACGTGTCACCAAAGAACCCAATGATGACGATGTCTATGCCCCATTCATTTTCACAGCAAATGATTCCTATGCCAGCCTTTCCAAATTCAAGCAAATCTTTTGCGGTGAGCTCCTGCAGTCGGAAGTCGGTTTTCCTGAATAGCAAGCAAAAAAACTTGGCTTCACCCATGTTTCTGTGGATTTCTTCTTTACCACTTCCATCTATAGAGCCACCTGCTTGTTTTGTTTCCCCTTCACCTTCAGCATTGTGCGTACTTCCACCTGGAGCTTTCGAGGCCGTCAGCGTTGGAGATGGCAACTTCACCTCAGGTGGCGGCGTCTTTACTCTGACCTGCGCTTTTTCTCCTGGAGCTTTGGACAGGGACGCTGAAGCCACGTGCAGCTGACCCGGAATTTTTTTGTTTACTTTAACCCTGCTTCCACGCTTCAAAGCCGAGGCCGGAGGTGGTGGCATGTTTACTTCGACCTGCGGTTCTCCTCCACCACCTGGAGCTTTGGGGGTCGGAGATGCTGAATTCTGCTCACCTTCTCTAATAAGATCGGACAGCGACTTCCCACTTAAGCCACGGCAAAGCTCGTCAAAAGTAAAGCACTTCCATGAATTTCTGCCTAGACTATCCACTGCAAGTAGGAGCAGCACCCGTGCAACCAACTCGCCCCTGTAACCTCGATCAACCCATCCACGCTTCATCCCAGTTACAAGTGCCTCCAAGCACTCCTTCCACCCTGTCCCAACCTTCCCTTGTGCACGCAAAACCTGTGCTGCAGCCGCTGCAACCAGTGGCTCCGTAGCCCAATGCGTCCAAACAAGAGTCCGGTCGACATCACGCTAAGTAGGTGACTTGCAACCATATCAGTGATAATTGTGGCATTGTCGATGCATACTCTGCAGCCCAGTGTAGCCAGACAAGCCTCATGTGATAGACCTCCGCTTTCAAGCATACACTTGTTGAATGAACCAGTGCCACCCAGGAGCTTATCTACAGCCAAAAGCAGCACGTCACCTGCACTTGCGGAAGCCTTCACCAATGCTTGCCACAGTGGCCGACCATAGCCGCAAAGACGACCCAGATCTTCAACTTGAGCAAGCAGAAGGCCACCTGTTTGTTCGTCCGATGGCAAGTCTGCCAAGAAAAAGCAGTACGCTGGATGTGCAACTAGCTTTCCCGCCGCAGCCACTCGATTGCTATTATCTGCCTTATTGGGCGGCACAAAATTGTTTAGCCTCCCGTTTGTGTCGGTGAACATCACCGACACACTTCCATCTTCAGGCAACACCCTGGAAGCCCTCCTTGCAGGAACAAATGCAGCAACAGTTGTCAGATCAGCATGCGAAGTAAACCATCGGGCTTCGTCCATGACAAACAGGACCTTCAGTTTTCCTTTGGCAGGAGCTGGAACATTCGACAGTAGACCTTCAAGCGTGTTGTACTCCTTAAACACCTTGCTTTCCCAGGTGCCCCACAGATTGGTTTTCTCGCCAGGCTTCTCTTTCATGTCGACGTCAAGGCGATTAGCAAACTCCTCCCGGGCTGTGTTTCCCATCTCCATCTTCGCCTGTACCACCCCCCAAAAGTTCTTCCCAACCATGAGATCGTTCAAGAACTTCTTGGCATCCATGGGGTCCTCCCCGGAAGTCAGATGCAGAAGAGCCTCGATGCATGACACAAAGTAGTCAATGCAGAAGAGCATGAACCTGCTCTGCGACAAAACCATAGAACCCGAGCTGAGCAATTTGACGGCGTTTGTGTAGAAGAAGTCCGCAAAGGCAGACCTTGGAGGGTACGCGGTGCCAGATGAAGCGAATGAGCAGTAGATGACGAACACACCTAAATTCGCAAGCTCGCAGGTAGTCCTCGACTTTCCCCAGCCACTCGACTGAACTAACGTGACAACAGGTGCTATCATGGTTTTCTTTGTCTTCCAGTCCTCTCCTGTTTCTTCCAGCTTCTCACGCAACGACTCCACGTTGTCTAATCCCCCAACTCTTTGGTACTCCTGCGCAAATGCTGATTCGGCAATACCCTCCACTCTTTTCCAGTATTCAGGTGGCGGCTGGAGGATTTCAGAGAGCTCGCGTTCCAGTTTCGACATATCCTCCTGGAGTTGACTCGCCCGCACTTTCTCTGAGGCTATCTGCTCCTTTAGTTCGGCATCCTCCCCGGCTTCCCACAATTTACATTCAAGGTCTGCAATTTCCGCAAGTGCCGACTCCAGATGAAAGCTCATATAAGCAATCTCACCTCTTTTAAGTCGCTTTCTCTCCTCCTCTTCATCCGGCTCTCGCCCACGCTTTCTAGATGAAGAGGCATCCATAGCTTGAACTTAACCCTACAAAGACCTCTCGCCGCCGTAAAAACCCTAATATTAGGTCTTTTGAAACAATCGTCACCGTTCAACCAACGACAGCCGTCGGATCAATAGATTATTAGGTTAATAAAATAATAGAGCTTATAGAGTTAAAATTCTATAGAGATATAAAATTGCTGTGCACTTGGTTTGCTATATCTCATGTATTAATCCAATTAATAGAATGGAAGTTTATAAACACAAGATTAATCTTATTGAATATCAACTTACATGGTAGAATAAATTAGAATATACTAGAAAATGTTTTAAAAAGTTTATAAATTATAAACTGTGAGTGCTGTCAACAAGATTAGGACTGGAAAATGCAGAAGACAAAGAGAAAAGCTAGTGGAGACAAAAAATATAACTTAAACTGGCGTTAATTCAGATTGTGGAGAAATAGAACAAAACTAATCTATATATACTATAAGGTGATGAAGCTCCACCACTTTTGGATCGAAGACAGCCTAAATATAGCTAAAGTCGAGGAGGTGCCACATCATCATCAGGAATGTGGTTTGAGAATTAAGAATTATACGGGAAATTAGAGAGTCAGGAATAGGGAAGTATCTTGAGAGTCAAGAATGTGGTCTATGGGTCAGGAATTCGGCAAGAGTTAGGAATGTGGCAAGAATTGGGGGATTCTTGACAACACCCCCTCCTCAAGAATGAGTGGAACAAGGACATGAATGAGAATGAAGAGGAGGATGAGATGGATGTCGAAGGACAGGAGATGGAGAATGAAAAGAATGAGGATTAGAACAAAAAGGATAATGGCGGTGGAAGTCCTGAACAAGGTCAGGAGAATGAATCAAGTTATTTGTAGGTTCCCAAGTGCGTTCCTTAGGTCTGTAACCCTTCCAGTCTACCAAATAGTAGAGTTTAGATCGTGAGATCTTGGAATCAAGGATGTCCTAAACCTCATACTCAGACCCATCCTCGAGCTGCACTGGTGGAGGCTTAGGAATGACCTGATTTGAAATAGGACTAGGAATATAAGGAGAGAGGAGTGAAAAACAGGGTGAATTTGATATGAGGAGGGAAGTGCAAGGCAATAAGTGATAGGATTAATAATGGCAGTGATAAGGAAAGGACCGAGGCATTTGAAATTGAGTTTGGGACATAGCCTGGTGGTGGAGATATTTCACCTGAGGAGCCAAACCCTATCCCCAATATTGTAAGGGGGACAATCCTAACTAATGTTTTGTGAGATTCTTGAGCATGATGGAGGTGGAAGGAGATGGAATTGTGGATTTCTTGGAGGTTGGAGACAAATGCCTCAAAATGGGGATTTGAACAAGAGGATTTAGATAGAGAAGGAAGTGAGAAATTGAATTAGGGATTTGGGCCAGAGTTTGCAAAGAAGGGGGAAACTCGAAGGGAGGAGTGAACAGAGTTGTTATAGGAGAATTTAGCAAGGGGAAGGATATCGAACCAATCATCCTAATGATAGTTGTGTGAGACACAAATCCCTAAGCCCCAAAGTGGAGCCAGAAGGGTGCCATGTGGTAGTGGCCAAAACGAAAACCAAATGAGCATAACATGTTTGGATTAAAAACTCCAACTTGAAAGGTCGAGAGCGGGAGTGGAACTCCCAACGAAGTGCTCAAGGAACAAGCAGGGAGCAAGCAATAAGTGAGTCTCTAGAAAAAGGACACAAGAGGACCAACACATGACACATGGAAGTGTCCGAGATAGACCCGAGATGGAGTCTGAGATGGATCCAAGATAGACCCGAGATGGACCCAAGATGGAGTCTGAGATGGAGTCTGAGATGGACCCGAGATGGAGTTCGAGATGGATCCGAGATGGAGTCTGAGATGGAGTTCGAGATGGATCCGAGATGGACCTGAAATGGACCCGAGATGGAATCTGAGATGGAGTCCAAGATGGATCCGAGATGGACCCGAGATGGACCCGAGATGGAGTCCGAGATGGAGTCCGAGATGGACCCGAGATGGAGTTCGAGAAGGACCCGAGATGGAGTCTAAAGTCGAGATTGAGACCGAGACTAAGGCAGAGGCCAAGACCGAGCCTAAGCCCAAGTCCGAGTCTGAGTCCGAGTTCGAGTCCAAGTTCGAGTCTGAGAGGGTGAAAGCCCAAAAAGCTCTATTTCGTTAAAGTGGGAATTGTCATTATCCCACTTGTAAAATAAGGTTTCCAAACCTTTATATAGTATATAAATATAACAAAATTCAACTGCATTGAGGCACATGCCATTTTATTTTAAACAAGGAAATGTCTACTCAATCACTTCTCCTCCCCCTGCCACTGCTTCACCTCTCTCTTCTCCTTGTCATCGTCGTCCAATTTCTTTCCATCCTTTTAATATTGGCTCAGTTGCTCCGAGTCTAGGTGGAGCCCAAGTCCCCATTCAATCTTTACTTTCCCCTTATTAATAAAAAAACTTCGTAGACTTCCAATAACATGCTGTAACACTTCTAGTATAATGCAAATCCTCTCAAAGAATTGTCTTTTAATATTAATACAATGGCATGGAACCCCATGCCATAATAAGTTACATTTTTAAATAAATACATGCCATCTCAGACTGTTATTTTTTGCCTCCAATGCCTATACAATAATCTTGGAATTTCATCACTTTCCACACTATCAGGATTTAAACCCAATAGTAATGCCATCTCTTCTCTAATACGTCCACGCTCATGTTCAGTGGTCGAAGAACCCATCCGGTTGAGCAGATTATGGAGATGCGGATAGTGCTTGGCTAGACAATATACATGCCATAAATGATGACTAGTGTCTGTCCGATCAAATGGCTTCTGATATACTGTTCCATCTGCCATTTGGTTGATTTCTGCAGCCACCTCCTGGACTGGCCGGTTCTCTATCACCATTGCTCCAAGCCGTTTTGCAAGGTCCCCCAGAACATACGGTTTCTTCTCCCTAGTTTCCATACTGCAAGAGATGGGGTGCACTGCATATGTGTGCGTGTTCGCTGCAGTTTTAATCGGCGAGTCATCGATGATGAGGATTTCACTTGACCTAGCAGTCCGGTTCATCACTACAGCCTCTGGCTTGACGAAGATGGGCTTGTTACCCCTCACATGGACCATAGTCAAGCAATCCTCCTGCGTTAGGAGAAAGTCAAATGGTAATATTACTCGCGTCTGATCGTGCATCATCTGTAGCAACGTTAATGCATTGTGGCGCATCATGGATGTCCAAACTCCCAATTGCAAATTGAACCCGGCCCTCTGTTTTAAGTGTCGCATGGTCATTATTAGATCCCACAGTTTCTCCCGTGTGATTAATGTGAATCTGTCTCTTTTGACCAACTTGCGACCGCAGGCTTTGGAGGGTGTAGTGACATTCGAGGACGAGCCATGCTCATGGGAGAAAAGGACACCGTTCAGATCAAAAACGATACAGTACCTTTGCCGTGACTCTGAAATGAAATGCGTCAGCATAAAAAATGGTACAAGTCAATTTTACCATCTACAATATTAGCGAATGGTGCTCCCGATGGTCGTTGAGAGGGTTTTGGTTGAGGAAACGTGAAGGGCAGAAATACTCTCCTCTGCAATGTGGGGTCAATCGCATCCGATGGCGTGTGGGCACATGCCATTTCAGCTGTAGACTCTGGTACAACTGGCTCAACAGTGGCATGGGGTGGTTCCGATGGCGTGTGATCACACGCCATTTCAGCTGGTGCCTCCATTGGCAAAGTGGACATGACCGAACAGGCAGCAGGGGCGGTGTAGGGAGGTTCCAACGGCACGTAGTCAGACGATTGGGCACACGTTGAGTCCGTTGGAAATGAGGATACGACCGGCTCGGCAGCTGGGGGAGCATGGTCAGCTTGCTTGGCGTTGATATGGATAGTAGCCTTCACCAGCTCTGATGACTCTTGCAGGCAAGTAGAGTCCACTGGCCATATGCATGTCCAAATATCTCCCTTCGATTGAGATGGTATCCTCCCTACTGGCTACTAAAAACAAACTCATTAGCACATTGAATCGACTATACTATATTTACCATCAACTGCTATTGAGGAACTAGGACCGATATCACTTGGGCGCACTGCTGATTCTGAAGGATTGGACATACGTTTCGACCCTTGCTTGGCACTATCCTTCCTCGACACTAAAGGCTAGAGTTTGTATCTTAATTCAACTGAATAATCTCTACTTACCATTTGCTTTGCGACCTACATGAACAATGTTAGAAATGGTAAAAGGTTAGGAATGGATGTACTATTATTTACCTGATGGTTTGTCTTGTATGACCTTCCTCCGCTGCTCTTTGGCCACCTCAGGCTAGCCATCGTCGTCATCGTCGTCGTCGTCGTTATTGTGATCATCACCATTGTGAGGACCATCCAAGTCCTCTTCATCCTCCTCTTCTTCGTCCTCCTCTTCTTTGTCCTCCTCTTCGTCCTTCTGCTCTTCCTGCTCATTATCTTTCTCTGGCTCCTCATCCCCCTCCTGCATTTCTTCCATAGGCTGCTCAGGCTGGATGGCTTGTTCTTCCAGGACCATCTTGGGAAAATCATCTGGCCGAGTCTCCATCTCAAAATACAAGACATCCATAGCCTGTTTTAGTGTGTGACCTAGGACCGTATCCTCACCCGACTGTCTTAACATGGTTTCTGCACGTTCTTGCACCCTTCGAAGACGACGAGATGAGAAAAACGTGGCCCTGACTTGAAAAGCATCCCTCATCCATTGTACCTCTCCATTGAGATTGGGGAAGGGGAGTCCGCCATAGGAATCTGAGTCAGGAGGTGGTGACCGCGAGGCATTACCTATCATCTTTTCGTTGCCCTTCTTCCTTTTCGAATCAAACGCCTCTGATCCCGACGACTGTCCAACGTGCTTTCGCTTTTTATGACCACTGTCAGTTTGAGCTTGGTTGGTGCTTGCCTGTTTTGCCTTTGAAGAAGTGTCTCCTGCAAGGAATGGCATGAGACCACACGCCATTGCAAATAAAATTTGTACCTCCTTTTTTCCTATTGCTTGTCTGTTTGTCCTTCTTCGACGCGCCACCAGTGCGCTTTTCAGTCCTCGTGTCTGAATATTCACAACAATCTATAATCAAAATGGCGTGAGGCCTCACGTGACCTTACCTTGTGCAGGTTGTGAGCTCGGCCCAACATGGGTATCTTCAACAGTAGCTGTTAACGCCGTTTCAGCATCTGGGGGTGGCCACGCTCCTGCATACAGAGCTTGTGAGATAACATTTAAACTTAAAGTGCGTATTCACCAGGTTCGCAGAGAAGATACTGTTTTTCTTTGGCAACTGTAATTATATGCTCCATTGAAGTCACCTCTTCAATGGAGTTTGTCACCGCAACACACGGGACACCCTTGAGTAGTGCGGCTCGAAAGAATAGTCCGCCGCAGTTGTACTCGACAATGCATTTGCCTTTGGAGTCGGAAGCAGGTGACCCACCCGCTATTGCGTTGAAGACCCAGCTGAGCATTTCCCATGCTGCACCTGGAGCTTTCTCTGGATTCGAAAGCTCCATAGCTGTCTTCAGTTCCTCAGGCACGGGTAAATTGACCTCCCTCAGATCAATTTGATCGGCCTTGTCGAATGAAGCTGGGAAGTCACTCCAGTCCCACTCTGCTGCAGGACCAATAACAAGGGCGAGTGTGAAGATGCGGACATTCGTCGGTATCTTCTTCTTAGCCATTATCCCATGGATCTCCTGCATCTCCTTGCCTTTCAACCGACCCTTCACCTCGTTCAAGGCCTTCTAGAACTTGTGATAGGATTCGGAGTCATAGATCATATAGTGGACTGAAGATTCCACCTCCGCAAGTCCCACCATTAAGTCAATGATGGAGCTGACTTCGTCTGCATGAGTGATCTCCTCGTTTGTGAAGTCCATCACACAAAAGATGTTCTTGACCTGCTCATCTCCGCGGGAAACGATGCTCCTCCACCTTTGATCCTCATCCGAATTCACGTATACCCGGTAAGGTTCTCGATAGGCCTCTGCTGCGGGGTCGAGCTGTTTTTGAAGCCGGCGGTCGACATCCCTTTTAATGAAATTTGGATACTGATCCAACTTCTCAGCTTTACTTTTCGTGGCATCCCGCAGCAGATTGATGAACTTGGGGGCCCCCTTCACGTAGTCGTCGATGTCTTCATTTGACAACTCCAGCTCTTCCATCATCTCTTGCGTGGTGTTGATGCTCACCTTCTCCACGGCCACTTGCTCGAAGATCCAATCCTTCAATAGCGCATGGGCTCTCAGAGTCGTGCACAAGTCCTCGTATGTCACAATATGGCCGGGAGTCATTTTGGTCTTGTTGAAGACTACCTCACCACGTAGAAGAGCATTAGCCACTGTCAGAAGGTCGTCGTTGTCTAGAGACCGCGAGAAACGCAAGGCGTTGAGCTTCAAATCATTGGGCTTCCGACCGTCCTCCACACCCATTGAGTTTAGCAACTCCCCGTCATGGTACCTCCTCAGCACATCTACCCATTTGTCAAAAACAACTTTTGTCGCGAGTAGAATGTTATGGATGCTGAGTGTGTCATTGACCCCCAGTGTTTTCGAGAGAAGACTTGAGAATTCCTGTAATGGAAATGGCGTGAGGCCACATGCTATGCCACATGCAACGAGGCTTACCTGCCAGGTGCTAGTTGCTAGTGCACATCCTTGTCCTGGTTTTTGTGGCTTCTTCAGTTGAACCCAGAGCTTCCGTATTCGTGCCAATGTCTCGTGCAGACCCGATTTGTAGCATGTTTCTTGCTTGACATTCTGCGCATGGGAGATGGATATGATAGATCGGAGGGGCGAGTTGCCTTTTATCAGGCGGACAACTCTTGTCTTGAAGACGTTCTTCACCTCCTCGCCCACCATAATATCCACAACTATCTCTTGCATCGCCAAGCTAGAATGTTGCCCGGAGACGGCATAGAACCGGATGTTCTGATCGTCCAACACCTTCCTATTGATCAAGTCTGGAAACCTCGTCTCGCCCTTCATTGTTCGGTAGTAGGGGATCACGTCTGCGATGTCGGGTATTACTAGACTTGCCAGCATCTTCAGCTTCAGTTTCTCCACCCACTCATCAGATACTAGCCTGTGGTTGTATTTGTTTTGGATGTCGATACGGCTCACGTCGATTGTATATACTTTGTTGGAATAGTAACAAGTACTATTATCTGCGACGATTTTTGCTGCCTCTTCTTGCTCTTTCTGCTCTTTGCGGCTCTTCTTTTTGGTGGGTGTAGTGTTCGAACCCGAGGCAATGGCATCACCGAGTAGCTTCTTTTTTGGACCAGGAGAGTCGGACGTCGGCTTGAGCTTGACCACCCTTTTCTGCTTCAGGGTAGTTTCCAGATTGACCCCCTTCCCCTTCGCTTCGCGAATTGGAGGCACTCTCAACGGCTCAATGTTGGAATATAGTTTTTGAACATCGCCATAGGTGAGGTCCGTGGATTCCATGTGATCTTCATAGACCCGCAACGTCTTTGAAATTGTAGGCCTCCTGGACAACCTCTCCCTAGCTCCCTCTAGGAATTCCTCATAGCCGCTGCCCCCCTCTGGGAAGCCGCTAGGATGTGCAAGGTGGATCTTGAAGGTGGACGCTGTCTCTACCACAAGTGCCAGTCCATATTCTTGCATGGAACTGCATGGAGTGTCTGTCACTTGGATGAGGATCCCCATGCATTCTTTTCTCCCACCATCTGTGTTGTACAGCCTCAGATCCTCGCCTTCCATCCCGAAAGTCCAACTGGTGAGCTCCTCCCCCTTCTCTGCATCCACATTGACAGTGGCTGGAAGAAGAACGCAATTCCTCGCCTGTTCAGAAATGCACAACAATTAGAGCTGACAGATGAAAAGCTAGCAGCTGGAAATAACGTGAGGCCACATGCCATTCACCACTGCATCAGATGTCTTGAGGCTGCATCCTAAGATGGCGTGAGGCTACACGCCATCTGTAACCGGACTGCACTCGAGAGCCCAATCGGTGCATGCCAATGTTGCTACTGAATGGCATGTGGCCTCATGCCATTTTCTACTTGGCCTAAAAGACTTACCATTTGAAGCCGAATGGAGGCGTGACAATCGAGGCCGGACTCGCTGGCGAATGTGTACTGTGTGTGCAGCGGATCGTAGCAGCAAGGCTACTCTGCCACTTACAGTTGGAGAGTGGCGCTGAAATCTCCCGGGACGCCAAGTGGACGCCGATGCACACGAGCGCGATGTGAGCGCGAGTGTGATGCAAGCGCGAGTGGACGCCGATGCACACGAGAAACCTGTAGAGAAGGTAGATGAGCGCGAATGTGAGCGTGATCGCAAGTGGGAGCGCGATGCGAGCGCGAGCGCGAGTGTGATGCAAGCGCGAGCGCGAGTACGAAGCAAAATGCAAAACCTAACCTCACACGCGCGAAATGTCACGACGGTTGGTAATCCTGCCACGTCATCATTCCTCGGACTTGGGCGCCACCATTAATTTCTGGATTGCCGCGTGCATGCAAGCACGCAAAATCCAAAAGAAATCCGCAACGTCATCATTCCTCGGATTGCATGCACGCGAAATCCAAAAGAAAGATCATGATTGGGATATCATTTAATACCCTCGCTATATTTATACCATGCATGATTGGATATTCCAAAGCATCTTGTATTTCCAAAAATGACAGATATTCAGCTAAATAAAGAAATTCTATCTGTTTCTATTTTTCTCTCAAATCAATATTATAGCGTGTGGGCTCATGCAATTTTGAACCAAAGAAACCCAAAAAACGTTGGACCCAAAATATTTTGAAAAAACCCAAAAAACCCTAAACATTTTAAACCCAAAAATCCAGGCGTCCTGTGGCGTTATTCCTTGAATGGCGTGTGAGCGCATGCCATTTTCAGGGCCAAATGCTGAATGGAGAAAAATTCCCTTTCAGTGCAAATGCTGCAAGAGGTAGATGCCGAGCACAAAGGACTGTAACTACCTCACATGACACAGATAAACTTTTCTCTATTTGGCAAAAATAAACTTTATAGCATGTGGGCTCATGCAATTTTGAACCCAAAAAGTGCACCAAAAAATTCTCGGCGTCATCTGGCGTTATCTCTTGAATGGCATGGGGCCGCATGCCATTTTCAGGGGCACATAGGAGTATATTCCTAGGATATTCTGACACGTGCGAGATTTTTTTGAGTTTTCTGGAGATCCAACCGTTAGATCGCAACTAGATTTTACAGAATGGTATACAATGCCCTTCTTGATGACCCTGCAGAGAAGCATCTCGATCGGACACCACATGAGACCACACAAGCCTTACAATGTTTCAGGGGCATTTGCCATAGATCCGACTGTTATTTTGCTCCAATATTCTATAATTTGGTTTGCATTGACCTTTCCATCGACACTGCAAAGGGACATCACAATCAAATGCGGGATCACAAGAAACCAACTTCACTAACTTTGGTTTCACCAAGATCTATGTAAGGAGTTATGAAATGAAAGGACCCTCTCTATTGAAATGTGTTTATGGTCCTAGGGGCATTGTGACATATCAAAGGATTTTGTATTAAGTTCTATATTTGCATGTTTATCAAGCTACTGAATTGCTAAACCCTAAACCCTAAACCCTAAATATGTGGCAAATGCTGCATGAAGAAAGATGCCCTTTCTGGGCAAATGCTGTAAGAGGCAGATGCCGAGCAGATGTATCTCAGGCTAGCGAAGGGGACAAACGAAAGCTAGCTATAAACATGACGGGATGCAAAGAGATTACTAGGCTGGTCCTGCGAAAATCAAAAACCATAATTGAAAACATTGAAAATGCAAAAAGAAAGGTTTATAATATTTTTGAATTTTAAGCAACCAAAGGAATGTAAGTAGGGCATGTGTTTGTAAGTTTAAAAATGCCTCAACCACTTAAATTCCCAAGTAAATAAAGCTGTTTCTATTTTTGGTACAGGTAAACTTTATAGCGTGTGGGCTCATGCAATTTTGAACCCAAAAATGCACCAAAAAATGCTCGACTAGCATTATTCTTTGAATGGCTTGTGGCCTTATATTGCCATAAATGGACGTACACACACAGCATAATTATTCCTTTACACGGCAAATAATCTTGGCGCGGATCGCTAACATGGCATGGGAAAGTTCAAATCACTGACATGGCACAGCTGGATCGAGGCAAGGACATGATGTGACAAAGTTCAACCTCCGACAGCAAAGTCTAGAAGCTACTCAGTTTGAAATTTGTCAGAGGAATCATAAGATCTGGTTTGTTAGAGGATTTGATATGACGTTCAAGCGTGTGTTATTTTTGAATTCTCGAACTCATTCCTAGGTCTATCATTTTTGTGCGCCGTGTTCTTGGTTCCGCTGAGTGCAGTGAGTGCTGCTTGTGTAACCGGCGTTGTGAGCTGTGGTTTATGCGTCTATGAGCGGTTGCGGCATTGCGAGCGCCATTGCGAGCGGCATTTAATGCGAGTGGCAGTTTGTGCGAGCGGCGCTACGAGCAGTTGCGGTGTTACGAGCAGCGCTACGAGTAGTTGCGGTGTTGCGAGCGGCACTGTCTTTGGTGTGGCTACCACTTCCTCTTGATATTCGGCACTTGTGCTTCCTGGTATGTTCACCATTGAATGGCTTAGGACCACATTTAGAAATGGCATAAGGCCACATGCCATCTTGGGCCCTTGCAATTTCATGGCTAGCATATTGTCATGTATGTTTTTACTTGCCTGCAGCTGTGTGTATATCAAGATGGCATGAAGCCTCATGCCATCTTTGGCCCTTGCTAGCCTATTGCCATATTCCTTTTGGCTTGCTGCAACTGTATATATTTTTGTATGGGTGACTAGTCACGCATACAAAAATATATACAGTTGCAGCAAGGCAAAAGGAATATAGCAACAGGCTAGTAGAGGCCAAAGATAGTGTGAGGCCTCATGCCATTAGTGGTACCACTAATGGCATGAGGGCTCATGCCAATTTTGTGAATGCGAAATTTCATGTAGGTGTCAATAGCATGTTTGAATAATGGCATGTGGCCTCATGCTATTAAGGTTGTTTGGTATGTTATGATTTAGGCCATTCTCCAATCATTTTTTGTATGGTCTTAACTTCTTTTCTGCACTTTCAGAATGGCCTTCAGGGTTGGGGAAAAGGTTTACATTTTGAATGGTGGGAAGAGAGTTGCAAAAGGGACTTTTGTGTCTATGGATCGGAACTTTGTTATACACTGTCAAAGGCTTGGGGAAGGCAATGCTGCTGTATCAGTAGAGACTGTCTTCCATGAGAATGTGGTCGCTATTGAATGAGGAGAGATGGTCGTCGGGGTAAATGTTGTTGTTGCCTTGAAAAATCTTCAGAAGAAAGCAAATGTTGGGGACAGCGCAAGTGCGACGCATGTTCCCTCCGTGGATCTTAAGAACCGTGCTACATGGATTCAGGCAAAGGTGTTTCTAAACAACCCCGAGGGGGAGGTGGTAGCTGAGGGCTTAGCCACAGTTGTCGATCCAAGAGATGCGGTTGCTAATCAAGAATTGGGCTGGGATGATATTGGAGTTGCGATTTTAGAGGTTGTTGACATAGAAGAAAACAGTCTGACTATTGGAAGCATTGTGCGGTGGAAATTGAGGCACTTAGTGTTTGAGAATGTGAAGGATTCACAATCAAACACCACTACAACTGATGACAGAACATCTCTTCATGGGAAAAGAAAGTACACCTTCCCAAAGCGCAGCCAAAGGGATCTGAGCAACGAACCGAAAAGGCAGAAAATGGCGATGGAGGTTTGAATGGTCTCGACAGTTGCTTGTTGCAAGAGGAGGTGCTGTCAACATGCTGATTGGGATGCTATTGAAGAGGAGAGAGCAAGATACAAGACATTGTCCTGGAAGGCAGCTCGCAATTTTGTGTATGAGGCATTACGGTCATCTGTTGATGCTTCAGAACATCAGGTGGGGGGCATGGTCTTCCAAAGGGGTTTGGTCTACATGAAGGCATGGAGAATCATTTATGGAGTCCCTCGAACCACATTCTACAGAATCAAAACTGAGTTCGAGGAACAAAGGGTTCAACAGGCAGTCCATGGGAACGACGGTACGCACAAAACCAGGGGTCATGTTGTATATGGAGAGGCAATCTTCAAAAGGTTTGTCGAGACATGTAGTGAGCAGCAACCACATAAAACCCGCCTCTTGGAAGATGGAACACGAGACACCCAAGGAGTTCTCCCTTCCATGTATACCAAGGGGGCCATATTGGAAGATGTGAATCGGGAACTCCAGAGTAATGGCTACAGGAAGCTGAGCCAATCTAGATTTAGTAGATTGTGGAGCAACAGGTTCAGGGATGTGAGTATAGGAAAGTACTCCAGCTTTTCAAAGTGTGACGAGTGCACTGCTATCAAAATGGCTTTGTCGAAGAATTCTTGTAGCGCTCAAGAGCGAGAGACGTTGGTTAGAAGGCGGCTCGACCACAACATCGAGCAGAGAAGCTGCAGGACTGCATATTATCATAACAGGATTCTCTCCATGGAGAGACCTGACTCTTACCTCTGCATCATCCACGACAAAATGAACTAGAAAAAGACATGCTTACCTCGACTCAATCCTGCCCCCAAGGCAATCTCTTCATCCATGCAGCTGCCTGTGTCTCTGTTTGGCATAATCGCTCATGGGCATGGTGCCCAGAACTATGGGAACTTCTTTGTACCTCTATGGGGTGGCGGGGGTGCAAACATGATGATTGCGTCCCTAGCAAAACACTTAAGGTCTCTGCAAAGTGTGCAGACTGAGCTGAATGGCCAACCCTTGCATAAGGCCCTTGTTGATCGAACCCCATACAGGGTTCAGCTAGAGGAGGAGCAAAGGCTTGCAGTATCGCGTGGGGCCCCATGCCATCCCAGTGAATATGTTGGCCGTCAGATTGTAGGGTTATCACGTGAGGCCTCATGCCATTCCGACGAGGCTAGTCGCCTGGTGAATGCACAGCCTCATCCAAACGAAACAGAATCTCAAGGAAGTTCTTGCGGCCGATGTGGCCTTCCACCCCATCTTCTGCTCCAAACAGACAATGCTGGCAGTGAGAACAAAAACATGTACGTCTTCGCGTACTTGGCGATGCTTGTTGCCAAAGGCATATTTGAAACGGTTACACTTGGCTTTCTCATGGTTGGGCACACTCATGAAGACATCGATGCCATGTTCAGTCACCTGGCAGAGTCCCTCCGGCGATCCAATGTCCTCACCCTCCCACAACTCTACGATGAATTCCAAAATTGCATCAAAGACACTGTTGAAGCTGCACTTCTGACAGAGGTTCCAGACTTTAAGGGGTTTGTAAGAGGCTACATCAGGGATGGATCTGAAACGTTGATTGGCCACTCCAAGCCTCTTCAGTTTCATTTCAGCATGCGTGATGGTGCTCCAGTGATGAGGTACAAGATGAGAGAATGGGACACAGTGTGGCTGCCACTGGACGGCATTGAACTCTTCAAGAGAGATCCCATAACTGGGGAACTTATGATTCCTCAGGGTTCCCCACGGCCGATGCACCTAGATGGACTCAAAGACCAGGAAAGTATAGTGGCCGGGATTAGACAGCATATTGCCTTCTGGAAGAGGGGGTTGGTGTTTGGTGGAGAATCCTATTTTCAGAGGTGCAAGCCTTTGCTCAAATACTGGGAGAAGATTATATCTGCTATCCAAAATGGGCCGGTTGTATATGAAGAATTGGAAGAGTCCTTTTGGCCAGAACCCAGAGCACTAGATAGTAGCGGAACAATGTCCTCTGGAAATGCAGTGACAGATAATGATGTTAAGGATCACTATTGTGGGCCGAGGAACAAGAAGCCGGATTCAACATTCAATCCAGTACAGGTCTGCAAAGGAATGGTCGTGCTTGTTAGACCCAGTAATAAAAAACAAATGATATGGGTGGGGCGCTGCATCACTGATGCAGAGGAGGACGCGGAAACTAACTCCTTCAATGTAACTGTGGAGTGGTTCAAGCCAAGTTCCGGATATACGAAGGATTGCCTAGAAAAGAGATGGGTGCTGAATCCAAGGGATCCTAGCATGAGCATATTGGTGGATAATGTTGTGCATGGTTGGATGCGGAAGCAGAGTGCCACCATCACCTTGCCAGACCATGCAAGAGATGCAGCAAGAGCATTCATAACCCAGGTTCAAGGTGAGATTCATTAATATTCCTTTACTAGTTTCTAATGTATTTTATTTCAAGGTGAACAATCCGAATCTGAATCAGAGGAGGCGTGATGGCATGTGGCCTTACGCCATTCCTAGGTGAGATGATACAAATAACAAGTATAAATTCTTAGTTGTTCTAGCAAATCTTACTTAAAGTTCAAGGTGAACAAGCCGAATATGAATTCATCGGATTGTTATAATAAATTGCGAGGTGATGGCATGAGACGATACGCCATTTGAGAGTGGTAGCCATTCCTATACGAGATGAGTGAAATATTTATTAGAAATACCTCATTCAATTGTGCACTTCTAAGTCTTGGTCCACTCAGTACTGTTTGCATGTTTCTATTTTAATTCTTTCTCTAAAATGTTATTTAGCATGTGGCTTCATGCCATTGCTCTCCATAATCATGCATTGAATTTTTCTATCCTTGTATAATACTTCTCCATATATATAGCATGTGCGCACATGTGATATGGTTCATTAGGCCTGATATAGTGTGTGAGGTAAAACAAAGATGATGTGACATATGCATTTACCAATCACACGTGCATAAATCTAATAATATGGCGTGTGGCCCATATTAATGGCACATAAACCCATATTGTGGGCTTACGTGCTTTATGTACCATCATTCCCTTGCAGCGTGTGTGTTGGTTTCCTTTTATAACACAACGAACTCCATATTTTAGGGTGAAGAACGTTCTCATGGCAAGCACAAAATCTGTAAGTGAGGCAGAAAAGGAGACGGAGAAGGAGATAGGTGAAGATGTAGAATATATAAGTCTTCCAAACTCCCCGTACTATACTCCAGGTGATCATTTTTCTGAACAAACGGCAACATTAACAACTATCGAGAATGCCCCAGTAACATCAGAGACAACAATCCAAAGCAAAACAACTGACCCGGAGAAGGATGATAGTAGCGCTGAGAGTACCAAAAAGGAGGTGTCCACTAGCGCTTAGGCTTATAATGGCGTGTGCCCTCATGCCATTTACTTGATCACCAAATACCTTTTTCCCTTTGCACTAGTATATCTTAATACCGGTCTGAGAAATAGAATGGCATGTGCCCTTAGGCCTTTTACTAAATCACCTTTGAAAGAAATGCAAGCCTCTATGTCGTAAAAAAAAGGTACTAGAGAAATTCCTTAATAATATGAATGTTATTTAGTTTCATGAAAATACACTAAGGGTCAAATGAGTTAAATGACTTCTCCAGACTAGCAATGCCTCTTGCTACACCTTCACAATTAGATTCGTTAGAAAAAGATAACATTGAATAATATCTAAATGTTCTTACCATTAAGTTATATGTCTGGCTAATAGGAATGACGTTCATCTTGGAAAGCTCACCACACGCTCAATGAACAAACAAATAGTGTGTGCGCGCATGCCATCGCTCTTCTTTAGCTTCAGATTCGGCTTGTTCACCTTGACAATGAGATTTATTATACAACCAGATGGACTCAGTCTGGACACAAAGTCACCGCGCTAGTCACCATGCCCCAGATATGTCTAGCCCCTGGACAAAAAATATATAATTTCACGTCATTTTCAAATACTTGAAAATTTGTACCTAGTCCCATTTTACTGAATAAATCCCACTTTAACGAAATAGAGCTTTATAGCAAATTTAACATGTTCAAGTGTGATAGTATTAATATTACTGTCATCTATTATGATGTCTGATGCATGTATACACATAGATTCAAGGAAAGATTTTCAGCACGTGAAGTTTGATAGTTAATAATGATACGAGTAATGACATTTTGCTATAACGTGTCAAACCAAGAGATCCAATCTAACTATCAGCACGTGTGATATGTCAAGTTGTCAACTTTTAAGTGGTAGATGATAATAAATCTTGTAAAATCTTATTCTTCAATGATAGATTTGATTCGTAGTACAACTCAAGTTTTATCCATAATTGTGAACACTGCTCAATGACATTTAAAGCACGTGCCTATTGATTAGGATCTAATACAACATAAAATAAATTTCTGGATGAGGATTCATCTATTCATAGATGGATATAGTACAACATATTTTAACATGCCTTATTTATACTCTTTAAAGTTCTTGTAACGATTCCAAAATATGTACAAAATATTGATGAGAATGCATCCTTTCTAGATAATTTGTAAAATATAATATCATATCTCTAATAACAGAAATGTTGATAGGTGCTAGTTATACCATCATTAAAATATACAAAATAAAGAAGCATAATTTACATATAATAATAATGATAAGATAAAATAATATCAAAGATATTCTGATGGTTGAGATTTAGGTTATTTGGAATGAACAGCCAGGATTAGAGATTGGTTAGGGTTAGGGCAGCCATCAGGATTAGGGTTGCCAAGATTAGGTTACTGTTCGCACCGTGAGTGGAGCGCGCGAGAGATCGAGAGATTGAGTGCGAAGGAGATCGAGGGATTGAGTGCGAAGGAGATCAAACGATTGAGCGCGCAAGAGATCGAGAGATTGAGCACATGAGCGGGAGAGATTGAGCGTGCGAGCGGGAGAGATTGAGCGCGCGAGCGGGAGAGATTGAGCGCGCGAGCGGGAGAGTTTGAGCGTGCGAGCTGGAGAGATTTAGCGCATGAGCAGGAGAGATTGAGTGCGCGAGCGGGAGAGATTGAACGCACAAAAAATCTAGTACTATCAAGAAATCGGGGGAGGAAAGATGCCACTAAAGGTGAGTTTCAATTTGATTGCTTCCACTTCCATTTTTTGATTCCATTACTTCCATTCCATTGCTTCCCTTTTTTTTTCTTGATTTCTTCTTTGCTGGCCGAGGTCGAGCTTGGGCCGGCCACCTCGGGCACTTTAGGGGCCGGAGGGGCCGAGGTTATTTGAATAACCTCGGCCCCCTAGGCAACCAAAGTGCCCGAGGTGGAGTCTAGGCCCACTTGAATTTTTTTTTTCTCTTTGACTGTTTGAATTTCTCATTATCTTTATTTAGTTTGACTAAAAAAAATTTTTCTCTTGCAGAAAACGAAAATTGTAACACATAAAAAGGTTGTTTGAGCCAAGAAGACACGCGAAGTTCAATTTGGCACTGACGATGACATCACGATCGACATATCTATTGGCACAACAGAGACACATTTAGTTAGAGATTCACCGCCTCCACCACCATCACCTCCACCATCACCACCTCCACCACCGCCATCGCCACCTCCACCACCTCCATCACCACCTCCACCACTGCCATCGCCACCGCCACCACCACCATTGCCACCACCACTGCCACTATTGCCTTTGCCCCTGCCGCCACCGCCACCACCACCATTGCCACCACCACTGCCACTATTGCCTCTGCCCCCGCCACCACTGCCACCACCACCAACGCAAATCCCTGAAGTTGGGCAATCTAGTGGTGTTCACAATAGGGAACCTGAGGAACAGCCTGGAGCTGAAAGAGTTGCAGACTTTCCTGACAACGTGGTGGACAAGCGCTTCCAAAAGACTGTTATGCAGACAAGGGAAAAAGTAGTTCACCAAACACTTGAGGCGCTCAAGTGGCCAGGCCCTTGTGACTTGATCAGAGAAATCCCCCTTTGCCGTTTGCAGCAGACGAACCTTGTCCGCACAGCATCCAAGTATGTCAACCCGGATATATACAGCTTGTTCAAACAGAATGGCCTTGCAACAAATACTGGTATGTTTGTAGTCTCTTTTTGCAAGCTAGGAACAATGGAGATCATTACTATCACACCCGAGATTGTGAATAGCTGGGATCTTATTGGGAGGAGGAAGTCCCTAGAATTTGATGACATGCTTATCAGACATCTTGAGACTCAACAGCTTGCGGGGACAATGTTCCAAATTATTGACAGTAACCACTGATATGGAGCTTGGATGAAGTGTATCAACGATCATTTTTGCAATGATCCCGTCTACCATATCAACGTTCCAGTCGGCCATGTCTACACGAGGGGACCTATGGATATCAATAGACTTATCTTGGCCTACCAAAAGATCAATACGTAAATTTTATAATTTTACCTCTAACTCCTGTTTTGTTGTGTTTAAATGTAGGCTTAGGCAGTTCGCTGTTCAAAAACAAAACCTTGTCCATGACATCGAGCAATTTCAATTTTTGGCAAACTTGAGTGAAGATGACATCCGCCAACATTACGGTGATGATCTCGCAACACTTGTTCAGCACTCATGCACTTGAAATGACGGTACAACTTAATTTAACAACCCAATCAGTTTTATGCTCGCTGTGTGGTGTAAGGTATGTCTTTCCCTTTTATTTTATAAAAGCCTTTTTTAATTGTTTTGGTTTTTAGCCTTTGGTGAAGGTCAAACAAGATGCTTACAAACTTGCATATCCGGAGAAGAGTCAGGAAGAGCTCTCAACTGAGTTTGTACAAATTAAGCACAAAATTCAACATGCAAAGTCCTCAAAGTTGAAGAAACTAGTATGCATTGCAGACAATCACAGGCCGAAAGAGTGGATAGAGACTATAGCCCAAATTTCTTCTCATAAATGTAAGTTTCTTATCACACTTCATTTTTCTTAATTATGCATATGTTACTTTTGCAGTGAACAAAAATCCAGATGACATGATTTACAATATCGCAAAATCAAAGCTTCCATATAAGCAACAAATAGAGACTCAATGTCTGCTTGATAAACAAAGAGAAAGGACTACTAGAACTATATGAGAACATGATGAGAAGGGCTGTCTACATCATGCAAACTATAAGTGAAGGTAAGAAGTTCTTGGCACCACACATTGGTGACGATCCAGATGGCACATTCATGTCTTTCGACACTTACATCAACACGTCATTAGAAGAGATCGAAGAGGGGTGGCTGCCAGAGAAGTCTACAAGCACAACAACTTATGATTGCCAACATGGTCAACCTTATTTCATGCGACGTGCAGCTTATAGGTATAATATGATTTCTAAGATTGTTTTTTAATATATATTTTTTATAGGTATCTTCGATATAGAGGCATGCCATTTGAGGCACCAGTTTGCACTCGACTTATTGCAAAGGGTGTAAGGGATGGAGGAATGTACCCAACAATGTTTGCGAGAGTTTTGAAGGCACGGAAAATAGAATGCTCTTGGGAGTTGGAGCTCCTAGGGAAGGAGACCTCTACACTAGATCGCTGTAAGCCACAAATTTTTCCTTTCCAATTTGCTAGCTTACCTCATCTATCCGTCAAACACTGCCTTGGCTTTTGCTAAGTTCCCTTGCCAAGGTTCTCACCTATGGTACCAGCTCCTACTTGGTCTCAGCTACTCACTGCACGAGCAACGGAGTGTTAGCCATCCATCCACGGATTCCCAAATCACTCCCAATCCCCCTCCCTAGGTTAGACTGGACTTAAGGTTTGGCTACACTCCCCGCAAGCACAAGCAGCCAAGCACACCAAGCTTCCAGGTTCCTAACATCCCTTGGTACCACAAGACTTGATCATGGGACCCTCTAAATCCCAAGTCTTGAGTGCAACACTTGCTTCGGGACACCAGGGCGAAACACCGTGGCCTAGCGGCCTGGTATGGGTACCTCTACCCCCCCACTTCCATCCCGAAGGAAGGCCCAAGCCCCTAGGAAGGGCGAGGACCAATGATCCGCATGGTACTCAAGTGGGGCACCACTCCACATGAGCCGGGAGCACCGCAATCAGTTTCCCTTTCGGGAGTGGGAGCTGCTCTTGAGCACTTCCTTGGATGGCCCCTCCGGCACCAACCCAGTCCAGCCCCCCGGGGGGGCCCCTTCAAAAATAGTTCCGGAACCCCCCTTTCCCTATTATATTTTGGGAACCCCGGGGAGCCCCCCCCCCCCCCCCCCCCCCTGGGAGATGCACGCTTTGGGCTTTCACCCCTTGACCCGTATTAGTATTTGGACTTAGTCTCTGGCTCGATCTCGATCTCGGACCCGATTTTGGATCTGATTTCGGATTCAGTCTCGGACTCGATCTCCGACTCGATCTGGGACCTGATCTCGGACCCGACCTCGGACTCGACCTCGGACTCGGTCTCGGACCCGATTTCGGATCTCGAACTCCGTCTCGAACTCGGTCTCGAACTCGGACTCGAACTCGGTCCCTGAGTCGGTCTCGAACTCGGTCCCCGAGTCGGTCTCGGACTCGATTCCGGACTCTATCTCGAACTCGGTCCTAGAGTCAGACTTGGACTTGGTCCCATCCGATGAACTCTTTGTCATTTTGGTCATGCTTTCGGGATTCCTTTAGCCTACAACACCTCGGTGAGTTGGTTCCTTACAACTCCACCACCCATAGAAGAAGTTCGATGCCCACATCGAACGTCTCGTTTTATCCTACGACTTGTTGACCATGTCTCCGGGGGCATCCCCCCACTTAGCGGTGTGCCTAAGTTAGCCTCCCCGGCCAAGAGCCCATGACAACGGAATATAGGTGTCCCTATACTCCTCACCTCACCACGCCCTAGTATAGGGTCGGGACTTGAACCCAACCTTACTTTACTAGGGGGTTGGGACTCGACATCCCTGCAGGGAGTCGGGCGTAGCTCCCTACGCCTGGTCGACCTAGCTAACCCATGCTAATTAGCTTACCTTCGGCGTGCCTTCGGGTCCCAAGACATGCCATTGCTCAACTTCTCAAATTGATACTTTTAATTGAACTTTGCATAAGTACATAGAGTTCTGCCATGCAGAAATTCCTCCACTAGATCTCGCGCGTTCGCTAGGTTCTCCTCCGGTTCCCATGTTGCTTCGTAGTGTGGAAATCCTTTCCACTTCACATGGAACTCTCTCACCTCGCGTCCTTGTCGCTTGCTCTTGCGCGCATTAAGGATGGCCTCGACTTCGTATTCCTCCTCCCCTTAGATAACCTCAGGTAAAGGTCTTATTTGGTCCTTGCGAAGTGGATCCTCAAAATACGGCTTGAGTAAGTTCACATGGAACACGGGATGCATCTTCCCCATCTCTCGAGGAAGTTGGAGACGGTAAGCCACTTTACCGATTCGAGCCTCAATCTCGTAAGGCCCCGCGAACCTGCTTAAGGAACTCAAGATCAATTCATTTACAGGAATACATGCATTTTTACCTTTGGGTCAACTTCCGGCTGATCCCACTTGGTAGCCTGAGGTTCTTGGTGTTCAGCCACACCTTCTCCCCAGCTTGGAACTCCACATCCCGACGCTTTTGGTTCGTGTACTTAGTCTGTCTTTGTCGAGCCCGTTCCAAGGAATCCCTCACTAGATTCTAAATGTTGAGTCTTTCCGCCGTGAATGCTTCCACTGCGGGTAACTCTCCCTCAACTCATGTACATTCGATGGTCGCTCCCATTCCTGGATCGCTTGGACCTTCTCCGGGTCCACCTTGAGCCTGTCCTGGCCCACCACATGCCCGAGAAACTTTACCTCTTGTTGAGCAAAGTCACATTTGCTCTCTTTAGCATACAGTTTGTGTTCCCTTAGTTTCTCAAACACCTTCGCCAAGTGTTCGGCATGCTCCTCTAGTGTCTCGCTATAGATCAGGATGTCGTCAATATAGACGACCATGAAGTGATCCAGATAGAGTACAAAGATGTGGTTCATCAACGCCGAAAACGTTGCCGGCGCATTGCACAGCCCAAAGGGCATCACCAGAAACTCAAAGCTCCCATACCTTGTTCGACAGGTTGTCTTCTCGACATCTTCCTCAGCTACCCTGATCTGGTAGTATCCTGACCTTAGGTCAATCCTCGAGAAGTATTTTGCTTTTCCCAACCTATCGAACAGGTCCTCAATCCTTGGCAAAGGGTACTTGTTCTTCTTTGTATACTTGTTGAGCAACCGGTAATCTATGCACATACGCATAGATCCATCTTTCTTTTTCACAAATAGCACCGGCGCCCCATACGGCGACTTGCTCAACCTAACATACCCTTTGTCCACCAACTCCTCTAGTTGGCACTTGAGCTCCTTGAGTTCTTTTTCGTTCAAACGATAGGGGGGACGAACCACCGCCTCAGCACCCTCGACCAGCTCAATCTTATGTTCTATCGGTCGTGCGGGGGGCAACCCCGCTAGTAGCTCCTCCGGCATGGTATCCTGGAATTGTTCCAACACCCGCTGGATCACTAAAGGTACTTCTTCCGTTCCTGTCTTTTTGTCACTCTTCACCGAGAGTAAGCACAAAAAGGCTGCCTTAGTTCATTTAGTGAGTTGTCCTCTCGTGGACACCAGGTCTAAGCAGGATTCTTTGGCCTTGCTTTGCCCTACCTTTAGATCCTGGGCCTCCACCCTAGATCTTCTTCCTTGGGCATTCGCTAGTACCACAAGGTTCCTACCTTGTCCATGTAAGGCTACCACGAACCGATTGAACCAATCCATTCCGAAGATCACGTCAAATCCCGTCATGTCCAACACGGTGAAGTCCATGTCTACTTTCCAAGTCCCTACTTCGACTCTCGCTTGTCAAAGTACCTCATCAGTGCTTTGGCTACCTTGAACAAACTCTATAGTCCTTGGTTCGCCTAGCCGCTGCACCGTTAGTCCGGCTTGCCGGACTATGTCTGCAGCCACAAAATTATCCGAAGCACCCGTATCAATAAAGATCTTAACAAAGCTACCTCCGAGCTTCCCTCGGAGGGCTAGTAGATGTCGCGAACGACTCTCTACCAAAGTTGCTCGTGTAATGAGTAACTTTGAGTTAGGGACCGGATCACATACCTCAGTTTGGACTTCACTCGACTTGATGGCCATATTGGTTCTGGCCTTCTTCGGGTAGGGACATTCCCTCGAAAAGTGTCCCGCTTCACCGCAGTTGTAGCATACGTTGTTTCCCACGCTGCTATATGCCTTGACCTTCTTATCTGTGGGTTTGTCTCTTTTCGCTTGACTCCCCCACGTACTCGCTCGCTGGCCACCGGATTTGCCTTTCCGGAACCCCGAGGACTCATTCTTAGAGAAACTCTTCTTGAATTTCCCCCTGCTATGCGTTCCCCTTGGTTTGGCCCCTTTGCTAAATGTGGATCCCGACCCCGTCGTGTTCCCCTTTCGCAGGTTATCATTGAAATGCACCTTGATGGCCGCATCTAATGCTTCCTTGTAGTTGGTCGGGTTCCAGCGCATCACCTCACCGCGAGCCCAGGTTTGCAAACCTTATATAAAGGCATGGAACGCATCCATATCCCCCATGTCCGTGACAAGTATCCTCTTTGCCATGAACCCATTCACATATTCCTGGATGGTTCCAGTCTGCTTCAGCCTACTCAGCTCATCTCTCAGATGCAGAGTGGCATTCGGAGGAACGTATATTGCGCGGATCCTCGCCTTCATCATGTCCCAGGTGGCCACCGGTCCTTCGTTGGCCTCCGTTGTTCTCCACCAAGACTTGGCATTATCTGCCAAGTATGGTTTTGCACATGGGACCTTCTCCGAGCTCAGTAACCACAACGCTCGGAAGTAGTCCTCCATATCGTAAAACCAATCCTCCACAACCTTATAGTCGTTCACTCCCTTGAACACCAGTGGGGGCTTTGGTTTGTACTTGGGAACTGCCTAAGGGACTGATTCCACTTTGGTCTGTTCGACATTGTTTGGTTTTGCCTCAGTCCCTGCCGAAGGGTCTGCACCTTCTGCGCTACCAGCATCCACAGTCTTTCGCTTTTTCTTCCGCTTCTCGTCACGCTTTAACTTGCGTACGAGAGTCTTCAGCAGGGCATTGGTCTGTGCCAACTGTCCTTCTAGCACGTCCAATCGAGCCTTGGACGACCGAACCTCGCCACCGGACTCCTGTTTGGAAGTTTCCTCACTGGAGTCCTCCTCATGCAAGGATTCCTCATCCATAGCCTCTTGTTCGACCGGAGGCTCCAGCTCTGGCAGAGGTTCCGTCTCTGCCTGAGTTCGCTTACGCCTTGCCCTTGCCATCTCCCAGCAATCCGCCTCTATCCTTCGCTAGAACTGAGGAAAATGCTCTGATACCAAATTGTAAGCCACAAATTTTTCCTTTCCAATTTGCTAGCTTACCTCGTTTATCCGTCCAACACTGCCTTGGCTTTTGCTAAGTTCCCTTGCCAAGGTTCTCGCTTATGGTACTAGCTCCTACTTGGTCTCAGCTACTCACTGCACGAACAACGGAGTGTTAGCCATCCATCCACGGATTCCCAAATCACTCCCAATCCCCCTCCCCGGGTTAGATTGGACTTAAGGTTCGGCTACACTCCCCGCAAGCACAAGCAGCCAAGCACACCAAGCTTCCAGGTTCCTAACATCCCTTGGTACCACAAGACTTGATCATGGGACCCTCTAAATCCCAAGTCTTGAGTGCAACACTTGCTTCGGGACACCGGGGCGAAACACCGTGGCCTAGCGGCCCGGTATGGGTACCTCTACCCCCCCACTTCCATCCCGAAGGAAGGCCCAAGCCCCTAGGAAGGGCGAGGACCAATGAGCTGCATGGTACTCAAATGGGGCACCACTCCACATGAGCCGGGAGCACCGCAATCGGTTTCCCTTTCGGGAGTGGGAGCTGCTCTTGAGCACTTCCTTGGATGGCCCCTCCAGCACTAACCCAGTCCATGCTCACCCCCACCCAAGGCCCTTCGGTCCCAGTGTCAACCGCCAAGTCCCGACCCTATACTAGGGCGTAGTGAGGTGAGGAGTATAGGGACACCTATATTTTGTTGTCATGGGCTCTTGGCCGGGGAGGCTAACTTAGGCACACCGCTAAGTGGGGGGATGCCCCCGGAGACATGGTCAACAAGTCGTAGGATAAAACGAGACGTTCGATATGGGCATCGAACTTCTTATATGGATGGTGAAGTTGTAAAGAACCAACTCACCGAGGTGTCATAGGCTAAAGGAACCCCGAAAGCATGACCAAAATGACAAAGAGTTCATCGGATGCGACCAAGTCGAAGATCAAGTCCAAGACCGACTCTAGGACCGAGTTTGAGATAGAGTCCAGAATCGAGTCCGAGACCGACTCGGGGACCGAGTTCGAGTCCGAGTTCGAGACCGAGTTCGAGACAGAGTCCGAGATCCGAAATCGGGTCCGAGACCGAGTCCGAGGTCGAGTCCGAGGTCGGGTCCGAGATCGGCTCCGAGATCGAGTCCGAGATCGAGTCCGAGACCGAATCCGAAATCAGGTCCGAGATCGAGCCAGAGACTAAGTCCAAATACTAATACGGGTCAAGGGGTGAAAGCCCAAAGCGTGCGTCTCCCAGGGGGGGGGCGGCTGCAGGGGGACTGGGACCGAAGGGCCTTGGGTGGGGGTGAGCATGGACTGGGTTGGTGCCAGAGGGGCCATCCAAGGAAGTGCTCAAGAGCAGCTCCCACTCCCGAAAGGGAAACCGATTGCGGTGCTCTCGGCTCATGTGGAGTGGTGCCCCACTTGAGTACCATGCGGCTCATTGGTCCTCGCCCTTCCTAGGGGCTTGGGCCTTCCTTCGGGATGGAAGTGGGGGGCGAGAGGTACCCATACCGGGCCGCTAGGCCATGGTGTTTCACCCCGGCATCCCGAAGCAAGTGTTGCACTCAAGACTTGGGATTTAGAGGGTCCCATGATCAAGTCTTGTGGTACCAAGGGATGTTAGGAACGTGGTGTGAGACACAAAATCCCTAGGCCCCAAAGTGGAGCCGGAAGGGCGCCACATGGTAGTGGCCAAAGCGAGAGCCAATTAGAGTAACACGTTTGGACCAAAAGCTCTGACTTGAAAAGTCAAGAGCGGGAGTGGAACTCCCAACGAAATGCTCGAGGAACGAGCACGAAGCGAGCAAAAGGCGAGGCTCCAAAAAGGGACCCAAAAGGACCAACACATGACACGTGGGAGTGTCCGAGATGGACCCAAGTTGGAGTCCGAAGTGGAGTCCGAGATGGACCCGAGTTGGAGTCCGAAGTGGAGTCCAAGATGGACCCGAGATGGAGTCCGAGATGGAGTCCGAAGTGGAGTCCGAGGTGGACCCGAGATGGACCCGAGATGGAGTCCGAGATGGAGTCCGAGATGGAGTCCGAGGTGGACCCGAGATGGACCCGAAATGGAGTCCGAGATGGAGTCCGAGATGGACCCGAGATGGAGTCCGAGATGGAGTCCGAGATGGACCCGAGATGGAGTCCGAGATGGAGTCCGAGATGGAGTCCGAGATGGAGTCCGAAGTCGAGACCGAGACCGGGACCGAGACCGAGACCGAGACCGAGACCGAGATCGGGACCGAGACCGAGACCGAGGCCGAGGCCGAGACCGAGCCCGAGCCCGAGTCCGAGTCCGAATCCGAGTCTGAGTCCGAGTCCGAGTCCGAGTCCGAGTCCGAGTCCGAAGCCTGAGAGGGTGAAAGCCCAAAGCGTTCGTCTCCCAGACCCTGGGGGGTTTGGTGAGCTCCAAAAGTATAGTAGGGGGAGGACTGCAGTGGAGCCAGTTTGGCTAGGAAAGGCCAGTTTGGCCCAGGAAGGCCGGACCCAGTGTTGGGTGATGAGCTGCCCACTGGGAAGTCCAAGACTAGAGTGAACACAGACCGACAAGCGGAGTAGCTTGGTGAAGTGTTCAAGAGCCGGCTCTAGTTCCCCCGGGAGATCGACTGGCCGATGCTCCCAGTCCAAGTGTGGGTGGCACTACCTACTTGGATACCTGGTGTGGCTCAACGGAACCCGCTCTAAGCCCACGGCTAGAGCACCCAAGGGCAGAAGGCGAGGAGAGTACCCAGGTGGCTCGCGTAAGGCCACGGTGTTCCGAAATATTGTCCCAAAGGCCCAGACTGTGGAAAGGAAGAGGAGCAGTCCTCTGGGGTAGGGACCAGTGACACAGTCGTGTGGTGAGGAAGTCCCAGAGGACCGTGGGACTTAGTGGTCGGGCCTGTGGGTCTCGATCCAGTGGCAGTGTTGGCAAACACGGCTAGAGGCAGAAAGGGACTTAGTGGGGACTGACAGAGGGATATTGGGGAAGGCTATTCCCCTTGTCGGTGGGCATCCTAAGGATGCTAAGGAGTGGATCTGAGATGACCACTCACGGATGGTTTGCCTAGTCTTGGAGAGCCAAGACGGTGATGCAAGTGGTATTGGACTACTAGTGTGGCAAAGGTGATTGGGCATGGCCTTAGCGTAACGGGCTGCTATGTCGGTGGTACCTTTGAGTGTCGGTCATGGGATTGGACACGTGGAGCACTTGGACCAAGTGCAAATGTTGAGTGGCATGGATGCCATTCTCGGGGCTAGCAAGTCCCAAGTCCTGGATTGGACTTATGGAGGTTGTGAATGAGACTCCTCCAAGTGGTCAGAGGTGTGGTTAAGTGACTAAAGTAGAATGGAAAATTTAGTCGCTTACAACTTGGTATCGGAGCTGTTCCTTAGTCCGACTTTTATTGATGCCCAAGTATATCACCATTGATGTTGGCATCGGAAGGTCCGAGGAGTGGGCCTATCCTTGAGGAGCAGCAAGTCGGGAAGACATGGCTCTCTATTACAGTTCATGTGTGAACTTGTAGACGAGGTGGTGGATAAAAAAGGGCCAATAATGGAACGACTTTGGGATCTTGGGAACAGTGCAAGGTTTTCCTCATTAAGTTGAGGATGTGATCCGGATGAGCATTTGTCTCAGCAAATTGGCTAAGGTTGTTGTGGTAAACAACTAAAGTTGGGATCATGGGAAAGATAGAGACTCCAAAACAATAAAGGAGTCACAAGATTATCCTCATATAGTTGGGGTTGGTGCTCATGAATGTGAGACCAGAGGTAATGACCGTGGGAGGTCAAATACGGAAGAGGACTCAAGTCCTTGAAATGGTAGCCGGGGCTACCTTTAATAAATGCTGGAACAACCCAAGGAGTTGGGGTGTGTACTTAGAGATGAGTGGTATTCTCATCGCATGGACAAGTAGTCCTAAGGGGCAAAAGTTGCCCCCAGAGAACAAAATCAAGTGTCGGAGTAACACTTGTGAAAATAGTCCTTTTGAGTAGGACAGGAATGCAAGAAGTGTATTCCAGTGAGCTAGTGCCTCACAAGTAGGACCTTAAGGGTCTGTGGATTAACCAAGTCCAAAACTGCTGATGACTCAAGTAGAGTTAAGGGATGGTCCTAAAAGGACTAAGGGAAGCATTTTGACTGAGGTGTGTTGTACCCCACAAAGGATGGGGGGGGATCATAGGATCCAGGGATGAGAACAGAGGGTATCTCATCGATGGCAAAATGTGCCATGCTAAAGTTATGGGAAAGGTGTTCCCAGAAGAAAACAACTTTGACACAAAGTTGTGTGTGACCTCTATAGTGCAGTGCTAACGGATGGTTGGCATGAGAAAGAGCGGTGTTGGTCTTGGCAAAGACATAAACACGAAGGGGAAGTGTCATAGAGGTAGGCTCGTGGAGCCGATGGTGTGGAGACACCAAATGTGCCAAGGTGTGATACCTTGAGGCTATGTTGGTGGGTTCATGAGAACCCCTTGCCAAAGGAATCCCAATGGAAATGGGAATGGCATAGCCTAAGCTGTAGAGCATGCAGTTGGAGTGCGGTGACCCAGATAATGATGGAGGTGTGAAAGCACCAAACAATGAGTTGTAGGACTTGACAACTATGAGGCAACTAAGCAAGAGGTGCAAAATAACTGATTGAACAGGTAGAAGGTAGCTACCCAAGACTTCTTAATAGCATAGGGAAGTCGGATATACCCTTACGGGGGATAAGTTGCTTGTGTTGCGATATAGTAAGTCAATGTCATAAAAGGAAATACTCATTGTCAAGAAAGCCATCATTGGGACACCCGAACACTCTAGAACACCAGAAGGTGGTGTTTGATGTCGCGAGGGCAATGGATAAGGCCCAAGGGACTAAGTCCCTAGCGAATGATGGATAGAAGGTGCTATCCAAATGTCCAAGGTTGCGGAGACAGGAGAGGACTGTCTACCCGAGTTGGACAAAGCCAAGAATGGAATTTTGGCAAGGCTAGTGATGGGCATATAAAGGCCCATAAGCAACAATGTAATCCCAGTGTGTGGGATTATAAGGTGAGCATACCCAAATTGAGGAACCACTCCCTGGGCTATTGGGTAGGTTCATCCCTAAGAATACTTGCTAAGGCATGATAGAAAGTGCAAAGCTATCCTCCTGGTCTGGAGGAGAATAACCAAAGGAAACATATGGGGCCAAAAGGCAAGTAGTATTGGGATGGAACTGAACCATAGAAATCGAAGGGCATAACCAAGGTTGGTTATGCCAGTTGGGAGTGGAGAATCAAGTGGGGGCTCGAGGGTGTTGCCGCTAGCAGCCGTGATGCCATGGAGAGTCTAAAATATGGAATTGTCCATGTTAGACTATATGGCAATTGGAAAGCTTGCAAAAAGGGAGGCCTTAGCAAGCTAAGGGACAGAGTTCCTTCAAGGTTCCCAAAGACGATTCTAGGTAGCTTAGTACCTAGAAAGGCCAAGTGTAAATGGTTCATAGAACGCGCGAAATCAGAGTGGCGCAGCAGAAGCGTGGTCTTGAAGCTTGCCATGAGGCAAGGCTATCAAGGTTAGCGAAGTAGTTCCCGAGTGTTCAAAGAGAGGGCTTTGAACGAAGGTTGATGGTTAAGGACTTCCATGCTTATGCATGAACCATGTTACGGTGGCCGGATGACTTGCTAAGTGAGATTGGCAAGTTGGGGGGAACAAATACCCTAGTTGAAGGTGCTAACTTCAAAAAGGGTGGCCCATGGGGCCAAGCATGGAGGAGCCCATGCATGATCACAGATATGTCAAGTGAGAGGACTTGGCAGTGTGGGGGAACTAGGTTCCTAAGCTGTGATCTGTAGCGCGCTTTAAAAATAAGTTGGTGCACCGGCGTGGGGAGTCACGCCAGGCATCTTGTGTGATGCCGTCCGTAGATGCATATACGGAGGTTGGGTTCGAGTCTCGACCCTCTAGTGCTTGGGTTCGAGTCCCAAATCACTAGGGTGTAGTGGTGGTTTGGAATATGAGGACACTCATATTTCGGTGGTCATGGACTCTCAGTGGGGAGACTGGTTTGGGCACACCGCCAAGTGAGGGATGCCTCGGAGTCATGATGCACGGTTAGATTGCTTAGTGTGAAAGCTCAGCATATCTAACTTGAACGCTTTGGTGCAAGTGGCACCAAGGTCGTGGTGAGTGAGATGGGGACACCTAATCTCAGTTGTTATGAACCCTTGGCCATAAGGGCTGGCTTGGGTGCACCGCCAAGTGTGGGGGATGCCCCCGGGGTTATAGTCAACAACTTGGAAGTCTAGAAGACCAAGTACCTCTTGGCAACTCTATTAAGGTGCCAAGGTGAGATCACTAGGTGATCTTATGGCCAAATAAGGACAAGGTCCTTGGTTGGCTAAGGAATGAAGTTCCTGGTTCAAAATGTTGAAATTGAACTGTTTAAGGTGGTGTGGCTTGGTCGTGATGACCAAGTGGGAAGAGCATCTAAGGGAAATAAACTATGTCCGTGCGATGGCATAGTGAGTCCGAAGAAAGTAGTCTCTATAAAAGACCCATAGGAGGGTCACGAAGTTGGGCCGTGGATAGAGCCCTTAGCAGAAGATGCTAAAGAGACGTACTAGGGGTGAACATCCTCCGGACTTGGCAAAGAAAAGTCTTTGCTATGGAACCGAAACAATACCTCAAGAAGGGAGGTAGAGATTCGATGTTGCTTGGTGCAACAATCAACGGATAGGAGCAAAAGATGAGTGGCCAAGATAGGGCCGTGGAATCCCTTGGAAGGAATCCAAGTGACAAAGTTAGGCGAGGAATACTAATGTGTTGGACACTAACAAGTTGCGGGAAAGGAAGTGTGTTTCCAAGGAGGAATTCCGAAATGCTCCGATTTGGCGAAAGTGGAAGCTCCAAGGGAGAGAGCGGTAAGGTAGCCAAATGATAGGGCCATGAACAGCCCTAGCACAAAGTATGATAACGGGAACTTTGGCACGAAATAGAAGAGAGGATGATGGTGCCCTCGAGTAGAGAACTTCCTAGGATGGGAAGTGGAGTTGCACAAAAAGGTGCAAGGCAAGGTGTCGGAGACACCTAGGAAATTGACTCCAAGAAGTCAAAATTCAAAGTTCCAAAATGCAAAGGTTATATCAATGGAAATCGAGACTACTCGAGAAGGAGTAGTGGGATTGACTTAGAGAAGGGTTTCTAAAAGGTTTAGCGAGAACTAAACTAATAAAAGGAAAGAACCACTATATGTGGTCCAATCAGTCTCTAAGTTGGAGAGACTACCCTCCTTAAAGGATATGCAAAAGGCATGGTGAGCCTTCAATGTCCAACCATTGACGAATATGGAGAAGGCATGGTGAGCCTTCAATGTCACACCATTGACAAATATTGGCTACGTGCCAAGGATGGAAATGGTAACACATGCGGGTGTTACTTTATAAAATGGTTCACCGTTTGATGAGGACATCGAACTTCGTCTATGGGTGGTGGAGTTGTGAGACACAAAATCTCTAGGCCCCAAAGTGGAGCTGGAAGGGCGCCACATGGTAGTGGCCGAAGCAAGAGCCAAACGAGAGTAACACGTTTGGACCAAAAGCTCCGACTTGAAAAGTCAAGAGCGGGAGTGGAACTCCCAACGAAATGCTCGAGGAACGAGCACGAAGCGAGCAAAAGGCGAGGCTCCAAAAAGGGACCCAAAAGGACCAACACATGACACGTGGGAGTGTCCGAGATGGACCCGAGTTGGAGTCCGAAGTGGAGTTCGAGATGGACCCGAGTTGGAGTCCGAAGTGGAGTCCAAGATGGACCCGAGATGGAGTCCGAGATGGAGTCCGAAGTGGAGTCCGAGGTGGACCCGAGATGGAGTCCGAGATGGAGTCCGAGATGGAGTCCGAGATGGAGTCCGAGGTGGACCCGAGATGGACCCGAAATGGAGTCCGAGATGGAGTCCGAGATGGACCCGAGATGGAGTCCGAGATGGAGTCCGAGATGGACCCGAGATGGACCCGAGATGGAGTCCGAGATGGAGTCCGAGATGGAGTCCGAAGTCGAGACCGAGACCGGGACTGAGACCGAGACCGAGACCGAGATCGGGACCGAGACCGAGACCGAGCCCGAGCCCGAGCCCGAGTCCGAGTCTGAATCCGAGTCTGAGTCCGAGTCCGAGTCCGAGTCCGAGTCCGAGTCCGAAGCCTGAGAGGGTGAAAGCCCAAAGCGTTCGTCTCCCAGACCCTGGGGGGTTTGGTGAGCTCCAAAAGTATAGTAGGGGGAGGACTGCAGTGGAGCCAGTTTGGCCAGGAAAGGCCAGTTTGGCCCAGGAAGGCCGGACCCAGTGTTGGGTGATGAGCTGCCCACTGGGAAGTCCAAGACTAGAGTGAACACAGACCGACAAGCGGGGTAGCTTGGTGAAGTGTTCAAGAGCCGGCTCTAGTTCCCCCGGGAGATCGACTGGCCGATGCTCCCGGGAGATCGACTGGCCGATCTTGTGTGATGCCGTCCGTAGATGCATATACGGAGGTTGGGTTCGAGTCTCGACCCTCTAGTGCTTGGGTTCGAGTCCCAAATCACTAGGGTGTAGTGGTGGTTTGGAATATGAGGACACTCATATTTCGGTGGTCATGGACTCTCAGTGGGGAGACTGGTTTGGGCACACCGCCAAGTGAGGGATGCCTCGGAGTCATGATGCACGGTTAGATTGCTTAGTGTGAAAGCTCAGCATATCTAACTTGAACGCTTTGGTGCAAGTGGCACCAAGGTCGTGGTGAGTGAGATGGGGACACCTAATCTCAGTTGTTATGAACCCTTGGCCATAAGGGCTGGCTTGGGTGCACCGCCAAGTGTGGGGGATGCCCCCGGGGTTATAGTCAACAACTTGGAAGTCTAGAAGACCAAGTACCTCTTGGCAACTCTATTAAGGTGCCAAGGTGAGATCACTAGGTGATCTTATGGCCAAATAAGGACAAGGTCCTTGGTTGGCTAAGGAATGAAGTTCCTGGTTCAAAATGTTGAAATTGAACTGTTTAAGGTGGTGTGGCTTGGTCGTGATGACCAAGTGGGAAGAGCATCTAAGGGAAATAAACTATGTCCGTGCGATGGCATAGTGAGTCCGAAGAAAGTAGTCTCTATAAAAGACCCATAGGAGGGTCACGAAGTTGGGCCGTGGATAGAGCCCTTAGCAGAAGATGCTAAAGAGACGTACTAGGGGTGAACATCCTCCGGACTTGGCAAAGAAAAGTCTTTGCTATGGAACCGAAACAATACCTCAAGAAGGGAGGTAGAGATTCGATGTTGCTTGGTGCAACAATCAACGGATAGGAGCAAAAGATGAGTGGCCAAGATAGGGCCGTGGAATCCCTTGGAAGGAATCCAAGTGACAAAGTTAGGCGAGGAATACTAATGTGTTGGACACTAACAAGTTGCGGGAAAGGAAGTGTGTTTCCAAGGAGGAATTCCGAAATGCTCCGATTTGGCGAAAGTGGAAGCTCCAAGGGAGAGAGCGGTAAGGTAGCCAAATGATAGGGCCATGAACAGCCCTAGCACAAAGTATGATAACGGGAACTTTGGCACGAAATAGAAGAGAGGATGATGGTGCCCTCGAGTAGAGAACTTCCTAGGATGGGAAGTGGAGTTGCACAAAAAGGTGCAAGGCAAGGTGTCGGAGACACCTAGGAAATTGACTCCAAGAAGTCAAAATTCAAAGTTCCAAAATGCAAAGGTTATATCAATGGAAATCGAGACTACTCGAGAAGGAGTAGTGGGATTGACTTAGAGAAGGGTTTCTAAAAGGTTTAGCGAGAACTAAACTAATAAAAGGAAAGAACCACTATATGTGGTCCAATCAGTCTCTAAGTTGGAGAGACTACCCTCCTTAAAGGATATGCAAAAGGCATGGTGAGCCTTCAATGTCCAACCATTGACGAATATGGAGAAGGCATGGTGAGCCTTCAATGTCACACCATTGACAAATATTGGCTACGTGCCAAGGATGGAAATGGTAACACATGCGGGTGTTACTTTATAAAATGGTTCACCGTTTGATGAGGACATCGAACTTCGTCTATGGGTGGTGGAGTTGTGAGACACAAAATCTCTAGGCCCCAAAGTGGAGCTGGAAGGGCGCCACATGGTAGTGGCCGAAGCAAGAGCCAAACGAGAGTAACACGTTTGGACCAAAAGCTCCGACTTGAAAAGTCAAGAGCGGGAGTGGAACTCCCAACGAAATGCTCGAGGAACGAGCACGAAGCGAGCAAAAGGCGAGGCTCCAAAAAGGGACCCAAAAGGACCAACACATGACACGTGGGAGTGTCCGAGATGGACCCGAGTTGGAGTCCGAAGTGGAGTTCGAGATGGACCCGAGTTGGAGTCCGAAGTGGAGTCCAAGATGGACCCGAGATGGAGTCCGAGATGGAGTCCGAAGTGGAGTCCGAGGTGGACCCGAGATGGAGTCCGAGATGGAGTCCGAGATGGAGTCCGAGATGGAGTCCGAGGTGGACCCGAGATGGACCCGAAATGGAGTCCGAGATGGAGTCCGAGATGGACCCGAGATGGAGTCCGAGATGGAGTCCGAGATGGACCCGAGATGGACCCGAGATGGAGTCCGAGATGGAGTCCGAGATGGAGTCCGAAGTCGAGACCGAGACCGGGACTGAGACCGAGACCGAGACCGAGATCGGGACCGAGACCGAGACCGAGCCCGAGCCCGAGCCCGAGTCCGAGTCTGAATCCGAGTCTGAGTCCGAGTCCGAGTCCGAGTCCGAGTCCGAGTCCGAAGCCTGAGAGGGTGAAAGCCCAAAGCGTTCGTCTCCCAGACCCTGGGGGGTTTGGTGAGCTCCAAAAGTATAGTAGGGGGAGGACTGCAGTGGAGCCAGTTTGGCCAGGAAAGGCCAGTTTGGCCCAGGAAGGCCGGACCCAGTGTTGGGTGATGAGCTGCCCACTGGGAAGTCCAAGACTAGAGTGAACACAGACCGACAAGCGGGGTAGCTTGGTGAAGTGTTCAAGAGCCGGCTCTAGTTCCCCCGGGAGATCGACTGGCCGATGCTCCCAATCCAAGTGTGGGTGGCACTACCTACTTGGATACCTGGTGTGGCTCAACGGAACCCGCTCTAAGCCCACGGCTAGAGCACCCAAGGGCAGAAGGCGAGGAGAGTACCCAGGTGGCTCGCGTAAGGCCACGGTGTTCCAAAATGTTGTCCCAAAGGCCCAGACTGTGGAAAGGAAGAGGAGCAGTCCTCTGGGGTAGGGACCAGGGACACAGTTGTGTGGTGAGGAAGTCCCAGAGGACCGTGGGACTTAGTGGTCGGGCCTGTGGGTCTCGATCCAGTGGCAGTGTTGGCAAACACGGCCAGAGGCAGAAAGGGACTTAGTGGGGACTGACAGAGGGATATTGGGGAAGGCTATTCCCCTTGTCGGTGGGCATCTTAAGGATGCTAAGGAGTGGATCTAAGATGACCACTCACGGATGGTTTGCCTAGTCTTGGAGAGCCAAGACGGTGATGCAAGTGGTATTAGACTACCAGTATGGCAAAGGTGATTGGGCATGGCCTTAGCGTAACGGGCTGCTATGTCGGTGGTACCTTTGAGTGTCGGTCATGGGATTGGACACGTGGAGCACTTGGACCAAGTGCAAATGTTGAGTGGCATGGATGCCATTCTCGGGGCTAGCAAGTCCCAAGTCCTGGATTGGACTTATGGAGGTTGTGAATGAGACTCCTCCAAGTGGTCAGAGGTGTGGTTAAGTGACTAAAGTAGAATGGAAAATTTAGTCGCTTACACCTGGAAGCTTGGTGTGCTTGGCTGCTTGTGCTTGCGGGGAGTGTAGCCGAACCATAAGTCCAGTCTAACCTAGGGAGGGGGATTGGGAGTGATTTGGGAATCCGTGGAAGGATGGCTAACACTCCGTTGCTCGTGCAGTGAGTAGCTGAGACCAAGTAGGAGCTGGTACCATAGGCGAGAACCTTGGCAAGGGAACTTAGCAAAAGCCAAGGCAGTCAGATAGACGAGGTAAGCTGGCAAATTGGAAAGGAAAAATTTGTGGCTTACAGTTCTACTAGTAAATAACGATGATCAAGTGGTTCACAGAATATCATATCGACCTCGAGGTAAGAAAAAGTGAATTTTACAAACTAAAGGTGGTAATACATGTTTTTTGCAGCAATGACAGTTGGTAGTAATTTCATTCCAGCTCGACGAGATGCTTGTGAAGAGGAGTTGGAGGAACTCTCATCGACAACACGCCATAGGACAGTAGCATACTATTTATTACTTTTTTCATTCACTTAGCTCTTTTATAGGTCCGTCCTATGTCCCCAATAACACAACGAGGCATTGTGGGTATCTTCATTGGCTCTTATAGTAGATTATTGACATCTTTCACGGAAGACGACATCAACATGGATATACAGCACCAGTTCAACCATTGGTGCCAAAAGATACAAAGACCCTTGTGTAAGGAACCAACTCGCCGAGGTGTCGTAGGCTAAAGGAACCCCGAAAGCATGACCAAAATGACAAAGAGTTCATCGGATGGGACCAAGTCGAAGATCGAGTCCAAGACCGACTCTAGGACCGAGTTCGAGATAGAGTCCGGAATCGAGTCCGAGACCGACTCGGGGACCGAATTCGAGTCCGAGTTCGAGACCGAGTTCGAGACGGAGTCCGAGATCCGAAATCGGGTCCGAGACCGAGTCCGAGGTCGAGTCTGAGGTCGGGTCCGAGATCGGGTCCGAGATCGAGTCCGTGATCGAGTCCGAACCCGAATCCGAAGTCGGATCCGAAATCGGGTCCGAGATCGAGCCAGAGACTAAGTCCAAATACTAATACGGGTCAAGGGGTGAAAGCCCAAAGCGTGCGTCTCCCAGGGGGGGGGGGGCTGCAGGGGGTTCCAAAAGTATAGTAGGGATAGTGAGGTCCAGGAACCAATTTTGAAGGGACTCTCCAGTTGGGCTTCCAAACCGACTTGAGGTTGAGACTGGGACCGAGGGGCCTTGGGTGGGAGTGAGCATGGACTTGGCTGGTGCCGGAGGGGCCATCCAAGGAGGTGCTCAAGAGCAGCTCCCACTCCCGAAAGGGAAACCGATTGCGGTGCTCCCGGCTCATGTGGAGTGGTGCCCCACTTGAGTACCATGCGGCTCATTGGTCCTCGCCCTTCCTAGGGGCTTGGGCCTTCCTTCGGGATGGAAGTGGGGGGGGGTAGAGGTACCCATACCGGGCCGCTAGGCCACGGTGTTTCACCCCGGCATCCCGAAGCAAGTGTTGCACTCAAGACTTGGGATTTAGAGGGTCCCATGATCAAGTCTTGTGGTACCAAGGGATGTTAGGAACCTGGAAGCTTGGTGTGCTTGGCTGCTTGGGCTTGCAGGGAGTGTAGCCGAACCTTAAGTCCAGTCTAACCCGGGGAGGGGGATTGGGAGTGATTTGGGAATCCGTGGAAGGATGGCTAACACTCCGTTGCTCGTGCAGTGAGTAGCTGAAACTAAGTAGGAGCTGGTACCATAGGCGAGAACCTTGGCGAGGGAACTTAGCAAAAGCCAAGGCAGTGTTGGACAGATAGACGAGGTAAGCTGGCAAATTGGAAAGGGAAAATTTGTGGCTTACACCTTGCTCCAAGTTGCAGACTTCATTCGCTTCGACTTTCCAGATGGTCTTTCAGATATTGATGGGAAAGTTGAGGATTGGAACTTTCTCACACCTGACCACTTGCGCGATGCATTCCTATTGTCTGAAGCACTTATGCTCGAAGTTGGCCATGTCGTCTTCATCCTACCGAACGACCCCAACTGGATGTATGAGTTTATGACATGTGCAGCAGAAGTTCATTTCAAGTCATTCTCTTTCGGGTGCATCATGGATCCTATTAGCGTCGATACGAGGGGCGTCCAAGGGAAGCCTGAAAAGGTGAGTATGTATTTTATATTTTTATCTAATTTCTAAACATTTTTATTTTCCAGGTTATGATGTACCTATCATGCCTTCTGCAGAAACAGACATGATGGGTTTTGTGATAGTGAACGTGCAGCACGTGTTTTGCCTGGGTACGATACCTTGTGGATGAGCAGATCCGCAACACGTTTCTAGGGTACCGATTCCGAACTCCATCGGCAATGCAAGTCTTGCTTGAGCTCTATTGCCCACCAAATGGTGTTGTGATTGATTGCACAGCAGGTAGCAGTTCTATAGTGGAGGCAATACATGACTTTGGTAGGTCGGTGTTTGCTATTGAAGAACATCATTTCTTCAAACGCCGGCTCAGAGGATTTCGTGAGTTGCCTTCAACCTCAAGGAGGTAAATTATGTTTATTAAAATTTCAATATATATTTCATTCTATTTTATAGATCACAGTCACTTGGAGTTTCTAGAATTGGAGGCTTTTGAAGTCTCCCTGACTATGCAGAAGCCATGGCTCAACATATGCAAGGTGAATCTTCCCCACAATACCAATATAGGAGGAAGTATAAAAGAAATCATTATGTTGATGATGAGGCAGAAGAAAGTTAATTGCATCCTTACATAAAATGGAAAGCTTGTTATATGTTAGATGTCAGTGAAAGTGTCAAATGTCAATAAAATTTTCAGATGTCAGTGTCAGTGTCAGATACCATAATTATAGATTATCATTCTCACTTGTCACCATCACTTTGTAGCGCTTGTGTGTTGCCATCTCCTCCTTCAACATTTTGTAAACAATTGTATGTGATATGATAGCACCTTCTAGAACAAGGTATGTTACTTACAACTAATATCATTTTATTATATTTTTTCTTTTAATAGTGACAATACTATAGTATAGTAAAGTAATTCTAAATCTTATATTCCACTGTAGGGTGGCCTAAAAACCCCATATTTTGCACTAGCTAATACAGTGTTTCTGAAGGGGATGTTGTTCCTCACCATGAAGCAATAGTGGGTATGTGTCTGTAACTCATTCTTGAATCTATTGTACATCCACACGTGCATATTTTCCAGACCTGCCATTGGGCAATTCCTACAATGCTCAAGAAAAGTTTGTAAACCCATAGAGCCATTTGTCTTGTCCAAGAAAAAGTAGCATATTGAACACCGAATGTAATAGCGTTCAATGCTTTCAAGTAGTCCCGCCATGTCAGGAGCAAGATCTTGCAAAAACATATGGCATTGCTCTTGAAGCGCTGGAGGCAATCCCTCTCTAGTAGTAAGATCCGGAATTTCACATATAGGGAGGTCTACTTCAGCTTCACTAGAGCCCTTAGCAAAAAAAGGATTGTTATGTGGAAGTGTGTGTGTGTGTGTGTAAAAAAAAATATATGTGTAGCAAAGTAGGATTCATCATAATGATAGAGCATGTGTATACATGATAATCTAAAATTCTAGAAGCTCTTATGTTTATAAGAAAGCTGTGATTATGAAGCCCCATTTCCAAGATTGACATTTAAAGAATCTGAGTATTGTCAGTGTCATAATAAATAAACCTCATTCTCAAGAATTTGAGTATTGTCAATGTCATAATAAATAAACCTCATTCCCAAGAATCTGAGTATTGTCAGTGTCATAATAAATAAACCTCATTCCCAAGACTAAAACTTAGTATATAAACTATCTAGAAAAGTTATAGTCATTGCTAGTGGTAGAGCACGTTGGCACGCTACCATTCTCTCATGTAAGATTGCCTTTCAATCTTGGAAATGTAGATAAAGTTGATTCTTTGATGTGATATTACTTTTGAGTCTTTCAAAAGATTTTGATTTCTTTTATCATTATTTACAAACAATTCCCAAAAACTTTTAATGAGGATTCACTGCAAAATATACCTTGGTCTCATCATATGAGAGGATTGCGATATAGGCAAGCAATAGAGTTTTTAATATGAATTAATATGTAAATTACAAATGTCATGGAAAGTTTTATGGAATAGATTTGTTGGTGCTTTCCACTATGCTATTCATTTCTTCATTTCTCTTGCTCTGGACTGTTGTTTCAGAAGTAATAAGAGCATTTTTATCAATTGTGATAGTGGTCTTCACATTCCCAGATGGGTAATAAGGACCAGGAGTGTAATATGGAGATTGTGGTAATAAAACAAAATTAACATTCTTACATTCCTTTACACTACAACTCTTACTCATAGATCTTGTATTTTCCTTGCTTCCCATCTTCTCAAGAACCCTAAAAAATCTTTTGAATGAAGGAATAGTATCTACAGCTGTAAAAGTATTCAAAATATTAAGTAGTCAAATCAAATATGACAGCTGTAACAGTTGTCATAATAAAATAATATAGTTTTATAAAAGATAGGTTCTCATGAACTTTGTCTTTTTTAAACAATTCAATCTTATAGAAACTTTTAACTTAGATATTTACGTATTTTAATATTTTAAAGTTTGCTAGAACCTTCATTTGTTCAATTTAGATCTCCTTTGTAATATTTTTTATTGACTATGTTGACTTAAGTTGACTTATGTTGAATTGAGCTCAACTCAACTTTGGACCATCCCCATTCCTTATGAGTTTGCCCATAAGGTGTTGGAAAGGGTTATAGCATTCATTTGCTATAACTCATCGGTTGATACATTAGCATTTGGAGTAGATTGTTGGATGGAGAAAATATGTAGTTGAGGCATTGACATCGCTAACACTTATGTTAGTAGAAGTGGCATTGTTGTTCAAGTTATGAGGAATTTTCCTTAGAGCTTGATTTTCCATATCATTTTTTTTGTTAGTGTTTAGGCTTCACATTAGATCTTAAAAGTGATTGAAGAAGAGTGTTAGTGCAATATGGATATCTGAAGATGTGGCCTTCGTGATCAAACTTTAGATGTTCATTTTGCATTTTGCGGATATCAGTGTTGGATGTCGGAAGTATGGGCAAAAAGATGTTCAAGGCTTAAGCATATTGTGGGTCATGAGAATTTCTGTTGAGGTGAACTTATGTGAAGTTGTTAGTAGGAAAAAGTTGGTTGAGTCTTGAAAATTTGTACTCCTAGACTGAGAGTCATTCTTTCTCTAGGATGGATATTTTCCACAAATTTTCTTAGACTTTTCCAATGGCTAATTTGTTATCACTTTGCTCAAAAACCATTCCATTTTTGTAAACCAAGTACAAACTAGTGAAAGGGTTAGAGTTGACTTCAGTTAGCTTAGACCTTAATAGGAAGTTTGTATAATGCAACCCGAAAGGGATGCTGACTTTTGGGGCTAAGGTAATTGAGTTGGTGTAGAAAAGTGGCTGTTGTGCTTTTCTAAGAAGGATGACCCTTGTGCCTTTCTTCTGTAGCATTATGCTCAATGGCAGGTTGCACTTTGCATTTTGTTTAAACTCTATGAGAGTAGTGAGCTCTCACTGATCTTGACTTAGTCTTGGTAGTCCTGCGCCTTGGCTGAGGATGGTGATGTCCAATTTAGTTGTTTGAGGTTAAAATGTTGATACCCATACTATAGCTTTGTCTAAGTGATGTGAGTCCATCTCATGGTCTTCACTTTAGTTTCGACTGAGTGTTAATTTTGCATAGCTAGCCTCTTCAAAGCATGCTCAGAGCTAGAGGCTAAATGCATGACATTCATGTTGGACAAGTGTGTAACTCGATGATATGAGTTTAGTGTTTGGGTCTTGTGAAGGCAAGTTGAAGAATAATTGTTGGTTGCTTTGCGACTAGTGATTGCTTGTAGACTTTATCAAGGATTTTTGACACTTGCTTCACTCGATAAAGATTTAGTAGTGATGGACTTGCTTTATCGGATAGTGTTGTGGAGGATCGTGTCGTTAGACTTATATGGGTTTTCCATATTGGCATATCGATTCCTTTGTCAATGACATTTGATTATGTTTAGTCTGTAGTGTTAGATTTCATGGAGTCTTGGATGTGGTGATTCACTCATTGAGGAAGTGTTATCTGTAACTGAGTTTTGCTAAAGGATTGGTCTTGGATACTAACTAAAGTATTTTCGACTTTGGTAGCTTAGTTGCTAGAGAGTTTTGGGTGGTGATTCACTCTTGCTTTCCTCTAGTTTTGTTATGGTGTTGATGGCATTGAAGTGGTGCTTTGTCATTGACATTATTGATGGTTGAGATTTGAGTGAAATGAGATGTCTCTCTTTAAGATTGATATTGAGTTTCATTGGTCTCGATGAAGATAGTGTTGATGATTTGGCTATGGCTTTGTGTTATTAGCATTCATGCATTCGTTAGTTAGCAACTGTATTGACGTTCAATAAACTGAGTGGCAAGTTTGAGTTAGTTGTGTTCTAGACGAGATTATTTAGTAGGGGTTGAGCTTTGAGCTTTTCTTTGAAAAGTAATTTAATCGTGGACGACACTAACTCTACGAGAGGAAGAGTTAGTGATTAATGTTGGAATGTTTGATTCCTTGTTGAATTCAAAATGGGATACATTGATCATTGATGATTCTTCTTGTGCTTGTTATGAAGTGAGTTACGTCTTCTATAGATGGATTCATGGAGGATCATTTCGTGATCATTTGTTAAGTATAGCTTTGTTATGCTTGGCTTTTGGATTGATGCAAGACATACTCTTCATTAGCTTTAGCATTATGAAGTTTGGCTTATGGATGTGTTGAGTAGAATATTATGGTTTGTACCATAATTTCTTCTTTAGCAATGAAGTTAGCTCATGCAAAACTTGTGATCATTGTTAGGCAAAACTTAACTATAGGCTTCTTCACGCTTTTGGTTCCTTGAGTTTTCATGCTTATGGTCCATTTGTTAGAAGTTATTGGGAAGGCATTTTGGCTCATTAGCTTCGATGTTGAAGTTGGCTTCTGCATCTAGCAATCATTGATGATGATTGACTATCATCTAAGATAGTTGATTATCCTTGTCAAGGGTTTTGCTTAGTTATAGTTGATATAGAATGATTTGTCATTCTTCGGGATGGTATATTCTTTCTTCAATAATGATTATGCATCACTGCATTGATAGGATCATTGATGATCTTTCATGATAGTTAGTTGTTCTCTTTGATGGCTTATGGCTTTTTGCAATACGACATGTTGTTTGTGGTTTGCTCTAGATTGGTCTCTTGGGTTTGAGACATCACTAGGATGTTGCCGATACTTGCTTGAGCAACTCTGGTTCCTTTGTATTGTTGACCGTGATCTATTCAGATTGGCTCGTGTGATAGTTGGCATGAACGAGTGTTTGTTGGCCATGCAATATTCATTCTATTCTGTTGATTATTGCTCAAGTTAATTTTGATAGACTAGAATATTATTTCCTTTAGGTGATTATTCGCGAGCATTTTGCTTGCCAATTAATGATACTTTGTGTTCTTTGAGTTCTCTTTCGTAAATGGTTTGGCATTTTGTCTGCAATCTTTGATAGTTAAGTTTTCTCATTGAGTTTACTTGATAATGTACTTGCTATTGAATTTTGTTGGATAGTGAATTCTATGTTTTCCAACTATTGTGATCTTGGTGGTTCCTATACTATAATACTAGTTTATCAGATGATAACTTACTTGGAATACTTTTGTGTCCCAATCTAATATATATTCACTGATAATTAAGTCTCTAAGATATCATTGTCTTTGCCTTTAATATTATCCATCTATTGATCTTTGAGTTTGGATTAGTAATGTGCAAACTGGCTTCAGCACTTCATGTGCATGGTGAAATTTTTAGTCATGGGGTAGCTACTGTCGACTGGTCACATAACCCACCTCTTTGTCGATGTTCCTTGTTCCATTAAAAGGGCGTGACCATGTAAATAACTCTAACTACCTGTTTATAGTAGTCTATCTAAACCTTACCGACGGGTTTGGTTTCTTTGCTCAGGAGGGTTAGGGCCTCTGGCTTCTCTCTCTATGTCCCTACGGATAGGGGCGTACCACACTTTGTAAGCTGGGTGACTCCAGAGTAGCAAGGGTGGCTGACTTTGTTGGTCATTTCCTTGTCGGTGACAGCCGGAAGGTGTCTAAGTGGGTAGCGCATCCGCGTTAGACAAAGAGGTTGCCTCCTAACTCATTTAAGTTAGTGCATTTCTCATATAGTGTGAATACCGTGAAATTTTTTTGGAGTTGTTTCCTTGGCGGTATTTTAGACTTGAGTATGCATCAACGAGGACATCGATCTTCCCTAGGAAGGGAGAGTGTCGCGAATGTGACTTCGGGTATTGAAAATTACCTGTCGGCTAGTCCTTTCGGATATTCTTTCCTTACTGGCACAATGGCAGGAGGTCGGTATTGCTAGACCCGTTATCAGTTTCCCACTTGAGCTAGTTGAGAAACTAGTCAATGACCATGTACTTAGATTGGATAAACATTAGGTAGGAACCCTATGTGTTTCTTGCTGAGAATACTCGACCTGGTTTGAGAAACTTGATGTAAGGAACCAACTCGCCGAGGTGTCGTAGGCTAAAGGAACCCCGAAAGCATGACCAAAATGACAAAGAGTTCATCGGATGGGACCAAGTCGAAGATCGAGTCCAAGACCGACTCTAGGACCGAGTTCGAGATAGCGTCAGGAATCGAGTCCGAGACCGACTCAGGGACCGAGTTCGAGTCCGAGTTTGAGACCGAGTTCGAGACGGAGTCCGAGATCCGAAATCGGGTCCGAGACCGAGTCCGAGGTCGAGTCCGAGGTCAGGTCCGAGATCGGGTCCGAGATCGAGTCCGAGATCGAGTCCGAGACTGAATCCGAAGTCGGATCCGAAATCGGGTCCGAGATCGAGCCAGAGACTAAGTCCAAATACTAATACGGGTCAAGGGGTGAAAGCCCAAAGCGTGCGTCTCCCAGGGGGGGGGGGGGGGGGGGGGCTGCAGGGGGTTCCAAAAGTATAGTAGGGATAGTGAGGTCCAGGAACCAGTTTTGAAGGGACTCTCCAGTTGGGCTTCCAAACCGACTTGAGGTTGAGACTGGGACCGAGGGGCCTTGGGTGGGAGTGAGCATGGACTTGGCTGGTGCCGGAGGGGCCATCCAAGGAAGTGCTCAAGAGTAGCTCCCACTCCCGAAAGGGAAACCGATTGCGGTGCTCCCGGCTCATGTGGAGTGGTGCCCCACTTGAGTACCATGCGGCTCATTGGTCCTCACCCTTCCTAGGGGCTTGGGCCTTCCTTCGGGATGGAAGTGGGGGGGGGTAGAGGTACCCATACCGGGCCGCTAAGCCACGGTGTTTCGCCCTGGCATCCCGAAGCAAGTGTTGCACTCAAGACTTGGGATTTAGAGGGTCCCATGATCAAGTCTTGTGGTACCAAGGGAAGTTAGGAACCTGGAAGCTTGGTGTGCTTGGCTGCTTGGGCTTGCGGGGAGTGTAGCCGAACCTTAAGTCTAGTTTAACCCAGGGAGGGGGATTGGGAGTGATTTGGGAATCCGTGGAAGGATGGATAACACCCCGTTGCTCGTGCAGTGAGTAGCAGAAACCAAGTAGGAGTTAGTACCATAGGCGAGAACCTTGGCAAGGGAACTTAGCAAAAGCCAAGGCAATGTTGGACGGATAGACGAGGTAAGCTGGCAAATTGGAAAGGAAAAATTTGTGGCTTACAATTTGATATCAGAGCGGTCTCGGGTCCGACTCTGTTGGTTGGCTAGGGGAATCACACCACATGTTGATTGACATCTGGCTAGTCCAGTTTGCTCCCGCTGGGCTCGACCCGAGGGGTAGGGTGTCAAGAGAGTGAGGCTCTCGGGAGAGCTACGGCTCTCAGCTTCCGTTCACGAGGGTGTGAACTTGCAGGGAAGCGTGGTGGATTGTAAGCAACTAAAGGGAACGACTCGAGAGACGGTCCATGGGGTTCAAATATAGAGGGAAAGGGCCCATGAACAAGAGTGCACCCCCTTTTCCAATTGGTTAAGGGTCTTGGGATTGGGGTTAAGCGTCCTTGGGTTTGAATAGTACTGGGCTGGGTGACCTCCCGGGAAGTCCAAACTCAGGAGCTTACATTTGGTATCGGAGCTTTTTCCTCAGTTCTAGCGAAGGATAGAGGCGGATTGCTGGGAGATGGCAAGGGCAGGGCGTAAGCGAACCCAGGCGGAGACGGAACCTCTGCCGGAGCTGGAGCCTCCGGTCGAACAAGAGGCTATGGATGAGGAATCCTTACATGAGGAGGACTCTAGTGAGGAAATTTCCAAACAGGAGTCCGGTGGCGAGGTTCGGTCGTCCAAGGCTCGATTGGATGTGCTAGAAGGACAGTTGGCACAGACCAATGCCCTGCTGGAGACTCTCATACGCAAGTTAAAGCGTGACGAGAAACGGAAGAAAAAGCGAAAGACTGCGGATGCTGGCAGCGCAGAAGGTGCGGAACCTTCGGCAGGGACTGAGGCAAAACCAGACAAGGTCAAACAGACCAAAGTGGAATCAGTCCCTCAGGCAATTCCCAAGTACAAACCAAAGCCCCCACCAGTGTTCAAGGGAGTGAACGACTATAAGGTTGTGGAGGATTGGTTTTACGATATGGAGGACTACTTCCGAGCGTTGCGGTTACCGAGCTCGGAGAAAGTCCCATGTGCAAAACCATACTTGGCAGATAATGCCAAGTCTTGGTGGAGAACAACGGAGGCCAATGAAGGACCAGTGGCCACTTGGGACATGATGAAGGCAAGGATCCGCGCAACATACGTTCCTCCGAATGCCACTCTACATCTTAGAGATGAGCTGAGTAGGCTGAAGCAGACTGGAACCATCCAAGAATATGTGAATGGGTTCATGGCAAAGAGGATACTTGTCACGGACATGGGGGATATGGATGCGTTCCATGCCTTCATATCAGGTTTACAAACCTGGGCTCGCGGTGAGGTGATGCGCTGGAACCCGACCAACTACAAAGAAGCGTTGGATGCGGCTATCAAGGTGCATTTCAATGATAACCTGCGAAAGGGGAACACGACGGGGTCGGGATCCACATTTAGCAAAGGGGCCAAACCAAGGGGAACGTATAGCAGGGGGAAATTCAAGAAGAGTTTCTCTAAGAATGAGTCCTCGGGGTTCCGAAAAGGCAAATCCGGTGGCCAGCGAGCGAGTACGTGGGGGAGTCAAGCGAAAAGAGACAAACCCACGGATAAGAAGGTCAAGTCGTATAGCAGTGTGGGAAACAACGTATGCTACAACTGCGGTGAAGCGGGACACTTTTCGAGGGAATGTCCCTACCCGAAGAAGGCCAGAGCCAATATGGCCATCAAGTCGGGTGAAGTCCAAACTGAGGTATGTGATCTAGTCCCTAACTCAAAGTTACTCATTACACGAGCAACTTTGGTAGAGAGTCGTTCGCGACATCTACTAGCCCTCCGAGGGAAGCTCGGAGGTAGCTTTGTTAAGATCCTTATTGACACGGGTGCTTCGGATAATTTTGTGGCTGCAGACATAGTCCGGCAAGCCGGACTAACGGTGCAGCGGCTAGGCGAACCAAGGACTATAGAGTTTGTTCAAGGTAGCCAAAGCACCGATGAGGTACTTCGACAAGCGAGAGTCGAAGTAGGGACATGGAAAGTAGACATGGACTTCACCGTGTTGGACATGGCGGGATTTAACGTGATCTTCGGAATGGATTGGTTCAATCTGTTTGTGGTAGCCCTACATGGACAAGGTAGGAACCTTGTGGTACTGGCGAATGCCCAAGGAAGAAGATCTAGAGTGGAGGCCCAGGATCTAAAGGTAGGGCAAAGCAAGGCCAAAGAATCCTGCTTAAACCTGATTTCCAGGAGAGGACAACTCACTAAAGGAACTAAGGCAGCCTTTTTGTGCTTACTCTCGGTGAAGAGTGACAAAAGGACAGGAAGGGAAGAAGTACCTTTAGTGATCCAGCGGGTGTTGGAACAATTCCAGGATACCATGCCGGAGGAGCTACCGGCGGGGTTGCCCCCCACACGACCGATAGAACATAAGATTGAGCTGGTCGAGGGCGCTGAGGCTGTAGTTCATCCCCCCTATCGTTTGAACGAAAAAGAACTCAAGGAGCTCAAGTGCCAACTAGAGGAGTTGGTGGACAAAGGGTATGTTAGGTTGAGCAAGTCGCCGTATGGGGCGCCGGTGTTATTTGTGAAAAAGAAAGATGGATCTATGCACATGTGCATAGATTACCGGTTGCTCAACAAGTATACAAAGAAGAACAAGTACCCTTTGCCAAGGATTGAGGACCTGTTTGATAGGTTGGGAATGGCAAAATACTTCTCGAGGATTGACCTAAGGTCAGGATACTACCAGATCAGGGTAGCGGAGGAAGATGTCGAGAAGACAACCTGTCAAACGAGGTATGGGAGCTTTGAGTTTCTGGTGATGCCCTTTAGGCTGTGCAATGCGCCGGCAACGTTTTAAGCGTTGATGAACCACATCTTTGTACCCTATCTGGATCACTTCGTGGTCGTCTATATTGACGACATCCTGATCTATAGCGAGACACTAGAGGAGCATGCCGAACACTTGGCGAAGGTGTTTGAGAAACTAAGGGAACACAAACTGTATGCTAAAGAGAGCAAATGTGACTTTGCTCAACAAGAGGTAAAGTTTCTCGGGCATGTGGTGGGCCAGGACGGGCTCAAGGTGGACCCGGAGAAGGTCCAAGCGATCCAGGAATGAGAGCGACCATCGAATGTACATGAGTTGAGGGCATTCTTGGGGCTATGCAACTACTATCGAAAGTTTATCAGACACTATTCAAGAGTAGCCCTGCCTTTAACAGACCAAACAGGAAAAGGGAAGATGGTATGGACAGCGGAATGCGAGGCGGCATTCGTCCACCTCAAAGGGAAGTTGAGGAAGGCTCCTGTGTTGGCATTACCGGACTTTGGTAAGCACTTTGAGGTAGAAACAGATGCTTCAGACTTTGCGTTGGGCGCTGTTTTGAAGCAAGACAACCATCCAGTAGCATTCTTCTCGAAGAAGTTGGACAAGGCTCAACGGAAGTGGCCTGCCCATGAGAAGGAATTGTTTGCGGTGGTCAAGGCGCTCAAGGAGTGGCGACACTACCTTGGGAGACACTTCAAAGTTTACACGGACAATGTGGCAACGAAGCACTTCTTGTCACAGCCCGACCTAAGGGGAAAACAAGGTCGGTGGGCCAATGCTTTGGCCGAGTTTGATTGCGAGATCCTGTACAAGCCTGGGAAGAGCAACATCGTGGCAGATGCGCTAAGTCGAAAAGTGAGCTTGAAGTTGGCGATATCTAGCGCGACAACAACCTTTTGGGATGATGTGCGAACTGCATACAAGAACGATGGTCTAGCACAAGAAGTGTTGCTGAGGAATCTAGAGGCACGGGAAGCTCACCAGAGAGGTGAGCTGCCAACGGAAGAGAAAACGGGCTATGCGGAACGCAACGGACTCATATATTACAAACAAACGAGGGTGTATGTTCCAGAAGGGGAACTAAGGAAGGTAGCCTTGGAAGAGTGTCATGATGGACCTCTCGCGGGACACGGCGAAGTGCCCAAGACGATGGGCTTACTCAAAAGGAAGTATCACTGGCCAGATATGGCTAAGGACATCCAAGACTATGTAAAGACATGTCCAACATGTTAGCAGGTCAAAGCCGTGACGAAGGCTAGTGGGGGCTTGTTGCAAAGCATCCCCATTCCAGATCGTCCGTGGAAATGTCTCACGATGGACTTCATCACGGGACTACCCCCAAGTGAGGTCGATGCGATATTCGTGGTGGTGGACCGATTTTCAAAGATGGCACATTTCATACCCACCACAACGGAAGTGGACGCGGAAGGTGTGGCAAAGCTGTTCTTTGAACAAGTGGTTCGAGTGCGGGGAAGGCCGGAAGAGATTATCTCAGATCGAGATAAGATCTTCACCAGTAGGTTTTGGAGGACACTCCTAGAACAGTATCGCACCAAGTTGAAATTCAGCACAGCCTATCACCCACAGACAGGTAATGGGTATTAAGTCAAGATTGATGGCACTAACACTTCTTGACAGACGGACAAACGAAAAGGGTGAATAGGCAGCTGGAGGATTATTTGCGATGCTATGTCTCGGGAGACCAAACCGACTGGGTAAGTCATTTGGGACTTGCGGAAATGTGTTATAACAACTCACCACATTCGAGCATCGGGGTGAGTCCATGGGAAGTCATCAATGGGCGAGCTATTGAAGGTCCTGTGGAACTCGGCGTGGCCGAGTATCATGGGGAGTTACCCGCAGTGGAGGCATTCACGGCGGAAAGACTTAACATTTGGAATCTAGTGAGGGATTCCTTAGAACGGGCTCAACAAAGGCAAACTAAGTACGCGAACCAAAAGCGTCGGGATGTGGAGTTCCAAGCTGGGGAGAAGGTGTGGTTGAACACCAAGAACCTCAGGCTACCAAGTGGGATCAGCCGGAAGTTGACCCAAAGGTAAAAATGCATGTATTCCTGTAAATGAATTGATCTTGAGTTCCTTAAGCAGGTTCGCGGGGCCTTACGAGATTGAGGCTCGAATCGGTAAAGTGGCTTACCGTCTCCGACTTCCTCGAGAGATGGGGAAGATGCATCCCGTCTTCCACGTGAACTTACTCAAGCCGTATTTTCAAGATCCGCTTCGCAAGGACCAAGTAAGACCTTTACCTGAGGTTATCCAAGGGGAGGAGGAATACGAAGTCGAGGCCATCCTCAATGCGCGCAGGAGCAAGTGACAAGGACGCGAGGTGAGAGAGTTCCATGTGAAGTGGAAAGGATTTCCACACTGCGAAGCAACATGGGAACCGGAGGAGAACCTAGCGAACACGCGGGATCTAGTGGAGGAATTTCTGCATGGCAGAACTCTATGTACTTATGCAAAGTTTAATTAAAAGTATCAATTTGAGAAGTTGAGCAATGGCATATGTTGGGACCCGAAGGCGCGCCGAAGGTAAGCTAATTAGCATGGGTTAGCTAGGTCGACCAGGCGTAGGGAGCTACGCCCGACTCCCTATGGGGATGTCGAATCCGTAAACGTATTCTACGGAGGTTGGGTTCGAGTCCCAACCCCCTAGTAAAGCAAGGCTGGGTTCAAGTCCCGACCCCATACTAGGGCGTGGTGAGGTGAGGAGTATAGGGACACCTATATTCCGTTGTCATGGGCTCTTGGCCGGGGAGGCTAACTTAGGCACACTGCTAAGTGGGGGGATGCCTCCGGAGACATGGTCAACAAGTCGTAGGATAAAACGAGACGTTCGATGTGGGCATCGAACTTCTTCTATGGGTGGTGGAGTTGTAAGGAACCAACTTGCCAAGGTGTCGTAGGCTAAAGGAACCCCGAAAGCATGACCAAAATGACAAAGAGTTCATCGGATGGGACCAAGTCGAAGATCGAGTCCAAGACCGACTCTAGGACCGAGTTCGAGATAGCGTCCGGAATCGAGTCCGAGACCGACTCGGGGACCGAGTTCGAGTCCGAGTTCGAGACCGAGTTTGAGACGGAGTCTGAGATCCGAAATCGGGTCCGAGACCGAGTCCGAGGTCGGGTCCGAGATCGGGTCCGAGATCGAGTCCGAGATCGAGTCCGAGACCGAATCCGAAGTCGGATCCGAAATCGGGTCCGAGATCGAGCCAGAGACTAAGTCCAAATACTAATACGGGTCAAGGGGTGAAAGCCCAAAGCGTGCGTCTCCCAGGGGGGGGGGAGGGGCTGCAAGGGGTTCCAAAAGTATAGTAGGGATAGTGAGGTCTAGGAACCAGTTTTGAAGGGACTCTCCAGTGGGGCTTCCAAACCGACTTGAGGTTGAGACTGGGACTGAGAGGCCTTGGGTGGGAGTGAGCATGGACTTGGCTGGTGTCGGAGGGGCCATCCAAGGAAGTGCTCAAGAGTAGCTCCCACTCCCGAAAGGGAAACCGATTGCGGTGCTCCCGGCTCATGTGGAGTGGTGCCCCACTTGAGTACCATGCGGCTCATTGGTCCTCGCCCTTCCTAGGGGCTTGGGCCGTCATTCGGGATGGAAGTGGGGGGGTAGAGGTACCCATACCGGGCCGCTAGGCCACGGTGTTTCGCCCCGGCGTCCCGAAGCAAGTGTTGCACTCAAGACTTGGGATTTAAAGGGTCCCATGATCAAGTCTTGTGGTACCAAGGGAAGTTAGGAACCTAAAAGCTTGGTGTGCTTGGCTGCTTGGGCTTGCAGGGAGTGTAGCCGAACCTTAAGTCTAGTTTAACCCGGGGAGGGGGATTGGGAGTGATTTGGGAATCCGTGGAAGGATGGCTAACACCCCGTTGCTTGTGCAGTGAGTAGCTGAAACCAAGTAGGAGCTGGTACTATAGGCGAGAACCTTGGCAAGGGAACTTAGCAAAAGCCAAGGCAATGTTGGACGGATAGACGAGGTAAGCTGGCAAATTGGAAAAGAAAAATTTGTGGCTTACACTTGAGTCAATGGCTTGCACTTGCTAGTATCAAGAACCCTCGCGATATTGAGATTGGTCCCTCAATATCGCTAGATGATAGCTTACCATGTCTGCCAAACACCCTTGCTATCATGCCCTTTGTGTTAGACTTATTTCGGTCCCAAATGCTATTTATGGAAAGTGTCCAGATTTGCTCATTTGGCATATTTACAAAATGTAGAGATTATTCTGAACACAATGGTGTTTGTCCCGTGTCCCGTGTGGCTTGGGTCTAAGCCCAAGTTCCATTCCATGCTAGCTGGTGGAGTACCTATATCCTCACGTTAAGCCACCGGTATGCTGAATCAACACCAGACTCCATTTGGCTATGTTTTGTGTGTTGGTCTTGACATTGGGATGTTAGTTGCTCCAAGACTATTCCAAGTCGCTCCGGGCTTCTGTCCCTTTGCTCCTTGGGCTGTATGCTCGGGAGTTGCTCCGTGGTTCGGTTCTGTCACTCCCTGGCTCCATGCTTGGGAGTTTGGCACTGTTCTTTTGTTCAGTGGCCCAAGGCCTTGAACCGAGGGTTCCACACCGTATTCCTTTGGACACGTGGCATGTGACACATGGCACAAAGAGGGTTTAGGTTCCGCTTTGTGGTGTTATCCTATGGTAAATCACCATAGGATAAAGGGTAAAAACCACGTGCACTACACTCGGTCTCGGACTCTGTCTCAAATTTGGTTTTGAACTTGGTCTCGATCTCGATCTCAGAGTCGGCCTTGGACTCGATCCTAGACTCTGTCTCAAACTCGGTCTCAGAGTCGGTCTTGGACTCGATCTCAGACTCGGTCCCATCCGATAAACTCTTTATCATTTTGGTCGTGCTTTCAGGATCCTTTAGCCTTTGACACCTCGGGGAGCTAGTGTAAGCAACCAAAGGGAACGACTCGAGAGACAGTCCATGGGGTTTAAATATAGAGGGAAAGGGCCCATGAATAAGAGTGCACCTCCTTTTCCAATCGGTTAAGGGTCTTGGGATACTTGGGGTTAAGCATCTTTGGGTTTGAATAGTATTGGGTTGGGTGACCTTCCGGGAAGTCCAAATTCAGGAGCTTACATTTGGTATCAGATGGAGGTTAGGTTCGACTCTGTTGGTTGGCTAGGGGAATCACACCACATGTTGATTGACATTTGGCTGGTCCAATTTGCTCCCGTTGGGCTCGATCCGAGGGGTAGGGTGTCAAGAGAGCGAGGCTCTCGGGAGAGCTGCAGCTCTCATCTTCCGTTCACGAGGGCGTGAACTTGCAGGGAAGCATGGTGGATTGTAAGCAACCAAAGGGAATGACTCGAGAGACGGTCCATGGGGTTCAAATATAGAGGGAAAGGGCCCATGAATAAAAGTGCACCCCCTTTTCCAATCGGTTAAGGGTCTTGGGATACTTGGGGTTAAGCATCCTTAGGTTTGAATAGTATTGGGTTGGGTGACCTCCCGGGAAGTCCAAATTCAGGAGCTTACAGCTGGTTCTTTACACTTATGTCATTGGTTTACACTTGTTAGTATACAAAACCCTGTGATATTGAGTTTGGTCCTTCATATATTCACTAAATAATACCTTACCATGTTTGCTAAATACCTTTGATATCATACACCTTGTGTTAGTTCCATTTGGTCTTAATTACTATTTATGGAAAGTGTCTAGATTTGCTAATTTTGCATATATATATAGAATGTAGAGATTGTTTTGAACACAATGATATTAGTCCCATGTCCAAATTTGCAATTTAGCACCATTCTATATATAATAATTTTTTAATTAATCACTAAGACTAACTCTTGGTACTAAGGATGGCTAAGGGTGAAAGCCCAAAGTATGCATTCCTTAGGGGGTGGGTGTGGGGGGTGGGGTGGTTCCAAATATATAGTAGGGATAGTGGGTATGTTGGGCATAGCTGACGAACTTGAGGTATAATTTAACTCTTGTTTACATATCTATCCTTATTCTATATCTAGCTTGGGTCTAAGTCCAAGGTCCATACCATACTAATTGGTGGAGTACCCATATCCTCGCGTTAGGCCACTAGTATATTGAAATAGTGCTAGACTCCATTTATCTCCGTTTTGCATGTTGGTTCTAGCATTAGAATGCTAAATGCTCTAAGACTATTCCAAGTCACTTCATGCTCCTGTCTTTTTTCTTTTTGGGTTGTATGTTCGAGAGTTGCTCTATGCTCTAGTTTCGTTGCTCCTTGGCTCCATGCTTAGGAGTTTGGTTCTATTCCTTCATTTAGTGGCCTAAGGCCCTGAAATTTGGGTTCCACTCTGCTATTTTTGGACACATGGCATGTGGCACATAACATGTGACATGTAGCACATAAAAGGTTTAGGTTTTGCTTCGTGATTATCCTATGGTAAATCACCATAAGATAAAAGGTAAAAACTATATGCACTACACCCATATCCCAATGGGACTAATGCAAAAACTAGATGTGCCACCCTTTTAACAAGCTACTCTATGTGATTGTCTTACATCTCAAGTCCTAAAATAGAAGTAGTCATGGTCATTTCTTTTAGATTATGTTGATATCCAAATCTCCACCTCAAGCCAAATGTAAAACAAAGGTAGAAAGATGTCACTACCAGCAAATCTTATTATTGTCCACTCTCCCAAAACACAGAAGCTATTTGTTCCTCCACCACTCTAGTCGATTAAGTTTTGCTTATTCTTTCAAGATGGCATAATGGAGGCACACCACTGCAAGAGTGAGTCTCCATCATAAGGCCACTATTACATATATCCTCACTTATTGTCTGTCAAAATGATAGTAATTATGTGCTTCCCAAAGTGCTTACACTCTTGTCATTCTCTAGATATCCCAACACTCGTGGCCTATTGCCTCCCAAACTAGCATGCCAACTTTAGCTCTTGCCATGTCTTACCAGACTTGCATTCATTTGTGCCATCCTTGACACTAAATGCATTTCCAAGCCAGATTAATGGCTGAACCTCTTACTCCTTTGAACCTGTGGAGAATATCCCTAAAATGTTTCATAATTCTTGTGTCACCTTGAGAATTTGTTACAGTCTAAACCCTAATTAATATATCTATTCCAATATCCTGAACACTCATAATAATAGACATTATTTTAAATAATATTTTCTAATAAAATTAAATTATTATTTCTATATCATTGTTTGATGAGCAAAGAATGTGCTCCAATCCATCCAAGAAAAGGGGAGGATGGTGTATAATAAGAGTATAATAAACTAGAGATTCAATCCATGCTTTAGCCAGAGGTCTTTGATTATGTAGTGTGCTCTCACAGCTGCTATTGCCATCAGCGGCCCTCTACGCATCCCTCCTCCGCTGCTGTGGCATCTCCAGCTCGCTCGCCGACGGCTGTCGCGTCCACGAGGCCCTGTTGTGATCTTCCATCCTCTGGAACACCGCAAGTGCTTCCTCCGTGCTGCCACCCTTCGCGTACATCGAAACGAGCACATTCTGGATTGTGATGTCTCCATGGAGGCCCAGGTTGATCATGGCGGCGTGGATCTTCCTAGAAATTCCCTGCTGGAGCACGCAGTGATTGCCACGACGAAGGTCACCGGATTGGGCTGGACGCGAGCTTGGATCATCCCCTTGAGCGTCTCCAGTGCCTGGCGGCAATCCCCAATCTGGGCCAATGCGGTGATCATCGCAGTCCACGACACTACATCCTTGTGCGGTATCTGATCAAACACCGCCCTGGCCTGCTCGATCGCTCCACACTTGGCATACATGTTGAGAAGCGCTGTGCCGACGAACACACTCTTGCGGAGATCCGGGGAGAGAATTCTCGCGTGGATGACCATGCCCAGCGCGAAATCCTTGGCACACGCAGCCAGTGTGCTCACGATCACCATTTAGTGGTTCCACATCCATGCGCTGGAGGAGATTGATCGCCTCGCGGCAATAACCCGACTGCACGTAGGCCGCGATGATGCAGCTCCAAGACACCACATCTTTCTTGGGCATCTGATCGAAGACTGCAGGCATGGCCGCGAGGCTGCTGGTGCCACCACATTTCCTGTACATCTGGATGAGGAGATTACTGAGGCGCTCTGGAGGAAGTGGCCTGTGGCGAGGATGTGACAGCATGATCGCGGCCACACACAGTCTTGCACGGCGATGGGCCTCTTCCATGGCATGAACTTGGAAGGGATCAAGCCCGACGACGTGAGCTTTCTGGGAGCTCTAAGTGCCTGCACGAGCCCTGGGTGCTTGCGATCGTGCAAGCGGATCCACTCGCAGCTGGAGCTCGCCGCGGTGCACTCTCCTCCAGATTTGAGCTTGGAGAACTCGCTTGTCACTGCCTACGCCAAGTGTGGAGATCTAGAGGCCACCGAGAGGATTTTTCAGAGAATCCCAGGCAAGAACGTTGTGTCCTGGACGGCCATGCTCACTGCTACACATTTCACGGCAATGGATCCAAAGCTCTCGAGCTCTACGACAAGATGGTCGGGCAGTCGATCCAGCCGGACAGCGTGGTGCTGCTCAACGTACACCGGATCACTGGTCGGGGACGTCGGCCTCGCGAGAAAGCTCCATGCTCGCGTTGCTTCCTCCAGCTTCGTGCTCAAGATCCAGATCCAGAATGCGTTCATCAACATGTACGCACAGTGCGGCAGCCTGGAGGAGGCAAGGTGGGTGTTCGATGGGATTGAGAAGAAGAACTTGGTGTCATGGAACGCGATGATGGGATCTTATGTGCAGCATGGATACGTTGAGGAAGCAATTGCATTGTTGCTGGGAACTCGAGGACCATGGAGTCCGGCTTGAGGTGCTCGGTCTCTGCGAGCTCGGACTCTAGTTTGTACACAAAGAGTGTGAAGAGCTCGGACTCCACTAACACCTCGGCCTCCACCATCTCGGACTCCATTCTAAAGCCCGATTGCATCATGGCCGTCATTCTCCTGTGTGCCCACGCCAGCCTGGGCAAGCTCGCCGAGGGGCGGCGCATCCACGCTGAGCCATGCGCCGCGAATCCGGAGATTCTCGCGGGCCACGACCAACGTCACCCTGGCAATGCGCTGGTTAGCATGTATGCGCGCTGCGGCAGCATGGGAGATGCCGTCGTCGCCTTCCACCTCATGAGAGCCTGCCACACGGTGACTGGAGTTCCCTGGTGGCGGGATACGCCCACCACAGCCTTGCCGAATATGTCATCCTCCTCTACTGTGACATGCACCTCGAGGGCATCCAGCCCGACAGTGTCACCTACGTCAGCGTCCTCAACTCGTGCAGCCATGCATTTCTTCGAAGTGCATGGTGGACGTGCTGGGGCAGACGGGGTTTGTCGGGCGGGCGGAGGACGTGGTGAGGAATATGCCGTTCCAGGTGGCGTGGAACACGCTGCTGGGCTGCAAGGTGCACAGGGACGTGCGGTGGGGGGCTGTGGCAGCGTGGAACGCGGTGGGGATTAGCCCGGGTTTTCCGTGGTCAACGGTGCTGCTGTCCAATATGTAACGCTCAAAATTGTCAACATTATCTGGTCAGCGTTCTTATTACTAGAGAATGCACAAAAGTTCAACCTGGACAGTGATATCAGTCAATTTTCTACAATTTGCAGCCCCTGTTGGATTCTTGTTGGGATTTTTCTTTTGTTGCAGCTCTTGTTTGCCACATACCATGAATGCCAGGAGCATGGTTTTAAAGAAATGCTTCCAGTGGACACAACCAGTGCGTCCATATTCTGGAAAAAGCTGGAAGAGACCACACAAAATAGTAGTCAAAGTTAATCACATGGATTGTAGTGAAAAAAAAGTAAAAACTTATCTTGAAACAAGTGCCTCCTATTTTTCTAAATCGTCATTGCAAGCATTTACAAAGCTTTGGAACGTTGGAGAAATCCCGGGACTTTTTTCCTCGAGCTGGATCACCGTGTCCAATCCTTCCACCCATCGATTTCTTCTGTAAGCCTTGGCGATATCTTCCACCACCACCGGCGATGCCAAACTCATCTCCCTGGCTAGCATCGCCCCCACTGGAGCTCGTCGAGACGATCCAGCCACGAGTATCCAACGAGCAACGCGTTGTAGCTCTCCTTGCTAAGTTCCTCCTCCTCCTCCTCCATTTCCCCATGTGTCTTGTCGAAATCCTCTGGCATTCCCATCTTCGAGTAGCCGCAGAGGAGAGTGTTGTAAGAAGCTCTCGAAATCTCTCACGTAGCTCTTCTTGTCCAAGATCGCCTCACGCGCCCCCATGGACGAAGCATTCTCGACCCGCAAATATGTTAGCTCAAAATAATCACATGGAAGAAGCAAAATGGTTTATTTATCACATGTCATTCAAAAATATTGAAAAAATGTTTTCGGCTTGGAGGGCAGTATTATCAGGCTGTAGGGAATGCACAAATTCTGAGAATTTTAAAGTGGCTCAGTTAGCATTTAAAGTTATTGTAAAAGCTGATAAAACTGATGCAATGATGCAAGATATTTACGAAACATTAAGTATGTTCATAGAAAAGCAAGGGACAGAACGTGAAAGGAAAGAACAAAAGGCATTGAAAAAACAAGGAGTAAGTTTCTGGAGTGATGATAATGGCAAAGTACATGAATTTTGGCCAGATTTGAGATGTGGAAATAAGGAAAATAAGTTGACAGAGTATGGAGGTTGTATGCACAGCAAATTAAAATATCTAAAGTATGCTTTTGGGCGTACTAAACCTGAGAAAGTAATTCTTATCATAAAATTCACTAGAATGTGTATCAATTGCCATGAAGAGATCTTTCTCAGCAAAGGAAAGGCATAATCACAGTCAACAATTGTCACTTCTTCCAGAATGGTAACACCTAAATAGTTTAAATTATATAATAATACAGAGTTTACAGGACGTGCTGTTCAAAGTGGGAGGTATCAATACACAGCCAGTACTCAACTCCAAATATAAAGAAATTTGAACATGCATTTAAAAAGTAATAACACTATCAGATATCAGAACATAGTAAAGCACACTTGTGTAGCAATCAGAGTCAAACATTCCAAAGAAGCAGCTAGTCAGACCATGCTATCATTGTTATGATGAAGCAGCTCCGTTCTGTAGCACTGCTTGCAATTATTCATTGAAGAAGGAAGAAGAGTTGCTTGGGTATGAGATAAATACTTGAAAAGGAGCTTTGAAACATTGTAGAACTTCTACTCAGGAAATGGATGCAACTTGCAATGTTTAAAAAGGAACATGCAGAGACTTGCCGCTAGCTGGATTGATGTTGGCAGATTTGTGATGTTGTTTGTTGTGCTGTATTCTTGTGGAGACGACCATTGCCTTCTGGAAGAGCTGTGAGAACGTCTAGCTAGCCCTAAACCCTAAACGGTTAAGCGGATTGATGCTTCGATATTGTTGTTCAAAGGATGCAAAGTACAACTACCAGCCAAATGATACTTGTGAGGGCTTCCAGCAGATACTTAGTCAAGTGGCTTTCTTTTCACTTACAAATCATGGGGATAGTTTTTGATAATGAGAGCTTAGATCAGGGTTTGGAACAAATAGTTGGAAATCCTGTCAAAGTTTATCAATAGCTCTTGTGAGTGCTATCAACTAGCCTGCATATGTTGTATGTCATCATGCATTTTTAATGGCGAAGAATTTGTTTGTTTTGTCTCAAGATATTTGGATATGCTTTTTATACTTGAATCTTCTGCTTTCTTTAAATTTTGAATTTTCATATTATTTAGAACTAAAGATAATATATTTCTTGGTTTTTGGTGTGCCGCTGCTGCGAGGAAAGCCGTCCAATCTCGTCAATAACCGTCTTTGCTAGATAACTTTATAAATATGTATAGACTGTCTATAGTATATAGCAGAGATGTATATATAGAGTTTATACAGTAACTATCTTAAAAAACTATATTTGTTGTTTTCACAAATTAATCTTCTTTACTGGAAACATTTATTTAAGTTTCAAAATATCAGAGTTATGGTAGATATGTTTATCTTGGTTAGAATTTATAATTTTTAAAATTTTGATTTTAAGTTTGCTATCAATTTTAGAACTAGTCTAAATTTTGGTGTGTAATGGATTTAGTTAATGTAGTGTAGCCTTTTTGTCATTGAAAAAATTAGTAGAAGGTTATATCATCTATAGTTTTGGTCATGGATATGAATTCTTTTTTAAAAAATGAAGCTAATAATCAATAATATATTTAAAAATTACATAATACTATTATAAATAATGATTAAATTATATATATATATATATATATATATATATATATATATATATATATATATATGTAAAAAAAGATAAACGCAATAGAAGATAATGCAGTTATTTTAGATATATTAATGTATCTAAATAAATTACCTTCTATGATACTTTGGGCTTCCACAATAATAAAAATATGCAATCATTATCAAAAGAACTGTTAGCATTAGTTTTAACCTTAAAACCCATTTACACTTGATAGCTTTTTGTTTGTGGAACTAATTATCAAGCACCTTTTATAAGCACAATGTTATAAATGGGCAATGTCAAAACTCCTTCCAAGGTAAATGCCACACTCGTCCCCCGTCGAAGCACCTGGAAAACATACACAATTTAGTTTGGATGATCAGAGAATCACAGCATATCTCAATATAATTCTTGTAGTTGCATTTTCTGTCTGGGTTCGTTATAGGAGCCTGAGGATTGTGAATGCACATGTACTTGTGTCTTCCAACCTATTTGAATCAGAAATTTTTGATATATTCTTGAGCCAAGGGGGCTGGTGTGCATGGATTTTCCAGCGTTGTTGAGAACAAGAATTTGATGACCAACAAACACCCCAGGGTTTACAACATACACACATCTCTCATACACTAGAAAAACATATACACTTCCTTGATCAATCACAACATGAAAGAGTTCGACTATCTATATAGCCGCAACATTTATGTAATTTTTATTTAAAATATTTTTTTCATTCATTTTTTAAGCTTCTATACATATTTTTATATACATATTTGGATAGAACTTTAACTCCATAATATTTATAAGTATAAGCTCTAAGCTTTCACCACGAACCCTAAAATTTCCAGAGAAAGCCCTAATAATCTATTGATCTGACGGCTGTCGTTGGTTGAACGGTGACGATTGTTTCCAAAGACCTAATGTTAGGGTTTTTACGGCGGCGAGAAAGCTATGGACGCCTCTTCATCTAGAAAGCGAGAGCCGGATGAGGAGAAGATAAAGCGACTTAAAACAGGTGAGATTGTTCATGTGAAACGTCGTCTGCAGCTGGCACGTAAGGAAATTTCACGCCTTGGAATCAAATTGTGGGAAGCCGGGGAGGATGCCGAACTAAAGGAGCAGATAGCCTCAGAGAAAGTGCGGGCGAGTCAACTCCAGGATGATGTGTCGAAACTGGAACGCGAGCTCTCTGAAATCCTCCAGCCGCCACCTGAATACTGGAAAAGAGTGGAGGGTATTGCCGAATCAGCATTTGCGCAGGAGTACCAAAGAGTTGGGGGATTAGACAACGTGGAGTCGTTGCGTGAGAAGCTGGAAGAAACAGGAGACATGTGGAAGACGAAGAAAGCCATGATAGCACCTGTTGTCACGTTAGTTCAGTCGAGTGGCTGGGGAAAGTCGAGGACTACCTGCGAGCTTGCGAATTTAGGTGTGTTCGTCATCTACTGCTCATTCGCTTCATCTGGCACCGCATACCCTCCAAGGTCTGCCTTTGCGGACTTCTTCTACACAAACGCCGTCAAATTGCTCAGCTCGGGTTCTACGTTGTCGCAGAGCAGGTTCATGCTCTTCTGCATTGACTACTTTGTGTCATGCATCGAGGCTCTTCTGCATCTGACTTCCGGGGAGGACCCCATGGATGCCAAGAAGTTCTTGAACGATCTCATGGTTGGGAAGAACTTTTGGGACGTGGTACAGGCGAAGATGGAGATAGGAAACGCAGCCCGGGAGGAGTTTGCTAATCGCCTTGACGTCGACCTGAAAGAGAAGCCTGGCGAGAAAACCAATATGTGGGGCATCTGGGAAAGTAAGGTGTTTAAGAAGTACAACACGCTTGAAGGTCTACTGTCAAATGTTCCAGCTCCTGCCAAAGGAAAACTGAAGGTCCTGTTTGTCATGGACGAAGCCCGATGGTTTACTTTGCATGCTGATCTGACAACTGTTGCTGCATTTGTTCCTGCAAGGAGGGCTTCCAGGGTGTTGCCTGAAGATGGAAGTGTGTCGGTGATGTTCACCGACACAAACGGGAGGCTAAACAATTTTGTGCCGCCCAATAAGGCATCCGGTTTAGGGTTTAGTAGCGATCGAGTGGCTGCGGCGGGAAAGCTAGTTGCACATCCAGCGTATTGCTTTTTCTTGGCAGACTTGCCATCGGACGAACAAACAGGTGGCCTTCTGCTTGCTCAAGTTGAAGATCTGGGTCGTCTTTGCGGCTATGGTCGGCCACTGTGGCAAGCATTGGTGAAGGCTTCCGCAAGTGCACGTGACGTGCTGCTTTTGGCTGTAGATAAGCTCCTGGGTGGCACTGGTTCGTTCAACAAGTGTATGCTTGAAAGAGGAGGTTTATCACATGAGGCTTGTCTGGCTACACTGGGCTGCAGAGTATGCATCGACATCAATCCGCATGCCACAATTATCACTGATATGGTTGCAAGTCACCTACTTAGCGTGATGTCCATTTCTGATGACCAGACTCTTGTTTGGACGCATTGGGCTACGGAGCCACTGGTTGCAGCGGCTGCAGCACGGGTTTTGCGTGCACAAGGGAAGGTTGGGACAGGGTGGAAGGAGTGCTTGGAGGCACTTGTAACTGGGATGAAGCGTGGATGGGTTGATCGAGGTTACAGGGGCGAGTTGGTTGCACGGGTGCTGCTACTTCTTGCAGTGGACAGTCTAGACAGAGATTCATGGAAGTGCTTTACTTTTGACGAGCTTTGCCGTGGCTTAAGTGGGAAGTCACTGTCCGATCTTATTAGAGAAGGTGAGCAGAATTCAGCATCTCCGACCCCCAAAGCTCCAGGTGGTGGAGGAGAAGTGCAGGTCGAAGTAAACATGCCACCACCTCCGGCCTGGGCTTTGAAGCGTAGGGGAAGCAGGGTTAAAGTAAACAAAAAAATTCGGGGTCAGCCTCAGGTGGCTTCAGCGTCCCTGTCCAAAGCTCCAGGAGAAAAAGCGCAGGTCAAAGTAAAGACGCCGCCACCTGATGTGAAGTTGCCATCTCCAACGCTGACGGCCTCGAAAGCTCCAGGTGGAAGTACGCACAATGCTGAAGGTGAAGGGGAAACAAAACAAGCAGGTGGCTCTATAGATGGAAGTGGTAAAGAAGAAATCCACAGAAACATGGGTGAAGCCAAGTTTTTTTGCTTGCTATTCAGGAAAACCGACTTCCAACTGCAGGAGCTCACCGCAAAAGATTTGCTTGAATTTGGAAAGGCTGGCGTAGGAATCATTTGCCGTGAAAATGAATGGGGCATAGACATCGTCATCGTTGGGTTCTTTGGTGACACGTTTAGCCTGGAGACGATGACACTCATTTTGGTGCAGGTGAAACACAGAGAGAAACATGATGTTGATTTAGCATGTGCTAAATGCTCTCCGGAGTTTTCTCAGATGTTCAGTAGCAGTGCAGGGCCTCAAGGTTGGACTGGGTTGAAGGTGCCATATGCCAGTCTGGTTTTGAATGTATGTGCCTTCCAGCAGTGTTCGTTACAGAACTAGGAAACTTGTCACAGAGGCATTGCTGAAGAAGAAGCCTGCAAATCATTCCATGGCAATGGCTCTCCATGACGCTGATCCGGAATGCAAAGGCCTTCAGGAATGGACAAAAGGCTATGATGGGGATAGATCACACCCGGTATTCAAGTCATGGGAACGGTATTTTGCTTCAGATGATCATCTCCAACACATTGTGGTCATTGAAGGTATGTTTGTGCTGTTTCATTTTCAATCACTTGATGTTATCTTTTGCACTCCAGGTTTGGATGCATTCTCATCCAAGGACAATGTGAAAGACCTGGTCGACATCTCTCTGGATTCTACTGCAGACATGAGGAAACTAGAACAAGTTCAGAAGACGTATGCACATAGAATGTTTGGATGGGTTAAGAACACGGCAATGCGCAAGTGTTTGGAGCCAAAGCTCAGTGTGAAAAAGAGCAAGTAAAATTGAGAATTTTCTTGAGAAATAATTTTTATTGGTAGACCTGTTAAGGTGTCAAGATGAGATCACTAGATGATCTTCTGGTTAAACAAGGACAAAGGTCTTTGTTTAGGTCAAAGAATAAGATTCTTAGTTCAAAGTATTGATTTAAACTATTGGTAATGGTGTGGCTTGATCAAGGTGATCCACTTAAAAGGAAATCAATTGTGCAGATACAAGATATATTGAGTTCAAGAAAATAGTCTCTAGGAAAGACCCATGGGAGGGTTACAAAGTTGGGTTATGGACGAAGCCCATAGCAGAAAATGCTAAAAAGACCAACTAAGGGTGAGCACCCTCTGAACTTGGCAAAGTACAATCTTTGCCATGGAACCAAAAGAATATCTTAAAAATGGAGGTAGTGATCCTATGTTATTTGGTACAACAATCAATAGATATGAGTAAAAGACTAGTGGCCAAATGTGGGCCATGAAATTCATTAGAAGAAATCCAAATCGCAAAGTTAGGCAAGAAACAAATGCTAATGCATTGTGGAAAAGGAAGTGTGTTTCCAAGGATGGATTCTTAAATGTTTTAATTTGGCAAAGGTGAAAGCTCTAAGGGAGGGAGCAGCAAAGTAGCCAAATGATAGGGCCGTGGATAGCTCTAGCACAACTTACGATAGTTGGAATTTAGTGCTTAAAGGTGGTACGAAATAGAAAAAAGGATGATGGTGCCCTCAAGTTAGGATGGGGAAGTGGAGTTTGCACAATATATACAATAAAAGGTGTTAGAGACACTTAGGAAATTGACTTTGAGAAGTCAAGATTAAAGATTCTAAAGTGGAATGGTTATATCGATAGAAGTTGAGACTACTCAAGAATGAATAGTGGGATTGAGATAGAGAAGGTGTCTTTAAAGGGTTTAACAAAAACTAAACCAACAAAAGGGAGAAAACCACCACAAATGGTCAATCAAGTCTTTACATTATAGAGATTATGCTTCTTAGAGGATGGAGAAGGTATGGTAAGCCTTCAATGTCAAACCATTAACGAATATTGGCTAGGTGCCAAGGATGGAAGGGGTAATACATGGTTGTGTTACTTTATAAAATGGTTTACCATTCAATAAGGACATCAAACTTTGTCTATGGGTGGTGGAGTTGTGAGACATTAATCCCAAAGTCCCAAAAGTGGAGCCAAAAGGGTGCCATGTAGTAGTGGCCGAAGCGGAAACCAAACGAGTGCAACACATTTGGACTAAAAGCTTTGACTTGAAAAGTCGAGAGTGGGAGTAGAACTCCCCAAAGAAGGGCTTGAGGAAAAAGGTCAAAACAAGCAATAAATGAGTCTCTAGAAAAGGGACATGAGATGGACCTAAGATGAACCCGAGATGGAGTCCGAGATGGAGTCTAAGATGGATCCGAGATTCTCAAACTCCATCTTGGATTCCATCTCGGACTCCATCTTAGACTCCATCTCGGATCCATCTCAGATCTATCATGGACTCCATCTCAGACTCTATCTCGGGTCCATCTTGAACTCCACATGGAGTCCGAGATGAACCTGAGATGGAGTCCAAGGTGGAGTCTGAGATGGACCCGAGATGGAGTCCAAGATGGGGTCCGAGATGGAATCCAAGATGGAGTCCAAGATGGACCCGAGATGGAGTCTGAGATGGACCTGAAATGGAGTCCGAGATGGACCTGAGATGGAGTCTGAGTGGAGTTTGAGATGGACCTAAAATGGAGTCCGAGATGGACCTGAGATGGAGTCTGAGTGGAGTCTGAGATGGACTTGAGATAGAGTCTGAGATGTGGAGTCCAAGATGGAGTCTGAGATGGACCCAAGATGGAATCCGAGATAGAACCGAGACCAAGTCTGAGTCCGAGTCCGAATACTAATACAGGCTGTTGGGTGAAAGCCCAAAGTATTCGTCCCCCGGGGGGGGTGTAGGGGTTCCAAAAGTATAGTAGGGATAGTGTGGGGGTTGGACCCCAGTGGAGCCAATTTGGCTAGAAAAGGCTAGTTTGGCCCAGTTTGGCCATACCAGCTGTTGGGTGATGAGATAACTATTAGGAAGTTCAAGGCTAGAGTGAATACAGACTGATAAGTGGGGTAGTTTGGTGAAGTGTTCAAGAGCCGGCTATAATTCCCTCGAGAGATTTAATGGTTGATGCTCTTAGTCCAAGCATGGGTGGCACTACCTACTTGGATACCTAGTGTGGCTCAACGGAACCTCACTCTAAGCCCATGGTTAAAGCACTCAAAGACAGAAGGTGGGGAGAGTACCTATGAGGCTTGCGTAGGGCCACGGTGTTCTAAAATGTTGTATTAAAGTCCCAAACTATGGAAAAGAAGAGAAGTGATCCTTTGGTGTAGTGACCAAGGATACGTTCATATGGTGAGGAAGTCCCAAAGGACAATGGGACTTAATGGTCGGGCTTGTGGGCTTTGTCCTAGTGGTGGTGTTGGCGAACACCACCATGGACAGAAAAGGGATTTGGTGGGGACTGTAAAAGGGATATTGGGGAAGGGTATTCCCTATGTATGTGGGCATCTTAAAGATGCTAAGGAGTGGATCTAAGATAGTTACTCATGGACGGATGGCCAAGTCTTTGAGAGACGGGATTGCGATGCAGGTGGTGTTGGACCATTGGTGTGACCAAGGTGAATGGGCATGGCCTTAGCGTAATAGGCTGGTATAGTGGTGGTACCTTGGGGTGTCGGTCATGGGATTAGACATGTGGAGCACTTGGACTAAGTGCAAAGGTTGAGTGGTATGGATGCCATTCTTGGGGCTAGTAAGCCCTAAGTCCTGAATTAGACTTATGGATGTTGTGAATGAGACTCCTCTAAATGGTCGGAGGTGTGGTTAAGTGATTAAAGTCGAATGGAAAAATTAATCACTTACAAAAGCTTTTAGCATCATTCACAAGTGGGGGCATGCTTTCAACCCAAAACTCTGGTAAAAGTGACTCAACCTTTGGAACAGGGGAATACTCAACACTAAAACTGATCAAAGACTCTATCAACAAAAAAAAAGCAAGATTTTCAACTTCATGGACACACTCAACATCCAAATAGTATAAGGAAGATAGAAAACACTCAACTTAACACTGGACTGAGAATAAGAATCATGAGAGTTACAAATTATTGACATGCTAGGAGAAGATGTAGATGAGGAAGAAATACTAAGAATATAAGAAGGTGGCTCATGCCAAGAAAAAAAAAAAAAGGTTAGAAAAAAGGAGAAGGGAAAGAGAAATGATCAAATGGCAGATTAAAAGATTGACACCTACCCCGTGAAATCTCCACTTCATCTCCAAAGCTATCTCCATAATAATCAAGTTCATTATCACACTCTGGAATCCATTTGAGCTTGTACACATTATCTTCCTATAAACTTGATCCTTAAACATTCTCCAAAAATTGGATTGCATCATCCAAAACTCGCCAATCAATGTCACAATTACACTTTATATCAGCGGGAGATGGCAAAATACTGAGAATAGGACAAACTGTGTAATCATGTCCCATGGAAGCTGGAAATGGCAACACATCAAGGATAGGTGCAATACCAACATGATTACACCAAAAGTTTAGGATTTCTTGGTTATTTGCTCAGAGACTCAGAGACTAAGAACCAAGATAAACATATCTACCATAACTATGATATTTTGAAACTTAAATAAAAGTTTCCAGTAAAGAAGATTAATTTGTAAAAACAACAAATATAGTTTTTTAAGATAGTTCCTGCATAAACTCTATATATACTGTATTCTCATCTCTGTTACATAATATAGACAGTCTATACATATTTATAAAGTTATCACCAAAAACCAAGAAATATATTATCTTTAGTTCTAAATAATATGAAAATTCAAAATTTAAAGAAAGCAGAAGATTCAAGTATAAAAAGCATATCCAAATATCTTGTATTGATAAACTTTGACAGGATTTCCAACCAGAGCCATGGCTATTTGTTCCAAACCCTGATCTAAGCTCATTATCAAAAACTATCCCCATGATTTGTAAGTGAAAATAAAGCCACTTGACTAAGTACCTACTGGAAGCTCACAAGTATCATTTGGCTGGAAGTTGTGCTTTGCATCCTTTGAACAACAATATCGAAGCAGTCTCTCAATCCCCCGTGCTTAACCGTTTAGGGTTTAGGGTTTAGGGTTAGCTAAACCCAGAATACAGCACAACAAACAACATCACAGATCTGCCAACATCAATATATTTCCAGCTAGCAACAAGTCTCTGAGTTTTTCTTTTCAAACAATGCAAGTTGCATCCATTTCCTGAGTAGAAGCTGCTTTTAAAGTATTTATCTCATGCCCAAGCAACTCTTCTTCTTCCTTCTTGAATGAACAATTGTAAGTAGTGTAACAATGATAGCATGGTCTGACTAGCTGCTTCTTTGAAATGTTTGACTCTGATTGCTACACAAGTGTGCTTTACTATGTTTTGATATCTGATAGTGTTATTACTTTTTAAATGCATGTTCAAATTTCTTTATATTTGCAGTTGAGTACTGGCTGTGTATTGATACCTCCCACTTTGAACAGCACGTCCTGTAAACTCTGTATTATTATATAATATAAACTATTTAGGTGTTACATATCACTCACATGAACACTTACCATTCTGGAAAAAGTGACAACTGTTGACTGTGATTATGGCTGAGAAAGATCTCTAGTTGCATCATGGCAATTGATACACATTCTAATAAATTTTATGATAAGAATTACTTTCTCAGGTTTAGTATGCCCAAAAGCATACTTTAGAGATTTTAGTTTGCTGTGCATACAACCTCCATACTCTGTCAACTTATTTTCCTTATTTCCACATCTCAAATCTGGCCAAAATTCATGTACTTTGCCATTATCATCACTCCAGAAACTTACTCCTTGTTTTTTCAATGCCTTTTGTTCTTTCCTTTCACGTTCTGTCCCTTGCTTTTCTTTGAACATACTTAATGTTTCATAAATATCTTGCATCATAACATAAGCAGATGCATCAGTTTTATCAGCTTTTACAATAACTTTAAATGCTAACTGAGCCACTTTACGCGAGGATGATCTCTTATGCCGGAGTCGTTCGGAGCCTGAGGCTAGCACGCATCTGGTTCCAAAGGCAAGGGGCTCAAGCAATCGACGAAGTGCTGCAACGCTCTCATCCTCGCCTACGCCAAGAAAGGTGACGCTTAAACCGCACTCTCCATCCTCGAACAGATGAAAGCCTTCCGTAAGGGGTGCTCGCCAAACGCAGTCACGTACTACATCCTCATCGCCATGTTTGCGAGGTTGGGGGATGCGCCAGGCCTTGCAAATCTCCTGGGCGACAGCAAGTGCTCGAGCTTCCGTCCCGATGCCATGACTTACAACACTCTCCTCTGCGGCTACTCGAAGATGGGAATGCCGGAGGATTTCGACAAGACACACAGGGAAATGGTGGAGGAGGAGGAGGAACTTAGCAAGGAGAGCTACAACGCATTGCTCGTTGGATACCCGTGGCTGGATCGTCTCGACGAGCTCCAGCGCTGTGTGGGGGCGATGCTAGCCAGGGAGATGAGTCTGGCATCGCCACTGGTGGCGGAAGAGATCGCCAAGGCTTACAGAAGAAATGGATGGGTGGAAGGATTGGACACGGTGATCCAGCTTGAGGAAAAAAGTCCCGGGATTTCTCCAACGTTCCAAAGCTTTGTAAATGCTTGCAATGACGATTTAGAAAAAAAGGAGGCGCTTGTTTCAAGATAAGTTTTTACTTGTTTTTCATTACAATCCATGTGATTAACTTTGAATACTATTTTGTGTGGTCTCTTCCAGCTTTTTCCAGAATATGGACTCACTGGTTGTGTCCACTGGAAGAATTTCTTTAAAACCATGCTTCTGGCATTCATGGTATGTGGCAAACAAAAGCTGCAACAAAAGAAAAATCCCAACAAGAATCCAACAGGGCTGCAAATTGTAGAAAATTGACTGATACCACTGTTCAGGTTGAACTTTTGTGCATTCTCTAGTCACGTTGACCAGATTCTGGAAATAGATAAACCCTAAACTGACGTTTAAATCTATGCACTCAATCTCTGGATACATATTGGACAGCAGCACCGTTGACCCCGCAAAACCCGGGCTAATCCCCACCGCGTTCCATGCTGCCACAGCCCGCACGTCCCCGTGCACATTGCAGCACCCCAGCAGCGTGTTCCACGCCACCACTGGAACGGCATATTCCTCACCACGTCCTCCGCCCGCCCGACAAACCCCACCTGCCCCAGCACGTCCACCATGCACTTCCAGTGGTTGGGCCATGCTGCCAGGCAGTGGTCCTCAACCATGGACACGAAGAAATGCCGCGCCTGGGCATGGCTGCACGAGTTGAGGATGCTGACGTAGGTGACGCTGGATGCCCTCGAGGTGCATGTCACAGTAGAGGAGGATGGCATATTCGGCATGGCTGTGGTGGGCGTATCCCGCCACTAGGGAACTCCATGTCACTGTGTCGCAGGCTCTCATGCGGTGGAAGGCGGCGGTGGCGTCTCCCATGCTGCCGCAGCGCGCATACATGCTAACCAGCGCATTGCCCAAGAATCTCCGGATTCACGGCACATAGCTCAGCGTGGATGCGCCGCCCCTCGGCGAGCTTGCCCATGCTGGCATGGGCACACAGGAGAATGACGGCCATGATGCAATCGGGCTTTAGAATGGAGTCCGAGATGGTGGAGGCCGAGGTGTTAGTGGAGTCCGAGCTCTTCACACTCTTTGTGTACAAACTAGAGTCCGAGCTCGCAGAGACCGAGCACCTCAAGCCGGACTCCATGGTCCTCGAGTTCCCAGCAACAATGCAATTGCTTCCTCGTTGTATCCGTGCTGCATATAAGATCCCATCATCGCGTTCCATGACACCAAGTTCTTCTTCTCAATCCCATCAAACACCCACCTTGCCTCCTCCAGGCTGCCGCACTGCGCGTACATGTTGATGAGCGCATTCTGGATCTGGATCTTGAGCATGAAGTTGGAGGAAGCAACGCGAGCGTGGAGCTTTCTCGCGAGGCCGACGTCCCCGACCAGTGATCCGGTGTAGATTACGTTGATCGACTGCCCGACCATCTTGTCGTAGAGCTCGAGAGCTTTGGATCCATTGCCGTGAAAGGTGTAAGCAGTGAGCATGGCCGTCCAGGACACAACGTTCTTGCCTGGGATTCTCTGAAAAATCCTCTCGGTGGCCTCTAGATCTCCACACTTGGCGTAGGCAGTGACAAGCGAGTTCTCCAAGCTCAAATCTGGAGGTGAGTGCACCGCGGCGAGCTCCAGCTGCGAGTGGATCCGCTTGCACGATCGCAAGCACCCAGGGCTCGAGCAGGCACTTAGAACTCCCAGAAAGCTCACGTCGTCGGGCTTGATCCCTTCCAAGTTCATGCCCTGGAAGAGGCCCATCGCCGTGCAAGACTGTGTGTGGCCGCGATCATGCTGTTCCACGAGACCCTGTTGTGATCTTCCATCCTCTGGAACACCACAAGTGCTTCCTCCGTGCTGCCACCCTTCGCGTACATCGAAACGAGCGCATTCTGGATCGTGATGTCTCCGTGGAGGCTCAGGTTGATCATGGCGGCGTGGATCTTCCTGCCCTGATTGAGAAATTCCCTGCTGGAGCACGCAGTGATTGCCACGACGAAGGTCACCGGATTGGGCTGGACGCGAGCTTGGATCATCCCCTTGAGCGTCTCGAGCGCCTGGCGGCAATCCCCAATCTGGGCAAATGCGGTGATCATCGCAGTCCACGACATTACATCCTTGTGCGGTATCTGATCAAACACCGCCCTGGCCCGCTCGATCGCTCCACACTTGGCATACATGTTGAGAAGCGCTGTGCCGACGAACACACTCTTGCGGAGATCCGGGGAGAGAATTCTCGCGTGGATGGCCATGTCCAGCGCGAGATCCTTGGCACCGGAGCACGCAGCGAGTGTGCTCACGATCACCATTTAGTGGTTCCACATCCATGCGCTGGAGGAGATTGATCGCCTCGCGGCAATGCCCCGACTGCACGTAGGCCGCGATGATGCAGCTCCAAGACACCACATCTTTCTTGGGCATCTGATCGAAGACTGCACGCACGGCCGCGAGGCTGCTGGTGCCACCACATTTCCTGGACATCTGGATGAGGAGATTACTGAGGTGGACGCTCTGGTGTGGCGAGGATGTGATCATGGACGCGACAGCTGTCGGCGAGCGAGCTGGAGCGGATGCCGCCAATGGCAATAGCAGCTGTGAGAGCACATCTTGGATGGATGGGAGCACATTTTTTGTTCATCAAACAATGATAATAATTTAATTTTATTAGAAAATATTATTTAAAATAATGCCTATTATTATGAGTGTTTAGGATATTGGAATAGATATATTAATTAGGGTTTAAACCCCTCTTTATATAAAAAAATTGCTACGCGTTGCATGTAGCAATACTTGATTTGCTTAATACTAGTGTTATTATTACTTATTAATCCAATTGATCAAATAAAGTTTATAATTATAAGCATGTTTGTAATTTATATATATAAGATTAATTTTATTACATATCAACCATTAGATGGTAGAATAAAAAAGAATATACTAGAAAAGGTTTAAGAAAGTTTATAAATTATAAACATGTTTATAAATTATAAATACAAGATTAATCTAAATGAATAACAACCGTTAGATGGTAAAATATCCTAGAATATCCAAGCATATTCTAGGTATATTCACTACTATCCCAGTCCCCTTATAGGTTTGCTTAAGCAAACCAACAAAAAGTGTGGCAACAAATTCTCAAGGCGACACAAGAATTATAAAACATTTTGGAGTTCAAAGTTAAGAGTGGGGATATTCTTCACAGGTTCAAAAGAGTAAGAAGTTCAGCCACTAATCTAGCTTGGAAATGCATTCAGTGTCAAGGATGGCACAAATGGATGCAAGTTTGGTGGGATGTGATAGAAGTTAAAGTTGGCATGCCAGTTTGAGAGGCAATGGGCCATGAGTGTTGGGATATTTAGAGATGACAAGAGTGCAAGCACTTTAGGAAGCACATAATCAATATCATTTTGACAGACAGTAGGTGAGGATATATGTAACGGTGGCCTTATGGTGGCATTGGGATTGCGCCTGAGGGGAGAATCAACACGAGGACAACTCATACAAAGTCACTCTAGACGAAGACTAAAACTTGGGAGTGACAGCTAGAAATTTCTTCTTTTGGCCAACACAAGGTATTGATATTGATAAAGTCAACATTGATATGAGAGAGAGAGAGAGATCCCAGCCGTTGGTCCCGTGTGAGAGGGAGTCCTTGGAAGCTGTCTTGAAATACAAATTCCGCATATTCATTCTATCACACAACACAGGTACACAAGCTCCATTCATTCATGGCTGCTACTTTGCTCCATCAAATACTGTAAAACCCAACACACACACACACACACATGCACACAATCACAATCACACACTGCAATTCCCAATCACTGCCTTCGAAAGCCGAAAGTGTACGACAGTCTCGTTGCTGGGGCTAGATCCTCCCCACCGAATGGCCTCAGAACTCTGGTAGTACCGGCACGTAAATCGTAGGCGTATAGCTCCTTGTGTGCCGTGACCATCGCACCACTACCGCCACGAGCCATCCATGCTTTTGCTGTGTGATCTGGAATGTCACGTAACTTGAAGTAGTGCTCCCGAACAGCTTCCGTGTCCATGTCGTGATGACAATGACTTGATTCTCGTTGAGTAGATTGCGACCGAACTTGGCAGCCGCGATAGCCACCACCCTCGTCGCTGCGTCCACGGAGAAAGCCACCTAAAACAATAGAGCTTTCCTTTTAGCTTATTGCTGGGATTTTAACACCGGGAACGCAATCACGTCTCTTATGCTTGGACTGTCCGTGAGAAGCATGACGAGGCGGTCGATCCCAATTCCCTGGAGAGGTATAAAAGGAAGAGATTTCTATCAGTCACTCCAAGTTTTAGAACTCTCTTACCATTCCGGCGGTGGGAGGCATTCCATACTCCAGTGCTGTGAGGAAGTCTTCGTCTAGAGTGACTTCGTATGAGTCGTTCTTGTGTTGCTTAACCGCCGATTCTCCGCGGTCTCGCGCAGCGGCTGCTGCCTCTTCCAGCTGCTTGTTGTAAGCTCGGATTTGCGCTTCGAACCTGGCTCTCTGATGACAAAAGGCTGCTTGAGTCACGGGTTGGCAAGGAGAAACAAGAGCACGAACCTGTTCTATCGGATCTGTCAGCTCCGAGAATGCATTGGCCAGCTCCCGGCCACAAATGTAAAGTTCGAAGCGCTCGACCAGGCCTGGAAAGCTGCGAAGAACCATTCCCTTTAACCGACGAAATACAATATAGAAGAAGTTACTGAAAGAAAGTCACCTCCGATGGGCTTTGGCAAGGGGAGAGACTTCGACCGGGTGATTAGTGACGAACGTTGGCTGTATTAATGTTTTCTCCACGACTGCTTCGAACACCTGAGCCACCGCATCATTACGCTTACAAACCGACGGAGACGAAGAAAGTAAATGTGTACCTCATTTAGAACGTTTCCGACTGTTGCGCAGTTTGCAATAACAGTTTGGAGAGATTCGTCTTTCCGGGGTGATAATGCTGACAAAGCCGCCGATTTTGCTGCCGAAAGATCGCTACCGAAAGCACTAAAGTCGATTCCAGTGGCCTCCTGAACCAGTGACTGCATGCTAGCCCGCCTCCAGGGTCTTTCTAGCGCTATTTCTGTTCCCTGGCAATTGAAATGAAATAAGGTAAGGTACGTGAACGACACAAAGTAGACATACTTGATAGAGTAGCTTTGCGTTTCCGAAGATGGCTTCGGCACATTTTGTAACGAGCTCCTCGGCCAAAGCCATCATATCGTTGTAGTCAGCATACGCTTGATATATCTGAATTGTAAATTCTTAACTGAGAGGGAGTAACAAGATTACTTACCTCTATGGACGTAAACTCAGGATTATGACGCGTAGAGATTCCTTCATTTCTGAAGATGCGGCCAAGCTCGTAGACCCTTTCAAAACCTCCAACCTACAGGGCAATCCGTAAGCTGAAGGCTTTCCCGTAAGCGATGGTGCACAGACCAGCATACGCTTTAGATGTAGCTCAGTAGCAATGCGCAAGAAAAGATCCCGTTCCAATGAATTATGATGAGTTATGAATGGTCTGGCATCTGCTCCTCCAGCCGCCCCCTGCATAGAATACAGTAAGAAAATATCATCCGCATTGGTAAACTGGGAGCACACCTGTAAAATCGGAGTTTCAATCTCGAGGAATCCAAGATCTTCGACAAACCTGCGAATAGCTGAAACAACCTGGGCAGCGACAATGAAAGGAGCAATGTTTAAGTACTCACTTTTGCACGGGCTCGGAATACACCAGCTACTTCGGGATTCATTATCATATCCAAATACCTGGAAGACATTTCTATGATTAGTCAGCTTACAGAAAGGAGAAAGCCCACCCAGAAACCTCTGACGGTATCGCTTTTCAATGTCTGTTAGGCCGTGCCACTTCTCGGGTAATGGAAGGATTGATTTCGTAAGAATCACCAGGTTATCCACATATACGGAGAGCTCTCCTAAGGAAAAGGAACAATGCAGCTCAGTTCTTCAATCTTTTCACTGCCAGAAAAGTATACACACCTTTTTCAGTTCGTTTTAAAGTTCCTGTGGCGCCGACAATATCACCAATGTCAACCGTGGATTTTAATTGAGTGAAACTCTCAAGTTTTGCCTTGTCACAATAGAGCTGGAAGAAAGACAATAGAAATAAGTCGCAACCATGAAAGATCGGTACCTGGATAGAAGCCGAATCATCTCGGATTCCCAAGAAAGCGAGCTTTCCAAACGCTCGGCGAGCAAAAATCCGGCCAGCCACAGACACACGATCCTCGTCCGAATCCGCCACCCCTCCTGCGGGTAAGTCAGCGTATTTCTCCTGGAGCTGCGTGGCTTTGTGTGTCCGATTCCAGGAATACGCATAAGGCTCGATGCCTAGGCCTCGCATTTCCTCCACCTGGATCGAGTAAAATTTTCACCTCCAGGACAAACACCGGTATTACCTTCTTCAGGCGCAATCCCCGCACGTCCCTGCCCGATGCCAATGCCGAATCCTCGCCTGCATCGCCAGCATTCTTGGAAATCCTTGAAATCCGAGAAACCTCGGTGCTGCTGGCGGTGCTGGCGCTGCTGCTGAAGCAATGCGAGATCCTTCGCACCTTGCGAGAGAATCGTCCGCTCCTATCGCGCCAGACGCCGCTGAGAATCCGGACCGAGCAAGACGGGGACGCCATCGCCATCGCCCGCGAGGAAGAGAATAAAACTTTATAAACCCTAAGGAGGGGTTTCACTGGTCCCAGGCTCGAGTCCGGCGAGATGGAGATTTCACCGAAAGCAGTTAAAAACTGACAAGAGGATAAACCCTAAAACCAAGAAGAACGAAGAACAGGGGAACTGCGGGTCTACTTGGACTGCGGGGAATTGGGATCCGAGCTCGCAACCGATGGGAAGGAATGAGAGCTGTGGCTGTCGTCCTTGCTCACCGCGACAAAATTTAGAGGGACAGTGGCGAGAGGCCTGGAATCCCTGCGATTGTTTCCTCCCGGAGTGCTTAGCCGGTGCCCATTTGTGCGAGGGGTCTCGGGGCTCACGGGCTGGAGGAGAGCTCCGCCCAGGGAGAGCCTTCTACTCATCATCCCATTGCTCCGGGGCTGGGCCTTTTTGATGCTGCTGCTTCGCGGCGTGCTGCTGGGCTTGGAGCCGAAGATGGATTCTTGCTCGGTGAGAAGTTGGTCTTGGAGCTTCTTTTGATCCTGGAAGAGAACCGATGGGGAGCGATCAAATGGAGAGCATTGGTGACGAGAAAGTTTTGCGTACCCTCATTCGCCGCTTCTCTTCATCCCTTTCGTGCCTCAAGAGGTTGTATTCTTCCAGCATTGCCAGTAATCTCACCTGTGGAACAAAAAAGAGAGAAAAAAAAAAAAAACATTCTTTTAGAGCAAGCAAGAGACCTCTATACAAAAATTGAAACAAGGAGTTGAAGGAATGGAAAATTTCCAGAAAGCTTGGAAACAAAGTTCGAAGTTGGAAGAACTTACCCCGTCGTACATGAAAAGTTGGCTTCTTTCTTCCTCCCAAGACCTCGTCCTTGCAATCAAAGACTCCACAAGAGCTGTGCAGCGAGATCGATCAATGCACTTATCACAAACAAGCGAAAAAAAAACGTTTTTTTTTCTACCAGGGAGCTTCGTAACGGTGACTCTAGCTCGCTCGGCACGCTTGAGATTAAGATGAGCGCCTCTACCACCAGCATACCGATTTTGATCCTAGAAAAACCACATTGTGAAGTTTTTCAAGCTCTTGGGAGCATAGAGACTAAAAGAACACACCTTGTTGTAGTCATCCAGCCAGCTCTCCTCCTCGCAAGCTCCCATCCATCTCTCGATTTTGTCAAGAATGTCTCGCCGGCTAACAGCGTCTTCTTTCGCGTAGGCGATCTGTTCTTCTATCCTTGACAAGAGCTCCGATGGATCCACCATACCTGTCGTGAAACTTCATCAAGCAACGAGAGAGAAAAAACGAGACAAATACTCTACCAGAATCGATGAGAGCATTGGTTTTATCTTGCGAGGTGCTGTTATCCGGCTCCATATGAGTCTGCCGGCAAATCTCCTCGAGCTCCAGCCTCTTTCTCATCACCAGCTCTTTCATCTTGCTCGCTTTGAGACGCTCCAGCCTCTCGACTTCCACCTCCGCCTAGATCATTACAAGAACAAACGAGAGAAAACGATGATCTTGAGTTGAAAGTTCTTGTCTAGATTGTTTACGCTAGTACCTCTTCGATTATGTCAAACGCAAGAGATCCAGGAACACACTCGGAGCTCGCGACGTTGCAAGTGAGGTGTCTAAACAGCTGCTGTTCTTCCTTTGGTGTCTCCATGAGATTCCACAAATCCACGAGCTTCGTCCCAAGTTCTTGCAGCTAGAAGCAAAAGAAAAGATGATCATACGATCACTTCCATGAACTTCAAAGAAATCCAGACCTTTTTGATCCGGCGCTTCTTTTCTTCCTCGAGTGACTGGATCGTGTTGGCCAGCCGATCCAGCGTCTCGTTGGTGATGCTCCTCGACTGCACGCTGTGGGAGTCATCCAAACTCGGGTGAACTTCGGTGATGATCTTGAAGAACTCGAGGCCCAGCTCGGCACAGAGGTCGTGCACACTGTTCACGTACTCGAGAACCTTGTGAAGCCTGTTGCTCTGCGGTGAAAGGCAAAAACTCTCGTTAAGCTCTTTGGAAATCCAATGCTAGCCAACCTTTTCTTTCTGGAGTGCATGGAGCTGGGCTTGGTACTCCTCGAGCCTCCGCTGCGACAAATCCTCAAACTCCGCTTTAATGTCTCCGTTTGCGAGCTGGGAAGTCGCGGAGCCAACGATCTCGCCGGATATCTTCTGAATTTGCGACGAGATTTCGTTGAAGTGCTTAAGCCGCTCGTCCTTCTTCACTCGCAGCTCCTCCAGCTGAGGAGCCACTCCTTTAACCTGCTCCCGCAAAGTTCCAGAGGCTTTCTTCTCACCCTGAGAGCAAAGTTCCAAGATAAGCACACGAGCACGAAGAAACAGCGGAAAAAGCAAAAGAATGAAAAACAAAACCACACTTTTGCCAAAGAACATAGAAGAACTCACTCGAGTGAAAGTTGGATGTTCTCCAAGAGCCGAGTGAAGAGTCTGGAGCTCGGCCTCGGAGTCGGCTAGAGCTTGGCGGAGCTTTGCCCGGACATGGCTGGCTTGATCTACTTTCCTCCTATACACCTCGAGACACTCTTGCTCCAGCTGCATTAGCATTCTATCCCGCTCTGTGTCATCCTCTCCAATCTCATCCCATATGTGCTGCAAGAAGAACAAACCCATCACGAATCCATCGCTACAGCCCTCTCGTACCTGGAGCTCCCGCAGCAAAGATCCACACGTAGATTCCACCATCTGGGCCTGTGTGATCGAAGGCATGGGCGGCTATGGTGGGTCTTTGTAGCTCTCAGTTCTTAGTTCTTCCTTCTAACGCATTGTGACAATGAATGAGAGAGAACCACCCACGTACAGTGGGATTGATGCTTACCTTGGCACCCACACCACTACGATTGTCACACTCGCGCGCTCACAAAGGCTCCATTTTTTCTTGTTTCTTCCAGTGGTACCTCAAACAGCGACCTGCGATAGCGCACAAAAAATGGAGATTTGAGTGAGTGTTCTTCCTCGTCTCTCGCAGATCTCTCGCAACCAAGGAAGCCCTTTTGAATCTATGGGTCTCTCATTCTTCTAGCAGCCCATTCACATTCACTCTCATTTCCTTCTCGCGCATTCAAACCAGGAAGGAGAGGAGAGTAATAAAGCCCAGCAGCGGAGTCTCAAAGATAAAGTGGAAGAGAAAAAGGAGCAAAAAAAAGAGGGAGAGAGGAAAAATAAAAATTCTGTCCACTGCAAAGCAAAGGGCGGAAAGAGGAAGGCAAGAAAAACACACCCAAGTTAATACCAACACGGAGAGCTTAACCGACCACCATAGCCAGCAAGCTTGCAAAGCTAGAGGCAAAAATAATCTCCACTTTGGAATAGAAGCTTAGATTTGAGAATGTAGCACTGGGTGGTCTGGTAGACCCTTCTTTTCGCAAGTGGTGGTGACACCATCGACCAGGGAGATAAGAAAAAAAGGAGAAAAAACTCTGCCTTTGGGACAGATCTTTGGCATTCACGAACGCTGCTATTGCCAGAAATGCATTGCACTGATTTTGGAACACTGCGGAGAAAGGAAGAATAGACAAAACCCACAGGCAGAAAAAAAGAAAAAAAGGAACAAAAGATAAGAGAGAAAATAAGATCTATGAAGAAGACTATGTAACTAGAAGAAGCTCGCTAGCTAGAAACAAAGCTATCACAACATACACAAGGCACGCATTGGAGTTTTAGAGCATACGATATCTTCTTCCTCCTCCTTCCTTTGTTTTCGTCATGGGCTGTTTAGCTCGATTCTTTTCGCTGCGTTTGATTTGATCGCCACACACTGGCCACTGCCACTGCACTGCGCGCTGCTGCCCAGCTTCTGAAAGCCCCCTTTGTTGTCGATCACTGTCTCTCGCCTCTATCAAAGCTTAAACAAACATGAACCCAGCTTAAAACCCAAAAAGAAAAGCAGGAAAAAAACGATTTTTAAGCAGAAAAACTTGAAAATTCCCATTTTTTTCTTACCGAGCGTTACTCGTTCTTGCCCAAGGCGTGGGTTTTACAGCATTTGATGCAGCAAAGTAGCAGCCATGAATGAATGGAGATAGAAATGGACTAACTTTGTGCGTTTTTACCTTGAACACCAGGGGAAAATCAGGGGATTTAGTCAGCGCCGCATGTCATAAGCCGGACCCTTCCGGATTTAGCATGCCTATGTCATAAGCCAGTACCAGCACCCCTGACACTGAAAGCCTACCAACACAAAACAACAAAAGAAAGCCACCATTGCATATCTAAATCTTGGGCTATAGAATCCAAAGCCCTATCTCCACATTTCCCACTCTTTTCCCCTCCAATTTTTATGTTCTTCCCTCAAAATTCGCCGTGCCCCATGTCATACAAGACCAGTAAAATCCCAATCTTGTCAACATTGGTCATGTCACACTCCCAGGAACTTGGGCTTGCATTTCTCTAGCCAAATTTTTACATGCTCTTGCACATGCCTTGTCCACAGGATTTCTGAGTCAAAGTTAAATGTTATGACAGTAAGAAAAAGCCTTAAAAACGTGACTTTTTTTCACCTTGGCGCAAAGAGGATTCGAACCCAGGATCACCCAAGGTGGTCAATTCCCCCTTCGTTGACAAGGACAGTCCTACGCTGTGCGTGCAATGCAAACGTTTCACCAAAAATTTCATCGATTGATGCAAGCGTTCGTTGGCTTTGTATTTTCCCGAAGTATTTTTGTAACAAGAAAAATAACGAATATTTTATTTCGGAAAAGAAATGGCTTGCAATTCGATCGATGATGGAATCGAGAGAGATATCGTTGCGTGAAGTAAAAAGAGGCTCAATTATCACTGTCGCTGTGTGTTCTTGTCTGGTACTCACCAAGCATGGCCTTCACTCCATCATCTCCTATCAAACAACGAACTTTTTAGGGTTTCTTTGGTTCTTGCCCGATCCAGGGATCGAATCCCTTTAGCAGTGTGCAAAACTCGCGGGATTCGAACCCTCCACGTGCCAAGCAAACCTAAACCCGGGGCATTCTAGGGTTTGAGCGTGTGGCGCGTGGCTCGTGGAATCGATCGGCCGGTGGATTGATTTGGCGCTACATTTCCCGGATTCTGATCGCGAGCAGCGGTATTTTGGGTAGAGTATGATCCATCGGCCTCGCGCAGAGGATGAACAGGCTATTCTCCGGGGCTGCCCGAGCTGCCTGTGAGAGAAGAGCTTGCCACAGGTATGGATTCTTGCCGCATTTTCACCTAAAGACTCGATTTTGATGCTTTTTTTGGTAGAACTTGGTCCAATTCCAGTTTTTCTCGGATTGGATATGGACACCATCACTATGGAACTCTTTCGCAAGAAGCAGCTGCCAGTCCTCTCCAGGTACTCTCGAGGAATCTGGCTAGACACGGCGGGAATAGGATAGTCTTTGGTTTCTCTAGAACAGGAGTAGAATTCAAGGATGGCTGGAAGAAGAAAGGGACTGGCTTTGCCGGGTGGAAGCTCGGGAGAGGCACAGGGAGAGCCTGGAAGAATTCTTGGCTGGGAAGATGCTACTACCATCATCCACTATGGAAAGTCGTGGGGACGATGAGCTTGGCAGTCGTTCGCTCGCAGTTTAGTCCCAGGATCGCAGCTTTTCTGGTCGGCGAAGCTACGCTCATGCGCAGGCTGGTGGCCGAGTCCGAGGCTCCGACGTGTGTTCCTCTCTCGTACCACTCCGATATCCAGCCTAGTTACGTGCTGTGGATCTTTTCGTCGCTGGTGGAAGGAATGATGCTGCTGCTTCGAGCGCTGTACTTGGTGGTGGTTTTCGCTCCAGCGCTCGCTGTAGCTCCATTTGCCGACCCGTCAGACGCCAAGCTGCGGCTTTTCTGGCTGGAGCTTTTTCACAGCAGTCTGGAGCGAGCAGGGGCCGCTTTTATCAAGTGGGGGCAGTGGGCAGCCACAAGGCCGGACCTTTTTCCCAAGGACGTGTGCGAGACGCTGTCCAAGCTCCACTCGAAAGCTCCGGCGCACAGCTTCTCGCAGACCCGGAAAACTGTGGAGGGCGCTTTCGGGAAGAGGATCGAGGAGCTGTTTGAGGACTTTGAGGAGGAGCCGCTGGCGTCCGGGAGTGTTGCTCAGGTCCACCGCGCGGTTTTGAGGGGCCAGGGGAAGAAGCCGGTGACGGTAGCTGTCAAAGTCCGGCATCCGGGAGTCACAGAAGTGATAAGGCGTGATTTCATTCTCATCAACTGGGTGGTGAAAGCGTGCAATCACTTCTCCGGCTTACGGTATCTGAGGCTGGAGGACAGCGTGCAGCAGTTCGCCGTGTTCATGCTGACGCAGGTCGATCTCGCGAGAGAAGCTGCGCATTTGAGCCGCTTTCTCTACAACTTTCGGAGCTGGAAGGACGTATCTTTTCCCAAGCCGCTGTATCCCCTCGTCCACCCGGCCGTGCTCGTGGAGACGTATGAGCGCGGGGAGAGCGTATCGCGCTTTGTGGATTCTCCCAAGAGATCCCACATCAACAGCGCGTTGGCACACATTGGCACGCACACGCTGCTCAAGATGCTGCTGGTACGTCTTCTCTGGTTATCTTTTCTATTCTTTTCTTTTCTTTTCTCACTGTTTTGGCATTTCACAGGTGGACAACTTCATCCATGCAGACTTGCATCCTGGCAACATCCTGGTGCGAATGGAGCGATTTAATCCCGTGCCTGGCAAGGGACTGTTTCGATCGCATCCGCATCTAGTTTTTCTGGACGTCGGCATGACAGCAGAGCTCTCGAATAAGGACCGGCGCACGCTCCTCGAGTTTTTCAAGGGGATCGCAATGCGAGACGGCCGCAAGACTGCGGAGTGCGCTCTCCAGTTCTCGGAGCTGCAAACTTGCCCCGATCCAAAAGGTTTTGTCAGAGTAAGTTCTAGCTCGTTGGTTTGATCGTTTTGTATCCTCATCGTTTCCTCATTTGCAACAGGAAGTCGAGGACTGTTTCAAAGACTGGAATGCGATGGATTCTGCTGTACTGCACACGGGCGACTGCATACAAGAGCTCTTGGAGCGCGTACGCAGGCACAAAGTAAACATCGATGGCGATGTTTGCACTGTGATAGTGACGACACTCGTTCTAGAGGTAGGCGTTCTTTAAAGAGTTAGCTCCAAGGGATGCAAATTCATGGACCACTTTGCGCAGGGATGGCAGCGAAAGCTAGACCCCGAGTATAACATCATGGAAACTCTTCAAAGCCTGGTTTTGCAGAGTAATATGGCGACCTCGCTCTCGTATACGATAGACTCGATCATGGCGCCGTGAGAACACAAGTTTTTCGAGGTTGGGTCTCGTCCAAGTAAGAAAGTATATACGTAGCTATAGTTTTTTTGCCAGTGATTAGCAGTGTACATAAAGAGCAAAGAAAATAATGGATAGTTCTTCCTCGATCGAGACAAAGCTCTTTTGTTTCAATTGCTTATCGTGGAACTATATCTTCTTCCTCATCACAATGTTATACCGCCTGCTGGAGAAGGTCTCCAGAGTTTTGTTGAGCACATCCACACTTTTGATCTCGCTGGATCTCAATTCCAAAGCTTGGCGGCTTTGGAATGAGTCCCAGGAGCTGGAACATCTGCTGGTCTTCGCTAAAGCTGTTGTTTGGAGTGGTCAGAAGTTTCTCGCCTGTGAAGATGGAGTTTGCGCCAGCCATGAAGCACAGTGCCTGCTCCGGCTGAGAGAACTTTACTCGCCCCGCCGAGAGCCTCACCATCGCCTTGGGCATGCAAATCCGAGCTGTGGCGATCATTCTGACCATCTCCCATATCTCAACCGGCTGTAGAAACACAAGGAGAGAAATTCTCGAGTTTAAAGCTTTGATGGAACGAGAAGAGTTACCTTTTGATTTTCCAAAGGAGTGCCTTTGACAGCAACTAGAGCGTTGATTGGGACACTCTCTGGATGCTGAGGGAGCGTCGAAAGAGTGTGTAGCAAGCCTATTCTATCCTCTACTTGCTCTCCTAAACCAATGATCCCACCTGATGTTTCAGCCATAGTTTTAGCTAGTTTCATGGAGAAAAAAAACGCGGAAGAAAAAGAGAAAGCTTGCCTGAGCACACGCTTATGCCCGCGTCTCGGACAATTTCCAAAGTTTTCAGGCGCTCGTCGTAGCTCCTCGTGGTTATAACGTTTGGATAATACTCCCTCGACGTATCCAAGTTGTGATTATAGGCTGTTAAGCCGGCCTCCTTGAGAGCTTGGGCGTGCTTTTCTTCGAGCATTCCAAGCGTGCAGCAAACTTCCATTCCCATACCTCTGCTCGCATAGCCAAAAAGAATCGAAAGTGAAGACACGACTAGCTATAGAATTCTTGAAAAGAGTGAATGATCCACACCTGATCTGTTTCACGTAGTCGAGTATTTGATTGAAGTTCGTGTTTCTTCCCACTGTGTCTCTCCAAGCCGCGCCCATGCAAAATCTGGTACTACCAGCATCTTTAGCCTGCGTAGAAAAAAAAAAGTATGAAACAATCCAGCCACAAAGAAAAAAGAAATTCTTTCACCTTTCTAGCAGCGTCAAGAACAACGTCTTCACTGAGGAGCTTTTGTCCCTTCACACCAGTGCTATACCTGGAAGACTGTGGACAATAGGCGCAATCCTCAGAGCATCCACCAGTCTTGATCGATAGCAGCGTACACTGCTGGACTTCGCGAAAATTGTGAGCATGGCGATGGACTTGAGCCTACATTGTCGCGAAGAAGAAGAAAAAAAGAAGAAAACTAGCGATGAGAACCTTTTGCCATGCATGTCTAGAAAGCTTTACCCCATGGAAGAGAAGATCGAGCAGCGGCGAGTCGTAAATCTCCTGGATCTCCTGCCGCCTCCAATCCGTCCGCGAGCCCTCCCGGATCGCTCTCTCCGCGGCCAGGGACGCGGCCACAGGCCCCGATCTGAGCTGCTCGGCGCTGGATTGCGCGGGCGATGGAGGCGGAGGCACAGGAGAGGATGGAGCTGGCGCGCTAGAGGAGAATCGCAAGCCCGCTGCTAGGAGGAATCGGTGGTGCGAGGCCTTGGCCAGTGCCAACGCCATTGCCGGCTAGAAAGAACACGAACAGCCAAATGGTGTGAGCAAAATATTATATGCTAGGCTAGGGTTTTAGGGTTTTTGTCCAGGTGGAGTGGCTATGGCGCCAGCGACTCCTCGATTTCCCGTGAGGTAGATCTCTCATTTTCCATAGCAAACCTATGGCAGACTCGCATTTCTCGATTCCAGGATTTCTTGCGCTCCTGGTTTGGGATCGATCAAGAAATTTGTGGCTCCGGTACAAAGATCTCACCTTCTTTCCGGGTAAGCAAGAAATTCCATAGCATTAAGCAAGGAATTCTATGGCATTCCTTCCTGACAATCTCTCCAGGACCGAACAAGCAAGAAATTCCTTTCTGACGATCTCCAGGACCTTCGATCGGGAGCCTTCTAGCAAGAAATTCCATAGCAGTCCTTCCTTGCGAGGTAAAATTTCTCTCCAGGGCCTTCGATCGAGAGCCTTCTTTCCGGGCAAGCAAGAAATTCCATAGCATTCCTTCCGGACGATCTCTACCGAGAGCCTTCTTTCCGGGTAAGCAAGAAATTCCATAGCATTCCTTCCTGACGAGGAAAATTTTCTCTCCAGGACTTTCGATCGATGCTATCCGGGCCTGGATGATCTTCGGTGGCCCGGATGAGTGCTCTCGTTCCCTCGCAAGAGCTGGAGCTGCTGCTCCAGCCTCTTCACTCGCTCCAGCACCGAGAGACGCTCTTCCTCCACGGCCTTGATGGTGGCGGACGTCTCCTCCTCGCTCGAGCTCTTCCTCTTCTCGCCGCCACTTCCACCACCACCCGGGGCCTCCTCCTCCCTGTGCTCTTGCCCATTGCCACTCCTGCTCGATCGCCTGTAGATCTCAATCTCCTCCTCCAGCACCGTCTTCTCGGCCTCCCTCTTGAGCAGCATCTCCTTGAGTATAGTGATCGCCTTGTGGTCGTGGAAAGCCTTCTCCTCCACCATCCTTTGGTACTGCCGCGCCTCCATGAGCAAGCAAGCCTTTTCTTCCTGGAGTCTCGTGATCATGGCCATGCTCTCATTGGCAGCCACCGCCGCCGCGTTCCTCTCTTGCTCCAGCTCGTAGTAGAGGCTCTCGATCTCCTCCCTCTCGCCTTTCAATGCCTCCTTTCCGTCAACTTCCTGTTCCTGGTGGATTTCCGCATTGGCGGGACGATCACCAGTCGATGAAAAGCTCTCATCTTGGTGTGGATCCAAGCTCTCGCCATGGTCTTCCCGCCCCAGCGTCCTCCAGCACTCGCAAGCTCCCCTGCAAACTGGGCCTTTTGAGCAGTCACACCTCTCCTTGCCATGTCCCTCCCGCCTCAAGCACTCGCAACGAGAAGGAGAAGACCGAGAAGGAGAAGCTCGAGAAGAAGTCCGAGAAGGAGCCTTTTGGTGCTGCTCTCGATCCGGCGGACACGACGTGATCCTCAGCTGGAGCTTGTCCACCAGCAGTTCTACGTGCCGCCTTAAGCCATCGCTCGACGAACAAGCCGGAGGAGATGAAACAGTGACCAGGTTCCTACCATCTGCCGCTGCCGCCGCGTCCATCATGATCTCCTGCAAGAACAACCCACTACTCCCGCCGCTGGATTCCTGCGCTCGAGGTCCCAGCACCCGCATGATGCAGCTGATACAAATCCCCTCCAGCCTTCCGCTTCGATCACAGGTGAGACAACTTCGCGTGCTCTCCTGCGATTCGTAGCGAGTAACTTGTTGCTGCAGGTGATCATTGTCCTGGGACAACGAGTGGTGCTCTTGGCAGCGATCGTGTTCTTCCGCGGCTGTTGTTCCCGACCAGCACGAGGCCAGGCTGCTGCAAAGCTGCGTCATCCTCGAGACGAGGAACAGCGTCGCCATCGCCAGGACGAGGCAGGCCAATGCGAAGTCGACGAAGGGGCAGATCACGAGCGACGATGTCCAGTAACGATCCACCATGCTGCTGCTGTGATTGGCATTCTTCTCGTGGCATGCCAATGCTATCATCTTCATCGCATCGCTCTTCTCTTTCTTTTCTCTTCCATTTTGTTTGCGCGTCTCTTCCCGGAGCGAAATCGCAACCGTCTGATACCAACTGTCACTATCCGCGGTTCACGGGCGCCGACGGCCAAGATTGAAAGCATCTCAGATTTTTATTTTCTAATGGTTGAAAGGTCAAACTTTGGTTCTCTGGCCGAGATTTTGGTCAAAGTCTTTGCTTTCGCAATCCCCACCGATCGATCGAAGAGGCCTGCGGTAACATCAAACGCATTTGAGAAACTCATTCAAAGAAAGCTCCAATTTCTTTTGCTCTTGAGAAAACAATTCCAAAGAAATAGTTTTTACCAGTGGATCTAACGCTCCCCTTCTCCATTCCACGCGGAAGATGTCCTCGCTGCTTCAAAACGATTCTAGATCCACTCTAGAACTCGCCCAAGTTCGTTAGATCAATTCTAGAACTCGCCCAAGTTCCAGATCGCCCAACTCCTTGCTTGATCCGGCCAGAGCCATGGAACCACTGGGGAAAAGAGAGAGTGGGCGACACACGAGACCAAGGGGGAGGGCCGCCAAGCACCAATTCTCACTCTGGCGGCCCTCCCACGACACAAAGAGCCGATTTTATTCCACTCGATTTGGAGGCCCGCCCCGTGAGCGCACCCGTAAGGGCAGGGCCTCCCCTATCCTCGTACAGCCATAGCCATACATCCTTTCTCAGATCAAAAGCGGGGAAGAAAATTTCCACCGCGAGAAAGGAATTCAAGGAGGAAGATGCGAGAAGGGGGAATTTGAGAAGCAATTGCGATGAGATGTGGTAGATTCCAAGGGAACCAGGCGAGATCCCGACATACCTTAGCTATGCCAAGTCAATTCCACATCAATATCCTCCACATTACCTCGCGCGCGCGCCATAGCTGTGGCGCCATAGCCACGATTTATATACTAACAGCACACCGACCTTTCTTGTCACGTGTCTAAACAGAATATTCTTTGCAATGGGAAAGAATATCCTTTGCAACTCAAGAGCGCGAGATCTAACGGTCGAGAATTTGCAAACGTACCAGAATTTTAATCACGGTGCCGGGAGATCGACGGTGAAGAATTTGCAAACGTACTCACGGTGTCGATTGAGTCGTGGGAGATCTGACGGTCGAGAATTAATTAGCAAACAATTGTTCTAAGAGGTGGTGCTTGCCATGAGCAAATACGCAGTGGCGTTCTTCTCGTCCAGCCTTAGCCACGAATCAAACGCAAACTTTCCCACCTCGGCGTTCTTCCACTTCTTGCAAGCTCCCAGCAGCGTGCTCCAGGTGATGACGCTGGCTGGAAACGGCATAGCTCTCACCACCGCCAGCGCTTCGTCCAGCCGGTTTGATCGCCCGAGAAGATCCACCAGGCAGTGGTAGTGCTCCTGGACGGGCGTCACTCCATACCGCGAGCTCATCTCCGCAAAGTAGTGCCTACCTTGGTCGACCAGCCCGGCATGGCTGCAAACCGTGAGGATCGAGAGGAACGTCACGGCGTCCGGCTGGATCCTCTCCTCCGCCACCATCTTCTCGAAAAGCTCGAGCACGCTGGAAGTGTCCCCCTGGTGGCTGTAACCGGCCATGAGAGCCCCCCAAGTCACCACGTCCTTCCTCCAGCGTCTGTTCTCCACCATCGCCTCGAACACCTCCCTGGCCTCGGCCATGCTGCCGCACTTCCCGTAGAAGTCGATGATGCAATTCCCCAGGAAAGGATCGCTGTCGAGGAGCTGGCGATGGTTCCTGCGTAGCTCGTCGTGGATGCTCCTCCCGAGTTGCAGTGCCGCTAAGTTGCCACAGGCGATGAAAGCCGCGAGGAACGTCCGAGCAGTAGGATGGTGATGCTGCTTCATGGCCTCGAAGAGCTCCAGAGCCAAGCCCGGCTCGCCGTTCTCGGCGTATCCCAGCAGCAGCGCGTTCCACGACACCACGTCCCGGGAGCTCATGCGGTCGAACACCGCGCGGCCGTCCAGCAAGCTTCCACACTTGGAGTACATGTCCACCAGAGTGTTGGAGACGAAGACGTTGGTGGTGGAGTCGAGGCCACTGCGAGCGGCAGAGGAATGTATCGCCATGCCTCGTTCCAGTGCCTGGAGTTTAGAGCTTCCATCCAGCCTCGACTTCTCGCACACGCTCGCGCAGGCTGTGAGAGCCGCGACGTAGGCCTGAGCATCCGAGACCGAGTCCATCCTCGAGAAGAGATCCAGCGCGAGCTCGGCTTCGCCGTTCTCGACGCAACCCAGCATGAGAGCAGTCCACGAGACCACCGTCTTCTTCTCGAGCTTCTCAAAAACCGAGAGAGCTTGCTCCACTCCTCCGCACCTCGAGTATAAACTTATCAAGCTGTTGGCGACGAAGGGGTGGGAGTCACAGCCAGCCTCGGCAGCTCGCCCGTGGATTTCGCAAGCTTTCGTCAAGCTTTCCTCTCGCACAAGCCTGCCATTGATCTTCCGGCCCTGTTCCCTGGCAGCTATGTCGCCGCATGCCTTGAGAGCCGCGAGAAACGTCGTTGAGTCGGCCTGGCAGCGGCAGTCTCTCATCTTGGATAAGATCTCCAAGCCAACTTCTCCCTGGCCATTTTCGGCATACCCGAGGATCAAAGCTGTCCAAGCGACTGCGTTGCGTGACTGCATTGCGTCAAAAACTCGCTGTGCCTGGATCATATTTCTACACTTCGCGTACATGTCGACGAGTGTTGTGGCCACGTAAATGTCGCAGCTCAAACCAAACTGGACGGTATCTGCGTGGACGAACTGCCCAAGTGTGAGATCCATGGAGCTGCCGCATGCCTTTAGAGCAGCGATGGCAATGCCGCAGTCTCTTCTTCTGGTGGTTGATGCGAGCTCGGGAGTGAAGTAACTCCATCTCCAGATCTTCCACTGCTTTAACAAGCGCACTGTTTAAACGCAAAGGAAAAGCAGCAGCACACTTACAGCTTGTCCTAGAGTGAAACACCGCAGAGGCGTAGCGACCATGAAAATGCATTGTTGGACTTACGCTCTCGAAGGTGCGCCTTCTTGCATTCTATAACCTAGGGCGAGCACTCAGAAAAGAAACGAAGTTATTGAGATTATAATAAAACTTCCTTGTACCACAGACGCCTTAGCAGCAGAATTGTCGCGGAATAATTTTCCCAGGATTCATAATGTTGTCGGGATCGAGGCACTTTTTAATCTTTCCCATGGCAGACAGCGCTTCGCTTCCAAACTCGGCCTCTAAGTACTGCACACGAACTTCAGCCACTCGTGCTAAGAACGAAGGTATACATACCTTCATCTTGCCGACGCCTACTCCGTGTTCCCCAGTGCAAGTTCCTGAAAGATAAACAAATATGATGAAAAACAGATACAATTTCCTGAGTTCTCAACCTTCCATCGCTAAAGCTATGTGCACCATCTTATGACATAAGTGCTGAGCTTCTTCGGCCTCGTCTTTGTTGGCCGGATCAAACAGGATCACTGTGTGGAAGTTCCCATCGCCAGCATGTGAAATTATAGCACTGCAAAGCAAACCTTTGAACCAAATATATCCGGGAATTTCCTTACCTTGGAAGTGCGGACGCATCAAGTATTTCTTTTGACGTGGAGATGCACTCCGCTAGCCTCGACAAAGGAACACAGACGTCCTGTGGCAATTGACAATTCAATACAAAGTAGAAAAGAAAGCTCCACATACAGTGACCATGGCCTCTGCTCCAGGTCTCAACGTCGAACAAGCCCAGAAAGCCTCTTTCCGAACCTGAAATTTCAAACGAGTCGGAATAAACGCGGCTGAACAAAGTTCTTGCTTACTTTCCACAAATCCTCCTTTTCTTCCGGCGTGTTTGAATAGACAAAATCAGAACCACTGTGTTCCACAACAATTTTGTGGACAAGCTTTGCCTGTTCGAGAGCATAGTTTTCTGCAATGAGAAATTCTTAGGATTCATAACTAAACATTAAGTAGAAGAATACCTGTTCCTATAAACTCGAACATAAGCGTTGGTTGTTCAGGATAATTCCTTCCATTCGCAAGATTAATTGCTTTTACTTGCATCTCATCTAAGAGCTCAACCCGTGACACCTGCAGAGATTGGAAGGCCACTTCGCTTAAGTTGGAGAATGCATGAATACCTGGATTCCCAAATGCATCGTAGCTATCGCAACATCAGCTGCATCTTTTACGGAAGGAAAGTTGCACATGGCCACCTGCAGCAAACACTGTGAATAATTCAGACAGGCTCTGAAGCTTACAATTGAGGCTTCGGGAATTTTTTGAAGACGCAGCGTAACCTCCGTAATGACACCCAGCGTTCCTTCACTTCCAATCATAAGTCTCGTTAAATCATACCTGGGAGATCAAGCTTAGCCCATCAACAGTCGAGGTACATCTAAGAAACTACCCGGCGGCACTTTTGCGCGCACGAGATCCCGATTTAACTTGGTCTCCATTTGCCACCACTGCCTATAGTACAGAAAACCATCAATACAAGAAAACTAAATGCCCAACCAAGCATACTTTCAAGGATATCACGTTGTCCCGCATTGTGCCATAACTAATAATCACGTGATTCAGGAAATGAGCACTAACTGGACTGTCAAAACTATTACCGAACTGCCAACGAACCCGAGCATCTGGTTGCGCACATTCCTCCAATTGTAGCTCCCGGACCTGACATAAACTAATGGATTTCGGATACAAGTGAAACGTAAACTTACCTGGATCTAGTGGGAAAAATAAACCGTAAGGCTTTAGAAACTCGTTCAGTTCAATCCATCCGAGTCCTGGCTCTACAACCACATCCATATCTTCAATATGCAAAGCTTTTACTTTCTGTTCAAAGAAAAACTTAGGAGAAGAGAGAAACAATTGAAGCCAAACCTTCATCAACTGCATATCAATGCTAACACCGCCAGAGGGAGTCAGTGTTTGTCCCTCTAGAGAAGTAGCCCCTCCAAAAGGAACAACTGGAACCTATCCACCAAATATCAAAACACATTCATTGACAAGAAAGCGGACCTTGTATTTTGCGCAAAGCTTTACAGCTGCCTGAACTTCATCGGCCGACCTTTCAAAAAAGAAATTTGCCTTTTTACTCTTTCGCAAAACGTACTAATTTGTACCTTGGATAGACCACAACGTCGGGAATGTGTTTAACGGGATGATAAGTATTCCATGGCTTTCCATGGTTGAACCTTTCATCTGGATCAAAAGCAATTCTCTCGGCCTGGATAGAACTATAAGAAACTGGACATACAAAATTTTATTTACCTCGAAGATGGCTTGCAGCTCCGAAATGAAAGATTCATCGAGCTTGCGAGCCTCCTTCGTTGTCACTAAAGCTTCTACACTGCACGATCCAGAGAGATTACAGTGAAAGCTCCATAATGCCAGCAACTGAGGTACCTTTTCTGTTCATCCTGCTCCAGAAGGGCAGCCTGATTGAATCCGAGCTCCACCAAAGCAAATGTGAACACTCCAGCGGCTCCCAGAGCTGCCAAACTCTGACTCTTCCCATTCCATGACGACGACCCACTGGAGAAAATTGGTGCCTCCAAGCACCTCCTGGAAAGAAGACTAGCCACTCGGACACTACAAACCCTAGACGCGAGCACACGACTGGCAAAGCGACGGAACGCCATAGAGGACACCAAAATACGAGAGAGCTAAATATTTATAGTCAATCAAAGGCAAACAATGAAGCACACTTGACATGTGATCCTCAAGAGCCAAGACTTCAAAATCTAGAGCGCCTAGATAACCCGAGAACCGAAAAGGAAGGAAAAATAGCAACCTGGAGACCAACCTCAAGATCTAGAAGCACTTTCTGTGCACAATCGATGGACCCGACTCATCGTACTCGGACTTTGCAATCCACATCTGCGAGAAACGAAAAAGAAAAACAAGGCTGATAAGAAAAACGAGCAAAAGAATGTTGTGGTACCTGTTGGAAGGTGCTGAGCGAAGCCAGGATAGAACCTCCAATCCAGACGCTGTACTTCCTCTCCGGAGGAGCAACCACCTTGATCTTCATGCTGCTGGGAGCCAGTGCCGTGATTTCCTTGCTCATGCGGTCCGCGATGCCAGGGAACATTGTGCTGCCTCCGCTGAGGACGATGTTGCCGTAGAGGTCCTTTCGGATATCGACGTCGCACTTCATGATCGAGTTGTACGTCGTCTCGTGGATACCAGCGGCTTCCATTCCAATCAGAGACGGCTGGAACAGCACCTCGGGGCACCGGAACCTCTCGGAGCCGATGGTGATCACCTGCCCATCCGGAAGCTCGTATGTCTTCTCCATCGAGGAGCTTTGCCTGGAGCTCTCCAGCTCCTGCTCGTAGTCCAGGGCGACGTACGCCAGCTTCTCTTTCATGTCTCTCACGATCTCACGCTCCGCCGTGGTGGTGAACGAGTAGCCTCTCTCGGTCAGGATCTTCATGAGCGAGTCAGTCAAGTCGCGACCGGCAAGGTCCAGCCTGAGGATTGCATGGGGCAGTGAGTAGCCTTCGTAGATTGGAACAGTGTGCGTGACACCGTCACCCGAGTCGAGAACAATACCTGATCACAAACCACGATCATACAACGTGTTAGAGGGAAAAACAAAAGTAGAACCAACTTGAAGCATCATGTCTATCGCAAGCAACGAAGAAAAGAAACACGCATCAACCATCTTGTCTAGAACAAGCAAGGGATAAAAAAACTCCATACCGGTAGTGCGTCCACTCGCGTAGAGTGAAAGGACTGCTTGGATCGCCACGTACATGGCCGGGACATTGAAGGTCTCGAACATGATCTGGGTCATCTTCTCGCGATTCGCCTTTGGGTTGAGCGGCGCCTCGGTGAGAAGAACCGGGTGTTCTTCCGGAGCCACACGGAGCTCGTTGTAGAAAGTGTGGTGCCAGATCTTCTCCATGTCGTCCCAGTTTGTGACGATCCCGTGCTCGATCGGGTACTTCAATGCCAGGATACCTCGCTTGGATTGCGCCTCGTCGCCGACATACGCATCCTTCTGCCCCATTCCAACCATGACGCCCGTGTGCTTGGGCCGGCCCACAATGCTGGGAAACACGGCCCTGGGAGCATCGTCTCCGGCAAATCCAGCCTGCAAGAACACACCCCCCGGATCAAAATCCACAAGAAACCGCGCCAGGAGCGCACCTTGACCATCCCGGATCCATTGTCGCACACCAGGGGCTGGATTTCTTCCTCCGCCATGGAGAAACTCGCTAGAAACAGGGCGCTAAGCGAGAGCGGCGATGTGAGCCACAGAGCTCGATCGATCAGACCTGTGACGAGCCCGGGGATGGATCGATCGATGGATCGCCTCCTCCAATAATCCCGACGCTGTCGCAGTCGCCCACACAAAAAGCTTGAAACAATAGGGCGGTGGCCACTGTGGTCCGTGCAGGCCAATCCCAGCCGTCGATCCGGGAATAGTTTTTAAAATCGCGAGACGCCGCCTGGGCGGGAAGGATGAAAACTCTCAAAGAAGCCCAGTCAAAAACAATCAGCCCCAGTCAAAGAAGGCAAGAATTTCTTATTGATTTTATTGATCTACAAAATGAGATTTACCATTTGTAAATTCTACTCTAAAAATTTTTCTTCTCCTCCTTCTGCTTTGAATCTTCGTGATCCATATTGCAAATGTTGATATTGATGTTGATGCTGTTGTTGTTTTTGTTGTTCTTCCTCCCTTTCATGTGCTTAGGACGTTGATGATCATGATCATCCACCTCTGGAGGATATATTTGATCAGAATTGGAGGCTGGTGCTACTGCTGATAAATCCTGAGCAGCAACACCATTATCCTCCAGAGACAGAAGCTCTCTTTTACTCAAAGAAGAAGAAGAAGAAGATAATGTAAGAGTGGCAAAGGAAAACAATAGAAAGCACAACAAAGCAGCCTTCATTGTTGTAGTAGTAGTGATGGATGGAGAGCTGATTCTCAATGGTTGGAGCTTGGAGGGCTTATGTATTATGTTACAAGGTCCAGCATGCATTGTCCATGCAATCACAAATTGCACCATTAGTCCAAATCCAAGATTACAGGATAGATTGTCAGGATGGCCGAGCGGTCTAAGGCGGCAGACTCAAGTTCTGCTTGTATTATGTTATGTATTATGTTACAAGGTCCAGCATGCATTGTCCATGCAATCACAAATTGCACCATTAGTCCAAATCCAAGATTACAGGATAGATTGTCAGGATGGCCGAGCGGTCTAAGGCGGCAGACTCAAGTTCTGCTCCTCATGCGAGGGCGTGGGTTCAAATCCCACTTCTGACATTAAAGGAAAAAATGGATGATTGGTTAGAGACAAAAACATTCTTGAAACTTTTATTGATTTGACAAATGAGAACATAAAAGGATTGAACTTTTTCTCCTCTTCCTTGCTTTGAATCTTCATGATCGATGGACTTCCTCCTCCAAACATTGTTGTTGTTATTGTTGTTGCTCCACCTGTGATTGCGAGAGCCATGGACTGGAGAACTTCCATCTTCATGAACATGAACATGATGATGATCATCCATCTCCCGAGGGTGCATTAGAGATGTGGATGCTGATTCTCCAACGGACGCGCTGATGAACTTCATGATGCTGATTCATCAACGGACCGCTGATGAGTCATAAACACCAGCACCATTTTCCAAAAGCTCCCTTCGACCCAAAGAGAGTGGCAAAAGCAAACATCAGGGACAAAACCAAAGCAGCCTTCATTCTTATATTTGCAAAACGAATAACACATTTCCAGCCCTGGTCAACGCTGGAGGTTTGGCATGGGTTGGCCCGTGATTCCCGTCTGGAATTTTGATCTTTGGCTCACCAAATTCCAGTTTTCCTTCCAGTTCTTGGTAGTTCTTTTCTTCCAATTGCCTCGATTATCTTCTTTCGCGGACGCACTACGATGGCGATCCTGATTCTTCTCGCGATTGCGGGGGCCCTGGCATCATCCCAGCAGCAGCAAATCCACGCGCAGCAGCTTCCCCAAGGCTGCGGTCCAAAGCTCGGAGTTCTCCTCCCTTGCCTTCCATTCTTGCAGGGCCAGGGAAGCAATCCCACGCAGCCGTGCTGCAATGGCCTGGAAACGGTCGTCAAATTGAATCCAGCGTGCCTGTGCGCGCTCGTGAATTCTCAGTTGGGTAATCGGATCAATATCACGCTCGCGCTCTCGCTTCCCAGCCTCTGTAACTTGGCCGGAGTGACCATCGATCTTTGCAACCCCACCGGTAAGTTCTCTTTCAAAATCTAAGTTCTCGATGGTTCTCTGGGGTGTTTTGTGTAGGTCCTCCTGTGGTATCGCCACCGGTTCTAGCACCTCCAACGCCACTATTGTCGCCCCCATATCCTTCGCCAGCGCCTCCAGTTGATTATACTCCGCCACCTCCTATTCTTTCGCCATATCCTGGTGGATCAACTGGATCATCACCAACACCGCCTCTTTTAAGTCCAACTGGATCACGAACAGTCCCGCCACCCTCTTCAAACGAAGAGTCAGATTATCAGATTCCATCAACCAGCGATGGAAATCATGTGAAAATCTCTGTGAAGAGGACTTGTTGGAACTTTGCTGTGCTCTTTTCTTGCTTAAGTTTGATATGATAATGTATTGGTTTGCAATCACTATTTTTTTTAATTATCACTTATGTTGCCAGCAAAGTTCTCAAAACCTATTATGAGAACTTAAGCACACAAGTTTTAGTTTTCTTATCTTTTATCCAAGGTTTAACAAGTATTAATCAGTTTACAACTTATAAAATTATAGTCTTATACAAATAACTTCATATTAAAAATATAATAAAATTTTTATTTTCTTAGAGAAAATTTTAAATATTTTGCTGCATGTTGCATGCAGCAGTGCTTGATTTTCTTAATAGTGGTGTTATTTTTGTTTAGTATTATTTATTGATCCAGTTGATCAATTGTAAGCTTATAATTATAAACATGTTTATAATTTATAAACACAACATTAAATATGATTAAATGGTAGAATGAGCTAGAATATACTAGGAAGTGTTTATGAGAATTTATAAATTATAAATACAAGATTAATCTAAATGAATAGCAATCCTTAAATGGTAGAATATCTCAAAATGTTCAAGCATATTCTAGACATATTTAACAAGAAAACCAAAATTCAAAGCACATTGTAAAAAACAATTGTTTTCTAGTTTTTATCTATGGAAAGCGTTTCAAAATTTTGTTATTATTTGAACCAATTATGTAGAAAAATCCGTCATCCTCAACATAAAGTATTGTTGATTTACAGCTTGGACAATGAAAGTTTAAAAACCATATTTCTATATCTTTATTATTAATTTTTTAGTTTCTAACTGTAACAGGCAACCAATTCCTTTATTAGTAGTCAAACTTTCCCATAAAACATGTTCCATTTTCCATGTGAAGACTAAATTGCAATTTTTATTGAGACTTAATGCATAATAACCATATGGAGAAATTAAAAGATTTAATTTGAGTTAATACGATCCTAAATCATATTTTTCACCACTCACAAGACTAGACCTGTATATCCAACAATTAAGATCTGTATTTAGATAACTTCTATGGGTATTGATCATAATATTATTGTTATTTTCAAATTCAGTACTAGGCCTCTTATATCTTCTAGTATTTAGAAGTTTATATTTGATACCAACAAAATTCAAAGTAGCAACTATATAACCATAATTTCCCACACGAGCTTCTTTTAATACATCTAATAAAAGGCTATTAAGTTTTCCTAGAATTTCTTCTCCTGGTGCTCCTGTTCCTGTTAAACTCATACTACACATGCCATGAGGCTTTTTACTATAGATCGAAATGCCAACTTCAACAACTTCGTTTGCTAAATAGAGATAATCAGTCCAAGTAAATGTGCCATAGTATTTTTGTGTTTCTACTATTTTTGTATCCATCAACTCTATTAAAGATTTTCCTATTCTGTTAATATCATCTCTATTAATATAATTGTAAAGTGAAATAGCATCCCAATTTACAACATCTGCTTCAACAACTAGATATGCTAATTTCAAAATTAACATAAGAAGAATAATAACAAACTAATAAGGAAGAAAAGTAAGGTAATAAGCAAAAAAGCTGCCTAATAAAACAATTGTCAATTAAAGTATAATGGGAAGAGAATGGTTTAGGGTTTAGGGCTTTGGAAGATGATAGGTTTGGCGCGGAGGAGGAATGTGCTAGGGCGCGTGCTCCACACCGCGGCGGTGTACAGCTTTGGCGATGGCAGCAATGGCGCCCTTGGCCAGCCCCATTCCTTCACGAACGATTCCTTTGAGCCGGCCCCAGTGCCAGACCTGCCCCCATCGATTGCGCGCGTCGCCTGTGGCCACTACCACTCCCTAGCTCTCACGCAATCCGGCGAGCTATGGGCATGGGGGAGGAACAACGAGGGGCAGCTAGGCCGCGGCGAGAAATCCATTCTAAGGTAAGCATTCTTTTGTTTGTTGGTAAAAACAAACATCTTTCTTGCGTTTTCTCGATCCAGTGCGGCTACTATCACTCCACAGCGAGTGAGGGGAATGGAATCCACCAGAGTTAGAGCGGCAGCGGGGTCTGGAGTGGTGTCCATGGCGATTTGCGAGGATGGATCGCTCTGGTCGTGGGGGTCGTCCAAGAGAGGCCAGCTTGGTCTCGGACTTGGAGTGACTAGATCGCTACTTCCACAAAAGATCCATGCACTGGCTGGGAAAAGTGTTCTTCAGGTGCTATAGGTACCTTCTCACACATCTTTGATCTTCCTCGAGAGTAATTCTTCTTTTTCTTCTCAAAGGTGTCGCTTGGATGGGGTCACGCTCTAGCTTGCACGATGGATGGCGAGCTATTCTCGTGGGGCTACCACGACTCTGGACGTCTCGGCTATTTGCTCCCGCAAGATCAACCTTCGATGATCCAGCCTTCGAAGAATACTCTCGATCGCAACGACGTTGGAGAGAAGATGTTGATGGAGCAACTGCGTAAAGAGGACGCCCCGATCTTGCAGTGGGAACCAAAGCTCGTGGAACTTCCAGAGCCATGCAAGATCATCCAAGTTGCCTGTGGCCTCGACCACTCTCTTGCGCTCTCCGGTAAGCATTGAAATCGTTCTTCCTCGAGCCAGATCGTTTGTCTATCGTTCTTGCAGAGAGCGGTCTACTCTTTAGCTTTGGAGACAACAGCACCGATCAACTCGGTCGCGAAATCACCGAGGATTCACCGATTATCTCCCGCGTTGGAGGCGATCTAGAAGGCAAGCAAGTAGTCGCGATTGGAGCCGGATGGGGCCACTCGTTGGCTGTCGAGAGATGCTCGAGGGCTGCCTATACTTGGGGTTGGTCGTCTGGTTCGCAGCTGGGACGCTCTGGCCCGAGCTCGGTTCCAAAAAAGCTGGAAGAACTAGACGATCCGGTTGTCTCGGTGGCTGGAGGACGCGTCCATTCGCTGGCCTTGACGTCCAAGCACCAAGTTTGGACGTGGGGGTGTGGCCGGAATGGTCGTCTTGGCCTGGGAAGCTCGAGAGACGAGAATCTGCCTGTGTTGGTGGACAGCTTGGAAGAACACGCAGAAGTTATAGACGTTTGTTGTGGATACGATCACAGTTTACTTCTCGCTCGGTGACACGATCTAAAGTTTGAAAAGACTTGCGATCTGAGAATAAAAGCATTAGAGTTACGAGGTTTTTGTGTCTCAAAGGAGCTTACCAAATATCTTTCATTTGTATGTAATGCGTGTGCAAAGACAGTTGTGCGTGTTGGCCCGAAGAAAAAAAGGTGAAGAGAGCTTTGTAGTCGTCGGGGGAGTCTTTAGCCTTGACGAAGGGATTAGAGAATGCATGGCGCAGTAGCCACACGGCGCTCCTCTCATAGCTTCAAAATCTCCGGCATCCAGCTGCCTTTCCGGTTCCTTGTACTCGTAGTCACCCACAGCTGAAAACAAGGAAACGCTCGTTCCATTGCCAAACCTTTCAACTCCAGAAAAAGAATCTTACCCAAAGAGTACGAGGCGCTTGGCAGATTGATAACTGTAGTCTTGATCTTGGTCATAAAGTTGATGCTATTGGTCACTCCTTGCGAGCCAATTCCGCTATCGCGAATTCCCTGGTCAGATAGAAAGAAAACTTAGGAAAAAGGACGTCCTTGCAAGTGAATTACCTGGAAGGGAAAATGATCTGGACCCCGTGCAGGAGCCGCGTTGATTTGGATAGTCCCGCTTTCCATTGCATCACTCACAAGTATCGCTTTGTTAATGTCTTTCGTGAAAACACACCCCTGCACAAATACAAGAGAAACTTCCCGTAAAGTAATTCTTCCCGTGGTTTAAAGCACAGACCTGGAGACCGTATTTGCTAGAGTTGCAGTGTTCTATGCCTTCCTCCACACTCTTGATGCGCATGACGGGAATCACAGGACCAAAGGGCTCTTCCCAAGCGATTCTCATTTCAGTTGTCACATTATCAATGAGCAGCGGCCATATTTTGTTACCTCGCCTCTTCCACCCCTGAGAAGAGAAGAAGAACGTGAAGGTTTGCCAAAGCAGCACTGTAAAAAATACTTACCTGGCAAATCTTGGCACCGTTGTCGATCGCGTCTGCTACAAGAGACTCAATGAAGTCCGCAGATGCTTCACTAACAACGTCGACGATGTCGGTGTCAATTCTTTCTGGTGGCCCGATTTTAAGTTTCGCAATCTGTGCATTTACTTTGGAAACCAGCGCGTCAGCTATGCCTTCCATAGCCAGAACAATTTTTACTGCAGTACAACGCTGTCCACTACAAACAGAGATCCACGAAATTATTGGACTGACAAACAAAAACACATTCCGATAGACTCACCTGTACGAAAAACCTCCCTTGATAATGTTAGTTGCTGCAAGGTCTAAATCAGCATCCTCGAGAACTATCATGGCATCTTTGCCCCCGAGCTCCATTTGTAAAGGTATCATTCCAGCTTTTTGTGAGATGGAAATTCCAGTCTCACAACCCCCTGTGAAACTACAGCGATGCAAAAGTCAATACTTTGCCTGCGATGCGAGAGAGTAGCTCACCTTATGCAGTTTACTAATGGATGCGTGGTCATATAATCACCCAATTCCGAGGCTTTGATCGTAACACACGAGATCAGGCCCTTTGGAAATCCTGACATATGGAAACAGTGTATCATGTGGAGCGTCGAGACAGCACCCTGTGTTGGTGGTTTGATAACCACGGCATTGCCAGCAATCAGAGCTGGTCCAATCTTGGAAACCGTAAGATTCACAGGATAGTTGAATGGAGGTATAGCAAGAATAATTCCCAGTGGCACCTGCGCAAACCATATAATGAGAATGAAGAAAAAGAAAAGAGACGCTACCTTCGACGATAGACATAGTTTGTTCCTCTCATTTCCTGGGAACGAGTCCGAAACAAGGAACTTCCCCTGCGAGAGTATCCGGATTCCTTCTTCGGCAGTATAGGACAGCAAGTCCGCGGATCGCACAACCTGCAGTGATCCACACACAACAAAGAAAGCACCTTAGTTAAACAAAAACGGGATGCTCAAAAGCTGGTGCTTACGTAGAAACAGTAGTGCTTGTTGGTTTCATGATAATAATTTGGAAACCTCGGTGTAAGCATCCTTGTCTGGCTTTGCGACTTCTTTGATTAGGCACTCGGCAATCGCCTCCATGTTTTTCTTCTCCTTCATGACGCCCGCGACCTTGTGGAGCATTTCGGCACGCTTGAAAAGCGGTGTCTTGGCCCATGACTTCTGAGCTTCTTTGGCGCTGTGAAATGCTTTGTTCACCTCACAGCGTGTACACGCTGCATGAAATTCAGATGTTAGTCTGAAAGTAGAAAAAACAATCCTAGAGCAAGCTTAAACCGCACAAACTTTTGGTTCGTAGACAACAAAAAGATCAAACTTGACAGAAGATGGATCGAAGAAATCAAGACAAACTCTTCGAGTAATTCAAGAGAAACGAAAGAAATATCAAACAAGAAGGAATCCAATGAAAAAACAGACAATTTCAGAAAAACAACAGCAAGAGCACAGCACGAAATTTTTGGTTCGTAGACAGCACAAAACAAGATCGAACTTGCAGACATATTGCAAAAAATGATCGATCGAATGAAATCAAGACAAACTCTTCGAGCTAAGAAAGATAATTCAAGACAAACAAAAGAAAAAATCAAACAAGAGGTAATCAAACTTTGGATCGACGAGGAACTAGATCTAAAATCCTAAAAACAGACAATGCGGCAGGACACTTACCCGTGATCGCGAAGAAGGGCTCCCGAGAAGTCGGATTGATGACAGGCAGCGACTCCTCTGACGACGAGATTTTCCAGGCGCCATCGGCGTAGTACTTGAAGACGCCGTTGCCATCGACGATCTCGCCAAACGCATCGATCTCCTCGTCCACGCAGCAGCGGCAGTCGCCCCCAATCGACATAGCCCTAAAATTTGAAAAAGAAAAGAGTGCTAAGACTTAACCATTATGGCTTTAGAACTATCGACAGAGAAATTTCTTTACAGCAAAGGTTAGATCGATGGATGGGGAGAAAAGAATACAACGAATTTTTCCTATCAGCTATAGTCGTCGTCGGCGAGAAACCCCTGGTATGAAGTTCCATTGAGCTCCCGGAAAACTTCCTTCCAGTTGGTTATCGACTGCGAGAGTGGCCCCCGGTGGATCTTCCATTGCCTGCTTCGCAGCCTCATCACTGGAACGCTCAAAAACTCCTGGACGGTTCGTTGCATCTCCTGGAGTTTGATCCAAGATGAAGATCGCCAAAGAAAGAAGTAGCAAGAGTTACCTTTCGGTTCTTGACAAAGTCCTCGTAGTAAATGACCAGCAAGCGGGTGCCCTCGAAAGCGCGGAGCGCGTTCTTGATCATGAGGTCGTAGCGATCCAAGTTGTTCTTCAGGAATGCGACGTCGACGGTCGGCTTGTAAGACGCGAGGAGATCGGCCTGCAAAAGCGAGAGATCGTTTCAGCAAAGCCAGGAGATCTTATTGCTCGTACCGCCTCTTCGGAGTGGACGTGTGAGACGTGAGTTCCATTCATTGGCTGCCTGCGATCGTAGGCATTGGCGAGGATGGAGATGAGACGCTTGAGTCCATTCCGGCGAATGAGAAGAATCACCGAAACGCCTCGTCTCTTGAAGTAGCTTGAAACCTCGCTGCGATACTCCATAGCACCCTGGAGATCACACCAAGTTAGCAAGAGAGATAAACACAGCATTACTACCAGATTACCTGGTTTAGCATCCACTTAAAGCCCACCACCGACGTGCACGAGTTCTTCGAAGCGCTGTTGTGCCAGTCGAGATTGTACAGAGCGTCGAGAGTGTGCGAAACAATGGAGAAGTTGTGGCGTCGCGGACGAACGGAAAAAATCTCGCCATGCGAGGTGATGTTGGGGTGACTGTTTAGCAGAGTCTCAAACCATCCACTTCCGGATCGCTGCGTGGACAGGATGACAAAGTTGTGCACAGGAGTACAAGCGCATTCGCCCCTGGAAGGAAGGAAGAACATCACAAAACAAAGCGTTCAATCGAATCGAAGAAAGGAAAGGAAAGCAAAGCTCTACTCTACCTGGAGTATGTCTTGGGCCTGGGATAGTGCTGTGCAAACTCAAGCTTGGCGAATCGCTGGGGGCAGAAATCCTCCTTTCTCCAGGCTTGTAGAAGCGGATCAAGCCTCAGGCTATGGTAGCTCAGGCCATGGTCGGCTCGCGAAAGGAAGAGGTAGACTCCAAGCACTCCAGCAACGAAGAGGATCGCGAGCTTCCACACAAGGCTCACGCGCAGGAACGATTTGCCACCATCCTGGACAACCATAGCCAAACTAAAATTAAAGAAAGGGAGAGAAGTGAGAAATCCACCTCTAATATCATGGTCCCGCTAGAAGCACGCCTCGGCGCATCGCATCACAGCGATCGATCGGCCCTGGCGATCAAGAACTGGAGAAATCAAACCAGATGAACAATCCGGGGATCCAAGCTTGGATCGCGATGAAGCGCATCCCCAGCCGCGGCATTCCCTCCTCACGGGAGGAACATCCAAGAAACACGGCAAGAAGCAGCAGCAGCACCGCTCATTCATGGCGGCAGCCACGCATTTCTCCGCCGCCGCCGCCGCGTGATCCCTGTGATGATCGTCGATCCTCCTCGCTTTTCCTCTCTCTTGCCCTAATTCTCTTCGCGTGCTTCGTCAATCCCGCGCGTTTCTTGGCAATCTTCCCATCAAACAAACAAATCCGCCCGTTATGACACGGTCGACAAAAGATCCTCGTTTTGATCCCAAAAAAAAGTGTACGACTCTTCTCTTTCGATCGATCAACGCAAGAAGTATGATAGGATCTTTTAGATGATCTCTTTGTCTCGAGATTGTTTCTTCCAGGATCATCACATCTCTTCGTGTAAATTCTTGTCATACTATCTTATTTCCTCTCTTTTTTTTATTCAAAACGAGGATCGTTTTCCTTGATTTAGATGATCTCTTTGTCTCGAGATAGTTCATCCACGATCATCGTGTAAATTCTTGTGACTTATGTACGATCACGTTTTGATCTAAAAAAGAGAAAATAAGACTCGCAAGATCATCTGAAAGAACTTAGTATGATCGTATAGCCACAAGAATTTACACGAAGAGATCTCATGATCCTGGAAGAAACTAAGATCTCGAGACAAAGAGATCATCCATCTAGAAGAAAACATAAAAAGTGGTTACCTGCGATTTTTGCTAGATTTCCCGCTGACCACCGACAGCATATCGGTGTGAGCCAGCGCCGCCTCGGCGTTCTTCCGAGCTCCATTTCTCCCATGCTTGAAAACTTCCACCAGCGCCCGGACCAGCCCCTGATCCAGCGAGTAGAGCCGCGCGTGTTCTTCCACCCGGAGGATCCTCTCCACCAGGAACGCTCCCTTCTCCTGCGCTTCCCCGGATCGCTGCGTCTGGAACCACTTCATGAACGCCGCCACTCCCCTCGCTCTCGAGATCTCGCGGACTCCGGCCTCCACGAGGCTGTCACTGCTAACCAGCGTCGAGAGAGCTTCTACCGCTGCGATCTGGACAGAGGCTTGCTCTTCGTCCTCCTCGAGCAGCTCCACGAGCAGGCCGATGGCTCCGGCCTCTCGCAGGCAAAAGTTGGCGTCGGGATCACACCGTCTCTTGTGGATCGAACACACCGAGTCGGCGAGAATGGCCTGATCCAGCGACGAGTTCTTCGAGGAGAAGCACGAGAAGAGGTTGTCCATCCAGTTGTTTTTCCTCCTGGAGCTTGAGCTTGCCATCACCTCTGGGGATAGAATCAGGCCTCTCTCGGACAAGTACCCGAGTCCAGTGGCTGCTCGTTGCTTCGCCACCCAAGCCCGGCCTTGATGGAGCTGCAGTACCTGCTTGAATTGCGAGAAGAGCTTGCTTTGCTTCATCGCGTCGATCGTTTGAGAGTCCCGGCAGCGAGTAAAGTGAAGAAGCACTCCCAGCAGGGCCTCCAGCATGGATGAAGTCACGCGAGCTGATCCCATTCTTCGCGTTTTGAGCTCTTCGATAGTGGCCAGACTCCAGCTTATCATCTCCAGGCCGAGGAAGTTGATCGTCTCGTGCTCTGTGAGAGGAATGTTGGCGATGATGGACGCGGCAAAGATGCTCTCCTCGGCGTTCTTGAGCTTGACTATCTCTTTAAGGCTCTGGAGGTGCCTGGTTTCAGCGATGGCTTGACTTATCTCTCTGCCGGCTCTTGCTGAAAGAACACTGAGTAAGCTGAGAAGATGTTGCCGATGCGCGTCATCGCTGGTTGGGAGAAGAGTGAGGATAATGGCGATGCCGTTTCCAGTGACGACGTGCTTGACAGCATTATCTGTCGGCAAAAACATAAACTATGCCAAAGATGGATCGCGGAAGGATGGAAAAAAGAAGAACATTACCTGCGGCTTGTGGTGATGAAGCGACTCCAATAAGAATTTTCAGGAGCTTTGCTGTTCCAATCTGGCCCAACCGATGACAAGAGCCCCAGGAGTCTGTGCACAAAGTACTCCGACTGGACTAAATTCCCTTCGGAGTCGATCTGCACTGTCTCCCAGCTGCCAGCGACGGCGACGACGTTGGCTAGTGTCGTCGCAGCCTTTTCCTTCGAATTTCCTCGCAAGCGATTCGATGAAGTTGGAACTGAGAGGATGATTTCAACCACTGGGGGCAGTATGCCAGCTTTCACTAGAACTGGAACGTTCTCTTCCAGGGATGAGAGGTTCAGCAGCGCACCTATGGCCGCCTCTTTTTGCATGGAATTGGCTGATAGCATATGAACAAGAACTTTTCCTGCTTTCCTGGCGACAAACTCTTTCTGGCTGTTGACAAATATCTTCTCTGCGAGATACTCGGCCATTTCGATCTTTGTAGCTTCTGGTCCTGTAGCAAAACAATCAGCCATGAGTAAGAATTATGTAAACTACTATCAGTACCTTTGCAAAGGCGTGTGATCAATGGCTCAAGCCGCCCAGCCTCAGCCATCTCCCAAACGTTTGAATCTATTTGTTCCAGATTTCTTAACGTCCTGTCCGCAAGGACCGATAGGGAAGCGTTTCCCGAAGAGTTCGAAGAAATGCCAAGAAGATGAATGAGCGCTCCTTTCTCTTTGCCAATCAGCTTTGCAAACTCTGGCTTCTTTGATATCTCTAGCAAAAGCTTGAGAGCACCCTCCACCTCGTAAACGTGGCTGCTCGAAAGGCTTCTCACGGCGGCCTTCAATACTCCTGCTTCAACCAAACACTCCTAAAGAAATATCCATCAAACATGGAGAAAGAAAAGAGGAAAGAAACTTACTTGACTGTCGATGTCGTCAGCAGCAATTCGTTGCAAAATATACAGCGCCTTCGTTCGAACTTGTGAACCACCCGCCAGCCTCTTCCTCCAAAATTCCAGCGCCGAGGAAGTAAAGTGAGATTTTCCAAGCCTGTACTGAGTCACCGGCCCGTCCCCACAAACCTTAAGAATGCTATCCAAGGCTTCCTCCACACCCGCCAAACTCTTCATGGAGGAGCTCTTCGAGAGTTGAGACAACGCCTTGTGAATTCGTATCCTAGCGTTCCTCTGGCACCATTCCTCGATGGTATGCCTCAGCATGATGTTGCTTCTCATCTCCGTGGATGCCAGCAGCACACCAGTGGCCGGGCAAGTCACGGATCGTCCCTCTTCAGCGCAGGTTTTGAACCATCTCTCAATCGCGCTGCGCTCGTAAGTCAGCTCCGACTGGATCATAACCGGCTCCTTCATGATCTGCTTCGTCAGCGGACACACGAACGACTCGAACGGTTGCAGAGGCTCCTCTTCAGCAGACTCCTTGTAGCTATACATGCGTGTGAGCTGCGGCTCGGCAGTAACTTGCTCCACGATCTTGAGAATGTTCCGCATCTTATCAAGCTCTCGATCCATGCTGACATCGACCATCGTCACCTCCTTCTTCAAAAGCTGGACTTGCTCTTCTAATGCTCGAGAATTTGTCGGCTCTACTCCAATCAGCCGCGCGAGGTCTCTCCAGAGAACTCCCACGATGAGAAAGTCATACTTGACCTCCTTTTCTAGAGCGTCAAGAGAGCTTTTCTCGGCATCAGTCACCTAGACAAAGAAAACATAGATCTCAAAGTCAACAAACCAAAGAAGAGGAAGAGGAAAAAAAAAATACTTACGTAGAATCTAGCGTGTTGCATCTCCGTGGAAAGGTCTTCTATCCTCCGCTTAAGCTCCGACAATCCACCACAATTTAGTAAAGAGATCCACTTCCCAAGACTCTGGGTCAAGTCTTCCATGGTCTTGGTCAGCGCGAGGCAATGCGTGAGAACGAAAAACTGGCTCCTCTCCTTGTAAGCCTCTAGAACCGACTCGCCCCTCTGGAGCTCCCTTCCAATCCCAACCAGCGCCGTCGCCAGCGTCACTGGCAATTCCCCGTCCTGCCCGGCATCCAATTGCTCTAGAATCGGCTGGAGCCGCTCGCAAAATCCCACAAATCTCCGGATGCACTCGCGCTTGGACAGCATTCCCAGCGACGCGTTGGAAATCCTGTCGATCCGATCAAGAACCTGGCCCAGACTACCTAGCTCCATCGCTGATCAATCGATTGCCGCCGCCGTGTCGCGAATCAATCCATTGCCTGAGAGAAGGATAACCTAGGATATCGATCGTTGGCCGCCAAACCCTGGCTGCAGGAACGTGCAAACGCGCACCAAGCAAGCAAACGAAGCATTAAATGTTACCATCCCAGTCCACCTGGCAGATGGCCAGCCGTTGATTCCATCCATGACAGCTTAAGGTGTTGGATTTAGGCTCCAATCCGGGAGGGCGTGGGTTCGAATCCCATAAAGTTTCTACAAATCCTTCTTCCTTCTGAAATGTTCACAATTTCGCCCCCACAACACTTCACTTTTCTTCTCATGCAAATGTATGACAAGTGTGGCGGCCTCAATGACGCACTCACGGTGTTTGAATCCATTTTGAAGCCCAATGAATTCTCCCGGACAATAATCCTCACTGCATTTGCCCAAACGACGCCACAAAGGAGTACTTTGACGAGGCTCTGATTAAAACCCTTTCTTCTTACAATGAGATGATAGTTGGCTATGGACACCAGAAACACATCCGTTTACATGACTCCAGAGATCTCGAATGGGCGTCTTTGATGCTTGAACGGGTCGAATGCAATGATCTGCAGGAACTGAACTCTCAAGGTAGATAGAAACAAAAACAAAGTTTTGATAAGTCCTCTATTAGGCGAGGAGATGACGGGGATGATACTTCAAGAGGCAAAATGGAGGTAAGCTTTTTTTCAATAGCATTATCTTTTGCTGTCGTAATTCAGAGATGAGAATCAGCTGCATGGATCTTTATGTGGCCTATTTGAGCAAGGAACATTTTGGGCATAAAGGATATTTTGTGAATTGGAATATTAAAGAATCTTCTCATTTCTTGGGACTTAAAAGTGGAAGGAAGAATGCTATAATCTAACCTGGATTTGTTAGGATCTTACTGGTGCTAAAGAGTAAGGTGGCCTCTAAAATCCTTTTAATGACTGAAATATGAAAGACATTGATGGTCTGAATTCATATGGAAGTCCAATCTAATATCACTATTCCTTCACAATAATAATCACAATATATAACTTTTTGTCTTAAGTAAACCAATTTTGTTATGTGGCATTAAACTTTTGGCTCATATATATGAGAAGATGTTTAACTTCAACTAATAGACAACTAACATGGCATCTATCTCAACTTTGTGGAGTCAAAAATCTTTAACACTTCAGCAAAAACATAATACTGCTCCAACTACAAAAACACCACTTGGCACTTCTTATCCCAACCACAAATTATAATATGCTTCAACATGTTCTAAAGAAGATTGGTCAGGAAAGTAATTATCTCTGAGAAGCCTTTAATAAATTGTCAAAAAAACTCTAACTATACCAAGGCACTATAGAGATCATACACTATTGAAGGGACAAGCTGGTCAACCATAACCTGAATCTACTTATTGGATAAATTTGAGTAGAGCTTGTTGTCCCTCAAGATATTATTAAAGTAATTAATCATAAACTTCTCTAAATAAGGCTATAAAACTTTATTCAGTCTTTAAAGAGCTATGGAAGCATTTATCAAACCAAATAGGATCACCAAGAACTCATAATAATATATACTTGTTATCTTTGGGACATCCTCAAACTTCATAAAAATCTAACACAAATTGAAAAGGGGCCAACCATAAATTATAGAATATTCTTAAAATATTCTTATGGTTTATATTATTCTCCCCTCCTCATGAACAAACCATAAACAATAGTCTTGAGAAGTTAAATGAGCCTCACAAAAGGAGTCCAAAGCAAAATAGCTATAGAAAAAAGATGTGCAAACAACAACACAAACATCATGAAAAATGTTAATGAAAAAAAGAAAGTAATATGGCTTTTTTTCATGATAAAAAAGTTATAGAAAGAATAGAATGAGAATAGAGCAATAACTAAAACTATATAGTAATATAACTAAGTGTTATGTATTTGTCATTTCTCTATATTTACTGATTAATATATTCACTACTATTGACTAAAGTAGAAATTGAATCCTGGCTGAGGGTTGGACAAGATTAGTTTAGAGCCCTTATAAAAATTTGTCAATCTTCCCTTCTCTGAACAATGAGCTTCTGACATATAAAACTCAATTCTCCATCTAAGTCATAATCAACACTTTAAAGCACTCTCTTTTCGTTATTCTAGCTTCTTATATAGCCTCATCCAAAGAATAGTCATTCCATTGAATTAACAACTCCCAAGTTATCTTATGACATGTCTTCATCAACCTTTGAACAAGAATTTTGGTTAGCTTAACCTTCTTAGCATCAATCTTTAAAACATATTTTAAGTTTACTTATATGGAATGTTGAATGAATCTTTGAATTAGCTGGCATGTTTAAAGTGTAAGAAAGAGCTGCAAAATTGTCTAAGGCCTATTGAAACAATTAGCATTCCCACCTTTTAGAGAAGGGATATTGTTCATTTCACCAAGAATATCAATAAAACAAAAGTTTGAAATTGGCATATACAATGAGGTGAGTATGGCAAGGTACCCTTCTTCTCTCTTTCCTTGTATTTCTCATGAAGTACAGCTCATGGGATCTGTTTGGATCTCTACAAAAAGACTATCTCATTTCCATCCTCAAGCATGAAGTGGAGATTTCCACTCTCTTGGATCCCAAGGCGAGTGTAATTGTCTAGGACAACTCCTTTGGACCTTTATGCTAGTGTATACATCTTAAACATCCATTCATTCACTCATGAGGTTAGTACATCGTGAATCTAACACCCATGCTTGTCCATTCTGCTCAACCTCTGCATTATGATTCTCTTCATCACTCTTGTGGCTTGCTCAGGTTTGCAACAACATTGGTAGGACAATCTTGGGCTCAGTGTCCAATCTCCCAACACATCTTGTATTGGTCACAATGCATGCACCTTGTGCTATCTCAACCATCTCCCTTATGAAACCAATTGCAAATGACTGAAAACACTGCCTCCATCTCCTTGGCTTCCTCAACCAGCTCGGTTCCAGACATTGCATTGAGCCCCCATTCTCAGCGTCCTTGCCATCTATTTTCTTCAGCTGGAGCCAACTAGCTCTTGTTTAGCATACATAGCATGGTGGACTTTGTAGGTTTGAGCTTTCTTTGCTCGCAGCAATGCAGTATTGATGAACTTTGCCACAGCACCATCAAACATCAAGTTCCCTTCTCTCGTCATCTCCACACAGCCATCCTACTCTCTTAGCAATGACTTGTAGAGTAGGATCTTTTGCATTGAATCCGGAACCTCATGTTCCTTTCCTTGGGCAGCAAGATCTAAAAAGAGTTTGCTAAATGTTTGTGTGTGCACCTGCATATCCCCACCATCCTCAAACATATGCAATCTGAGAATGAATCCTCATCACCTCTATGTCTGAGTGTTTGTTATATTCATCATCGAGCCACTTCCAAAGCTTTATGGCATCGCTCATCTCAGCCGAGCAAGACCCCATAGCTCAAAAAGGAGCAAATGCATCCTATAGCTCACTGGTTTTTGAGCTTCCTCTGATCATCTTTTGGGCCTCAATTCCATTATTAATCCTTTTCAGCTCTTGATCAGATCCATCCATATGGGTCAATTGATCTCTTTTATAGGGCAAAATCCTTGCCCTTGAAGAGGAATGGGCAAATGCCCACCTCCTGGGCCTCTGCCATCACAGCCTAGACACTAGAATACCTCGGCCTGCTCCGATTTTCTCCCCAATCATGTGATGCTTTCTAGTGCATAGTCAAGCTGTAAACATATACATGGCTTACCTCAACAACAAAGAACACAATGACAAAATATGGTTAGGAAATGCTACCTCAACAACAGAGAACGAGGAGATCTCACTCAAGACCAAATGGCATGCCAAATGATGAAGATTTGAGAGCAAACTGAGCTTTAAAATATACTTTCATGCAATGAAAACAGTGACATCTCTAAGCGATCCAAGCATGTGAGGGGAGAAGAGACCTAGATCTATCACACAAGAGAATTGGCACTCTAGAACATGAGAATGGCATTGTAAATCTCTCAAACTCTCCAAGAATGACTAGAAAGACAGAAATCTCTACTCCATGGCACATCTTAGTGTCAGGGCCTGTAAGGAGTGCAAGAAGACACTGGAAACTATACATCTATATGAGAAATGAGAGAAAGAGAAGGATTGTGATGCTCTCATCTGGATCCTGCTGTGGTCGCCATTTGTTGAGGGTGGCCAGCCCTATGCCTCTCTAGCACATCTCTCTCGCTAGAACACGATAATAAAGAGTGGGAACCCTGATTGTGGCTGGGTATGAGAATATTTTAGGATCAAAATATTCCTGTTAACCTAGAATCATCTATGGAAAATCCACTAGCTGAGTTTGTACAGAAGGTCATGTCATGCACCACAAGCCAAGAGGTCCACCCAAACCTGACAAGCAAGAATACCTTCAACACCTTAAGCCCACAGTTCAAGAGGTATGTGACTGTGGCCAGGACTAAAGCACCTCTGGCCAGGTTTTAGCAATGCCATTACCCACCGCAGAGTCACTCATAAGTGCTTTTTGCAAACCCAAGCAAAAATTTTATTAAGTATTTTTGTGTTCACGCAAAATTTATGGATTGGCCCTGAGGCCAAGATAGCATTAATAATCTTAGTCTATCAAAATAAATGTTTTGAGATTAACATATGGATCTACAGTAAAAAGCCTAATGGGGTATTGAGCTTTTAATAGAAATTTTAGCAAATTATTGTACATCAAATATTAAAAATAAAATTTGTACAAATCCATTAATAATTATTAGATATAAATATCTACTATTATTGAGTGGTGAAAAATAGGATATTTACTAAATCTAACCTTCTAGTTTCTCTAAGAGTATGAATTAACTCACAAGGAAAATTGTAATTTAGTGTGAATTTGGATATGGATATATGCTTTACAGGGAATTGACATAATTTTCTTTAAAAATACAAGCATATGATTTATTGATACTAATTGTCCAAGCTGTAAATTAACAACACTATCAGTAAAGGATGATATATTTAAGTGGTTCAAATGAAAATAAAGTAATAAATTATCTCTAGTAATAATTAGAAAAAGAAATTGTATAGTTGTTTTCTTTTTTTGAGTTTCTTTTCACCTTCACTTGAAATCAAACACGCATTGACATCCAAACTATAACTGATTGATATAAGTCTGATAGTAATAATATGCAATTTTGGACAGACCATATAAATTACCAATCTAGACCACTATATAGGTAAAATCAATTGTGCAATGTACAAAAACTTCAAAAAGTTCCACAGGGTGTAGAAATTGTTTTAAAATCCAAACATTAATTTAAATCAAAGAATATGCTATAATCTCCAAGTATATTCTGTCATCGAAAAAATTACTTTTGAAATGTTTTGTTGGCATTTTTCTGGATGCATAAAGTTGCTGCCAAGCAAGCACAAGCACTGAGAGCCAGCGCCCAAGACACGCTCGCGCACGCTGTGAATCTCTGCGGGAACTCCAAAGATCTTGGGGAGCTCAAGCGCATCCACAATCTCATCACCCAGACTCCACACTCCCACAACACTTTCCTCCTCAATCTTCTCGTACGAATGTATGGCAAGTGCGCAAGCCTCGACGACGCACGCTTGGTGTTTGAATCCATCCCGGAGCCCAATGAATTCTCCTGGACAATAATTGTCTCAGCATTTGCCCAAAATGGGCAGCTATCTAGCGCGAAGGAGTACTTTGACAAGGCTCCGATTAAAACCCTTGTTACTTACAATGTGATGATCACTGGCTATGGACACCAGAAAAACGTCCACCAAGCGCAAGATATCTATGGTCGGATGTCGTCATGGAACGCCGTCACGTGGAATGTGATGCTGCAGACATTTGCCCAAAACCGGCATTTGCGTAACGCAAGGAATTTGTTTGACCAAATGCGCGTTCGCGATGAGGTTGCCTGGACGACGCTGATCTGCGCCTACCTGGTCAACGGGAATCTCGAATGGGCGTCTTCGATGCTTGAAAAGATGCCTGCTCACGACGTAGTTGTATCAACCGCGATGGTTTCGGCGAATGCTCAAGCGGGGCAAATAGATGAAGCCAAATACCTGTTCGATCAAATGCCGATTCACAGCACCGAATCTTGGAATGCTTTAATGAATACTGGATTGTCAAGTGCTGAATTGTGCAAATCTCTCTTCGACGAGAATCCTGCGCGTGATGTTTTCTCGTGGAACACCCTCATATCGGTACATGCCCAGACCGGGGATTATCAAGAAGCTGTCCAGATATTCAATCGGATGCCCGTACGAAACACAGTATCGTACAACCTCGTAATCGCGGCAAATGCCGAGGCCGGGAATCTTTGGCAAGCGTGGCGTATCTTTGACGAGATGCCGTGTAAAGATTCGGTTTCCTGGAACTCTTTAATCCAGGGGTATGCCCAACTTGGGTATGTTGACGATGCCAGAGTCATGTTTGATACAATGGTTGCAAAAACCATTGTATCGTGGAACATAATGGTGACTGCCTATGCTCAAGTTGGTCATTCTTTGAAAGCGATCCATGCCTTCAACAAGATGCCGACTCACAACGTTGTTTCTTGGATGGTTGTCGTTCAAGCTTGCATCGATTCTAGTCTTGCATCGGAGGTGTTGGAGCTTATCGACAGGATTCCTGGCGATGTTCTCACCCCGATATTGTGGACTGAGCTCTTCACCATTCTCGTCAGCAACGAAAAGTTTGGAGAGGCCAGCAATCTGTTTAGAAACATGAGCCAGCGGGACGTAATATGCTGGAACGCGATGATTTCTGCGTGTGGTCACAGTAGACACATTGCTGAAGCTGACGATCTGTTTGCCAAAATCCCTTGCCGGAGCATATCTTCGTGGAACAACATGATGGCCGTGCTTTCCAACGCCGGTGAAATCCTCCAGGCGAAACTGGTTTTCGACGATATGCCCGTGAGAGAAGTGTTGTCGTGGAACACGCTGATGGCGACATTTGTTCAGCAGGAAGATTTGGCTGCTGCTTCTCAAGAAGTTTTTGCAAAGATGCCGTGCTGGGACCTCGTTTCTTTCAACTCGATGATAAGTGCGTTCTGCAAGAGCAACCAGCTGAAACAAGCCAAGTCCGTCTTTGACGAGGCGCCCGAGAGAGATTTTGTTTCCTGGAACGCAATGGTAGCTGCAGATGCCGGCGGAAGCTGTAACGTCTTTGAAAAGATGCCGCACTTCAGCATTGTGGCTTGCAACGTTATGGTGGCGGTGCTTGCCCGAAAAAAACTCTATGATTCCGCGAAGCAAGTCTTTGATGAAATGCCGGAAAGGGATGTGGTGTCTTGGAACACGTTTGTTGCAACAAATGCCCAAATCGGGGATCTTGAGCTTGCGGTATCCACCTACACGCGAATGTCTTCGTGGAACTTGGTATCGTGGAATTCGATAATGTCTGTATACCTAGTCACTGGCCACGACCAAAAAGTGAAAGAGATCCTAGACGCCACTCCCGAGAAGGACGTGATCACCTGGAACACTATCGTCACGGCATTTGCCAGCTCGCGTTCGAGCGAAGCCCTCGCAATGTTTCGCGAGATGCTGCTCGACGGCGTCAATCCCGACGAGGTCTCAGTGACCGGGGCTCTCGCGGCACTGAGCCACTTGGGCCAGGCGCAAGAGTGCTACCAGTTCTTCGTGGGGATCTGGAGCGACTTTGGCGTGAATCCTTCGCGAGAGCACTACTGTTGCGTGGTCGATCTCCTCGCGCGGCTGGGGGAATTGGGCGACGCGGAAGAGGTTACCAGAGTGGTGGACAAAACGGTGACCTCGACAGTGGCTTGGGGGTGCCTGTTGAGCGCGTGTAGAGCCCAAGGATCGCTAGAACACGGTGTGCGAGCTGCCCAGCACGCCATAGCACTGGAACCATGGAAGATCTCAGCCTACTCGATGCTCTCCAATGTTATAGCTTGCTAGAATTAATGTCTAGCGTACACGTGGCATTTAAATTGCCCTGACTAATGTTCAGCGTACACGTGGCATTTGATTTGGCCGTTGGATGACCTTATCCACATTTTCGCTCCTTTCTATATGGCGGCCAAGTGTTGGCGCATCTTCCTGGTGAGCGCCAACCCTAGGTAGAGGAATGGCGCATGGTCCTTACGCCAAGAGGCGTGTCGCCGGAAGATCTCCGTCGCTGGGGGGCGGGTATGCCGCGCGATCGTCCCGCGGGCTGGCTGTGCGCGGCAAGGAAGGGGATCGCAAGGCAATTCGCAACCAGATTCGCTCCATCGAGCGCCTGCTCAAGAAGGTAAGCTCGAATTCTTCGGGAATTCGGAAAGTGCTGGATCGCGTTTGCAGACTCTCCCTCTCGAGATCAAGACCGCGCATGAGAAGCGGCTGGAAGATCTCAGGCGGCAGGCGGAGCTCCACGCGCATCGGAAATTGGCTCTGCGGGATAGAAAGCTAAAGTTCTTTGGTGAGTGGAGTCGCTTTACTTTCTTTTTATTCGTTTGGATCTCTTTGGATGCTTAGAACGTAGGAAGCTTGAGAGAAGAATTCGACGTCTGGAGAAGCAGCATCGCTGGAACTTGGATCATCATCCACACCAGGCAAATGCCTCAAGACAAATAGCCGGCATCGCGGATCAACTTGCAAGGCTGAAAGAAGACCTTGAATACGTGCGGGTATGTAGCGAAGACAAAGTCTTCTCTTCTTTCTCGTCTTTATCTCATATCGAGGCTCGTCACTGAAAAACCAGGTTCACTGTCGTGCAGTTTTTTCCAAAGTCTGAAAGGTATGTATCACTGTTTATCGGGAGTGACGACGAGCTCACGAGATCCCGGAGGCTGGAAATCCGTGAGAAGATTAAATCCCGACGAAGTGCTGCCGCGGCTGCGGGAACTGAGCTCGAAGGTAGAAAAGAAAAGAAGCAAAGTTCTGAATGGTCCTCTAACTCTCTTTTACAACTTAGAGACGGGGAGCGAAGACGAGGAGCCCATGGACTTGAGCGAGGATGATATATTTATCGAAGGAAGCTCCAGTGACGATGCCGATGCCGATGATGAGTGGACAGACAGAAGTCCGAGGTATTTTTTTCCATGCTTTCAAGTTTATAGTAGCACTTCGTTTCATTCTTTTAGGCCAGGAGATGACAGGGATGATACCTCAAGAGACACAGATGTTGCTCCACAGCATAGGGAGGTAATCTTTTCAGTGAAAAATCCACAACATTCTCTTTTGCTTTGGTTGTCTTTGGTTTTCTCCAGAGACGAGAGTCAGCCGCAAGGGTGCTCATGCCGCCGCCTCGAGCCATGAACACGAACAGCATGGTCGTAAGGAACGTTTCGGTCGCCAGGAACAACTGCAACGCAAGCTATTCTTCTAGCACCAGTGAAGATGCGATGCTGAGCTGCAATTCTTCGTCGGGCATCAGCTCTGAGGTGATCAAGGTCACTGATCGCGAGCCATTTGTCGAATTCGTGAGTGCGGGCGAGAGCTCGTCATCCTTCTCTGATCACTCCAATGACAGCTATAACGACACATTTGATGAGCGAAGGAAGAAGAAACTAAAGCTTCCCCTATGAAATTTGTTTTATTAGGCGCGATACACTATATGAAGCTAATTCTTGTAATAGTGATTTTCAATTTAGTAAATTTATAATATTATTTCTGATGGATACAAAATAGCTGGTAATTGTTTTATTTGGCATTTCACATTTCTGTGTATTTTCCATGAAGCTAGCTATAGTGACTCTCAATCTGACTGTTAAAGCAGATGTAAATTGGGATGCTCTTACACTTTATAGATTTATTACTAGAAGTGATATTAATGAAATTGGAAAATTTTTAGTGATACTAAAATAGAAGAAACATATAAATAGTATAATGCCTTTACTTGGACTGAAACTCTTTACCAAATAAAGTCGTTGAAATTACCATATGGATATACAGTAAAAATCCTAATGGGATGTGTAGTATGGCATGGAGACAGACAGGGACAGGGGCATCAGGAGAAGAAATTATTGGAAAACTTAATCAGCTTTTGTTTGATATCTTAAAAGAAGCTCGAGTGGGAAATTATGGTCTTATAGCTGCTACTTTGGATTATGTTGGTATCAAATACAAACTACTAAATGCTAGAAGATATAACTCTAAGAGAATAATAATAAAACTTTTAGAAATGCAGCTGTTAATAATTGTTGGATTTACAGGTCTACACTTATGAGTGGTGAAAAATATGAGATAGGATCCTATTTACTCAAGTTGAATCCACTAGTTTCTCCAAATGGATATTTTGAATTAACTCTTGAGGAAAATTGTAATTTAGTGTTAACATGGAAGAGAATGCATGTTTTATGGGAAAGTCCGACCAGTAACAAAGGTATTGATTGCTGGTTACTTTTAAAAACCAGAAAATTAGTAATAAAAGATTTTAAAGATGTAGATATATGGTTTATAGATATTAAATCAACAATACTATCTGTGGAGGATGATGGATTTGTATATATAATTGGCTCAAATATCAATAAAGTACTAAAGCATTTTCCATAATAAAATCTTTTGAATGCTTATATCGATAAACGATTTAGATACATATACACTCTTATAGCCTATGTAATCATGGGATTATTTGTATAGAATTGATGTGGCAATTCAATATATATATATATATATATTAGCAATTGCCTAGCAAATGCTGGGTGGTTGGCAAATTGCATGCCATTTCGAGAGATTTGCTATGCTTAGTGATGTTTGCTACTTGATCAACTCCTAAATTGCTAAAGTGTCTAAGGATAACTCTCCAAATCTAAAAAAAAGAACTTAAAGTGAGCTAACATTGAAGGACAGCACGACTTTGGAGGATTAGATGTTTTCTCCTGCCTAGGATACAACAAGCAGGTTCAGAGTGAATTGTCTTGCAATCATAAGATTGGCATTGATATCGCTGCCAGTAGTAGCCATAGCTACATGACAAATGCTATGAATGTTGGGTGGTTGGGTTACTCTTACTCTCCCCTGTTGCATTATGGCTTGGAACTTGCTGCTCCAACACCTTGCTTAACACTTCCACAAAGTATAAGAGTATGTTGGACACTCGAGCGTTTCGACCGGATGAAGCATCATGACAGACTAGGATATGCTAAAACAATGGAGAGCAAGATGGTTTTAAAGTTTTTGAATGCACAGGGCTGGAAGAAACACTACCAATCTTTGCAGTGGTGCTCCTGATGGCTTGTGGGACTTTGGTGGATTTGGAAACTGGAAGGGTATTCTATGCTAGGATTTACAAGTGTCACAAATAGTGTTTATAGTGTAGAATTATAGCCACTGCTCAACACATCTTTGATTCCCCAGTGATATCTAAGGACATGGTTTTGTAACACATTGATAGCAGGCTATAGCTACCAAAGCAATGCAGCCAAAGTGGTGGAGATCTTTGGCAAGCTGTTAGAAGAGGGCACTAAGCCAAATGGATTTATATTCCTTTTTGTTATGGTGGTGTGCAATACCTCAGGATGGATTGAGTAGGGCCAAAAGTTTTTCCAAGAGATGTGGAGGTATGATGTAGCTCCAAGGAGTGCAATGCAAGCACCCTAAATTGCCACTATGAATTGCCCTGAGTCTAGAAGGGATAATGCAAGACATGTTGCATTTTTCTTTTTCACACTAGCCAATCGTTAGCCAAGCTGGGCCAACCTTTGCTTGGCTAGTGCAAACATCCACAATTTTTTTACAAAAACCATGACTACTAAGCTTGGCCTAGACCTGGGATCCAACGGCCAGTAGGCCTCCCCACTATTGCTTTATATATATATATATAAAATAAGTGTGTGAAGTCCATGAACGACTCTCTACCAAAGATGTCACAAACGACTCTTTACCAAAGTTGCTCATGTAATGAGTAATTTTGAGCTAGGGATTGGATAACGTACCTCAATTTGGTTTTCACCCGACTTAATGGCATATTGACTTTGGCCTTTTTCGGGTAGGGACATTCTCTCGAAAAGTGTCTTGCTTCACCATAGTTGAAGCATATGTTGTTTCCCACGCTACTAGCCGACTTAACTTTCTTATTTATGGGTTTGTCAATTTTTGCTTGACTCCCCCACGTACTTGCTCGCTAGCTACTAGATCTGCCTTTCCGAACGCCTGAGAACTCATTCTTAGAGAAACTGTTCTTAAATTTCCCTTTGCCATATATCCTCCTTGGTTTAGCTCCTTTGCTGAACGTGGACCTTAACCCCATTATGTTCCTCTTTTGCAGGTTATCATTGAAATGCATTTTAATAGCTGCATCCAATGTTTCCTTGTAGTTGGTCGTTCCAATGCATCACCTCGCCTCGAGCCCAGGTTTGCAAGCCTTATATGAAGACATGGAACACATCTATATCACCCATATCCATGACAAGTATCCTCTTTGCCATAAATGCATTCACATACTCTTGAATGGTTCTGATCTGCTTCAGCCTACTCAACTCATCCCTTAAGTGCAGAGTAGCATTTGGAGAAACATAAGTTGTATGGATCCTTACCTTCATCATTTCCCAAGTGGCCATTGGTCCTTTGCTAGCATCTATTGTTCCCCACTAAGACTTGGCATTATCTGCCAAATATAGTTTTGCATATAGGACCTTCGCCGAGCTCGGTAATTGCAATGCTTAGAAGTAATCCTCTATATCGTAAAACCAATCCTCCACCATCTTATAGTCATTCACTCCCTTGAAGATTGGTGGGGGCTTTGGTTTGTACTTGGGAACTGCTTGAGGGACTGATTCCACTTTGGTTTGTTTGACCTTGTTCAGTTCTGCCTCAATGCCCGCCGAAGGGTCCACGTCCTCTGCACTACCAGCATCTGTATTATTTCGCTTTTTCTTCTGCTTCTCGTCACACTTTAGCTTGCGTACAAGAGTCTTTAGCAAGGGATTAGTTTGTGCTAATTGTCCTTCTAGAATGTCCAATCAAGCCTTGGATAATTGAGCTTCACCACTAGACTTCTATGTGGAAGTTTCCTCATTAGAGTCCTCCTCATACAAAGATTCGTCATCTATAGCTTCTTGTTTGACCGGAGGCTCTAGCTGTGGAGGAGGTTCCGTCTCCACCTTGGTTCTTTTACGCCCTACCTTGGCCATCTTCTAGCAATCCACTTCTATCCTTCACTAGAACTGAGGAAAAGGCTTCGATACCAAATTGTAAGCCACAAATTTCTCCTTTCCAATTTATTAGCTCACCTCGTCTATCCGACCACCACGGCCTTGGCCTTAATTAACTTCCCTTGCCAAGGTTCCTACCTATTGTACCAACTCCTATTTAGTTTTACTTGGTTTTAGCAATTCATTGCACAAGCAACGGAGTATTAGCAATCCATCCACAAATTCCTAAATTCTCTCCCAGTCCCTTTCCCCAAGCTAGACTAGACTTAAGATTCAGTTATACTCCCCACAGGCACAAGTAGCCAAGCACACCAAACCTCTAGATTCCTACCATCCCTTGGTACAACAAGACTTGATCAGGACACCCTCTAAATCCCAAGCCTTAAGTGCAACACTTGTTTCAGGACACCGGGGGGAAACACCATGACCTAACGGCCCGGTATGGGTACCCCTATTCCCCCACTTCCATCCCAAAGGGAAGGCCCAAGCCCCTATGGAAAGCAAGGACCAATGAGCCGTAAGGTACTTAAATGGGGCACCACTCCACATGAGTCAAGAGCACTGCAATTGGTTTCCCTTCTGGAAGTGAGAGTTGCTCTTGAGCACTTCCTTGGGTGGCCCTTTTAACACCACTCGAGTCCATGCTCATTCCCACCCAAGGCCCCTCAACCCCAATTTCAACCTCAAGTCAGTTTAGAAGCACTATTGGAGAGTTTCTTCAAAATTGGTTTCTAGACCTCACTATTCCTACTATACCCCATGTGGCCCCATGCCCCCCCCCCCCCCCCCCCATCTTGGGATTTTTGTTGTTGCTCTTAGTGAAGAGTGACAAAAAGATGGGACCAGAAGAAGTACCTTTAATGATTTAGTAGTTGTTGGACTAATTTCAAGATACCATGCCGAAGGAGCTACCGGTGGGGTTACCCCTCTATATGACCGATAAAACATAAAATCGAGTTAATCGAGAGTGCTAAGGCAATGGTTCACCTCCCCTATCGTTTGAATGAAAAAGAACTTGAGAAGCTCAAGTGCCAACTAGAAGAGTTGGTGGGTAAAGGCTATGTTAAGTTGAACAAGTCACTATATAGGGTGCCAGTGTTATTTGTGAAAAAGAAAGATGGATACATGCACGTATAGACTACTGGTTGCTCAACAAGTATACAAAGAAGAACAAATACCCTTTACTAAAGATTGAAGAGTTGTTCGATAAGTTGGGAAAGGTGAAATACTTCTCAAGGATTGATCAAAGGTCAGGATACTACCAGATCAGGGTAGCAGAGGAAGATGTCGATAAAACAACTTGTCGGATAAGGTATGGGAGTTTTGAGTTTTTGGTGATACCCTTTAGGCTGTGCAATGTGCTAACAACGTTTTCGGTGCTAATGAACCACATTTTTGTACCCTATCTGGATCACTTCGTGGTTGTGTATATTGACGACATCCTGATCTATAGCGAGATGCTAAAGGAGCATGCCAAACACTTGATGAAGGTGTTTGAGAAACTAAGGGAACACAAGTTGTATACTAAAGAGAGCAAATATGACTTTGCTCAACAAGAGGTAAAGTTTCTCAGACATGTGGTGAGCAAGGATGGGCTCAAGGTGAACTTTGAGAAGGT